>NC_069128.1:54246813-54846813 GCF_026914265.1 Mya arenaria
ATGTATGTTATGCATTTCTGTAGATCAAATGATTATTTTCTTTGTTCAATATGTTCTGCAATAAATACTGGTTAAACCTATGGAAGGGATTATCCGCCAGTTAATGCATGCTGCATAATGACATTTCTCTTTTTAAATTGCTAGTGCATTCGTTTAAATCGTAAGTGCCTTCATGCAATTGCTTCGTTCGTGTTTGTAATGGACTACCGCATGTGTCTATGTGTACAACTTTTAGTTTACTTCAATTTATTGCTTCGTGTCTACGTCTAAACGATAAATGACAGATTTCAAGTTTTTACTTTTAATTGACTATTGTGTACTAATTAAGATACAAGAGTACAATTAAACTTCTAATAGTATTACTAATAATATTTATATAATGTAATAAGAATTATAAGACCATTAAAAGCTAACTTAATTGTACATCAATCAAACATAGCAGTATGCATTTACCAATAAGCATATAGACGATAGACGAATGCATTTAGACGAACGCAACTGAACGAATGGAAGGTCAACCAAGGGAAGGGAACCAGTAAATATTGGTATCCTGCGACAGCAATATTAAATGGAAATGGAAACCAACTGGTACCCTTCTTATCTACGGGAGAGCACTCTCGCGACTTGCTATGGTAGCAGTCAACAGTTTTCGTGCAGGAGCTGTCAAAATTATATCTAGAAGAGGTAATGTATGAAAGTATCTGGACCTAAAAATTTAATACTGCTAGATGCTATTTTCTGCTGATTATTTTTCCCTGGATGTTTCTATTCGGTACTGAGTGAGACACATATCCAAATTCTTATCTGCGTTTCCGCTTGAAATTGAAATGTGTTGTCTGCGAGCGGGGAGATATTGACCAATTTTCGATGGATAACATGCATATTTTGAAATTTCTGAGGCCTCAAACAAGTATGAGCATAGTGCTATCATTCGCAAGAAAATATGTACGCCTGGCTGTCATGTATAGAAATCTATGCATGTGTTTCATTTACTCAAATTTCAATATCTCTGCATTCACTGGCTTCAGGACAGCCAAAACATATCTACTAGAAATCTGTTATCAGCATCACTATTGAATCCGGGGGGGGGGGGCTGTTGGAGGTGAGGTCCTATAAAAAAATGGTTCTGAGGGATGGGCGCATGTCAAAAGTTGCGCCCATAAGTTATGCCCCATCTAGAGTCAGATCCTGGATCCGCCCACGAGGATATTGCCTAACACATAAGCCCGGTGAAAATTAAAAGTGTGGCTTTCTTAATTGCAGTTGGATTGCAGCTCCCCACCTTTGGTTTAAGGTGTTCGCAGTGGTGTTTGGGGTTACTCCCCAAGATAATTTTAGCAATTTCTAGTCCGAAATGGTGCATTTCTTACACATTTTATTACTTTTTGTCTCCGATATTGAAATAAAAGTTAACTTGGACGATTTATGGGTGGGGAGGGGGCAACCTCCCACCCCGCCCCCACCCCGTCCGGATTCACTAGTGATGCTGATTTCAAATTCAGGCCGAAACGCAGATTAGAATTTGGATATATTTATAGCTCAGTACCGAATAAATACATCCAGGAAAAAAATAATCAGCAGAAAATAGCATCAAGCAGTATTAAAGTTTTAGGGTCGGATAATGTTGTACATTACCTCTTCTAGATATATTGTTGACAGCTCCTGCACGAAAACTGTTGACTTCCACCGTAGCAAAAGTCCCGAGAGTGCTCTCTCGTGGTTAAGAAGGGTACCAGCATTTGGTTTCCATTCCCATTTTAATGTTGCTGACGCAGGATACCAATATTTACTGGTTCCCTTCTAATTCCATTCGTTTAGTTGCGTTTGTCTTGATGCATTCGTCTATCGTCTATATGCTTATTGACAAATGCATACTGCTATTGATGAATATTGATTTAGCTTTCAATGGTCGTATACTATTATATATTAATTATTTATAGTTAAGTTGTAGTTTTGTACACAATTTAGTTATTTAGTTATTTAAATATAAGAACTTGACACATGTCATTTGTCATTTAGACGTTAACACTAAGCAATAAAGTGAAGGCAACTTAAAGTTGTAAACATAGACAAATGCGTTTGTCAATAACAAATAGGGACGAAGCAATTGCTCGTAGGCACCTGCCATTTAGACGAATGCACTTGCAATTTAAAATTTGAAAAATGTCGTAAAGCAGCATGTATTAACTGGCGGATAATCCCTTCCATATTAACCAACTACCAAAAAAGTACCTCAGGATTTAGTTATATACATGCTCAAATAACAACTCTCTCCAATATTATAGCGTCACACATTTAACAAATGGTTTAAAATGAGTATTCGTAATTATGGCTCATTTAAGAGATATGTTAATAAATATCTACAATTTGACCGAAAATGCATAATTGTGACCGAAACGTGTTAGTTGAATGATTGTATGCTTCATTTCACGACATTCTGCTCAAATTGCAGTATTAGTTGACACTTTGGTTTTTTTTATTAAAATTATGTCATGCGAACTTTGGTTTGGGAGTTATTAATTTAAAGTAACCAATTATCTTTGAAGTTAACAGTACATCATTAAATGCCTATATACTAGTTATCAACACATTGATTATTTTTAAATCAGGAAAATAAGGACAAAAAATTGTATAAACACTACAAGCAGACCATACACTCGTCAAAAAAGATTGACCGATAAACAATGGATATACCTCCTTGTAATGGTCATCGTTTGTGTACGTTGTCAAGAACCAATCAAATGATGAATAGCTACTTACACTGGTTCCCGTCCTTCTTTCCTTTGGTTTTCATGCATGCACTGCAGTTTTCTTTAACCGGGATGTTTTCTTTCTTAAATTCATCTTTGCAGTTTGTCGTCATTATTGAATTACAGTCGTAGCATTTTATTGCCTCGGACACGACTGAAATGAAATGGGATTAAAACGTGAAACACTGAATATAAAACGAGGACATGTTAGTTTCTAGAAAGTGTTTCAGCAGTATGTGTGCAGGAAACGATGTCAATACAAACGTCACTCAGCACTACTGGCAGTACCGACGACAACCACTCGGCATTAATGGCAGTACCGACGTCAATCACTTAGCAATACTGGCAGTACCGACGTCAATCACTCGGCAATACTGGCAGTACCGACGTCAATCACTCGGCAATACTGGCAGAACCGACGTCAATCACTTGGCAATACTGGCAGTACCGACGGTACCGACGTCAATCACGCGGCAATACTGGCAGTACTAACGTCAATCACGCGGCAATACTGGCAGTACCGACGTTTATCACTCGGCAATACTGGCAGTACCGACGTCAATCACTCGGCAATACTAGCAGTACTGACGTCAATCACTCGGCAATACTGGCAGTACCGACGTCAATCAAGCAGCTATACTGGCAGTACCGACGTCAATCACTCGGCAATACTGGCAGTACCGACGTCAATCACTCAGCAATACTGGCAGTACCGACCGACGCCAATCACTCGGAAATACTGAAAGTACCGACCGACGTCAATCAGTCAGCAATACTGGCAGTACCGACGTCAATCACTCAGCAATACTGGCAGTACCGACGTCAATCACTCGGCAATACTGGCAGTACCGACGTCAATCACGCGGAAATACTGGCAGTACCGACGTCAATCACTCGGCAATACTGGCAGTACCGACGTCAATCACTCGGCAATACTGGCAGTACCGACGTCAATCACTCAGCAATACTGGCAGTACCGAGGTCAATCACTCGGCAATAATGAGAGTACCGACGTCAACAACTCAGTTATAATGGCAGTACTAGCGTTAATCACTCGGCAATACTGGCAGTTCCGACGTCAATCAGTCGACAATTATGGCGGTACCGACGTCAATCACTCGGCAATACTGACAGTATTGACGTCAATTGTTTGAAAATTACGGCATTACCGACGTCAATCGCTTGGCAATACTGACAGTACCAACGTCAATCGCTCGGCAATACTGGCAATACCGACGTCAATCGCTTGGCAATACTGGCAATACCGACTTCAATCACTCGGCAATACTGGCAGTACCGACATCAATCGCTTGGCAATACTGGCAATACCGACGTCAATCGCTCGGCAATGCTGGCAATACCGACGTCAATCACGCGGAAATAATTGCATTACCGACGTCAATCACTCACCAATAATTGCATTATCGACGTTCATCACTCACCAATACTGGCATTCCTGACGTCAATCACTCGAAAATACTGGCATTACCGACGTCAATCATTCGGCAATAATGGTATTACCGACGTCAATCGCTTGGCAATACTGACAGTACCGACGTCATTCGTTCGGCAATACTGGCAGAACCGACGTCAATCGCTTGGTTATACTGGCAATACCGACGTCAATCACTCGGCAATACTGGCAGTACCGATATCAATCGCTTGGCAATACTGGCAGTACCGACGTCAATCGCTTGGTAATACTGGCAATACCGACGTCAATCACTCGGCAATAACGGCAGTACCGACGCCAATCACTCGGAAATAATTGACAGTACCGACGCCAACCACTCAGAAATAATGGCATCATCGACGTTAATCACTCGGCAATACTGGCAGTACCGACGTCAATCATGCGGAAATACTGGCAGTACCGACGTTAATCACTCGACAATACTGGCAGTACCGACATCAATTGCTTGGCAATACTGGCAGTACCGACGTCAATCGCTTGGCAATACTGGCAATACCGACGTCAATCGCTCGGCAATACTGGCAATACCGACGCCAATCGCTCGGCTATAACGGCAGTACTGACGCCAATCACTCGGAAATAATTGACAGTACCGACGCCAACCACTCAGAAATAATGGCATCACCGACGTTTATCACTCGGCAATACTGGCAGTACCGACGTCAATCACTCGGCAATACTAGCAGTACTGACGTCAATCACTCTGCAATACTGGCAGTACCGACGTCAATCAAGCGGCAATACTGGCAGTACCGACGTCAATCACTCGGCAATACTGGCAGTACCGACGTCAATCAAGCGGCAATACTGGCAGTACCGACGTCAATCACTCGGCAATACTGGCAGTACCAACGTCAAGCACTTAGCAATACTGGCAGTACCGACGTCAATCACGCGGAAATACTGGCAATACCGACGTCAATCACTCGGCAATACTGGCAGTACCGACGTCAATCACTTAGCAATACTGGCAGTACCGACGTCAATCACTTAGCAATACTGGCAGTACCGACGTCAATCACGCGGAAATACTGGCAGTACCGACGTCAATCACGCGGAAATACTGGCAGTACCGACTTCAATCACTCGGCAATACTGGCAGTACCGACGTCAATCATGCGGAAATAATTGACAGTACCGATGTCAATTACTCACCAATAATGGCAGTACTGGCGTCAGCCACTCAGAAATACTGCCATTACTGACGTCAATCACTCCACAGTTATGGTATTACCGACGTCAATCGCTCGACAATAAGAGCAACCCCGACGTCTTTATCTCAGCAATGGTTACACTACGAACGTATATCACTCAGGAATTCTTAATGTGTGTAATTCTACTACTGGGTTTTGCAAGCGCATTACTTTTATATAAAATCTGTGTAATTCTACTTCTGGGTTTTGCAAGCGCATTACTTTTATATAAAATCTGTTTCTTGTAACATATGATAGGACGAACACCAATTTTGTCCGAGGCGAAGCTATGTTAACTCACAAACAGTTTATTTTAGTTGAGACACCACCATACCATTGAGCAGCCACATGCAAGTTTTACAACATACATCCCCTCACTACCCCGTCGTTTTTGCTGCCCCCATCTTTTTTACTAACCGCTGTAAGGTTGTAACCCCGACTTAAATTGATAATTCATACTCCAATAGTTTTATGAAGTGTGAGTTGTCTTGTGCAGTTTATGAACTTTCGTTTTGTTGCCCCCGTCCTTTTAGCTGACAACAGTCACGTGTTAACCAGAACTTCTATTAGTAAATTACATTCCAATATGTTTGTTTTATGAAGTGTGAGTTGTCTTGTGCAGTTTACAACTTTCGTCTTTTTTGCCCCCGTATTTTCCGACGACCACTGTTAGTTTCTTCCGCCACCTTCTTTTGATAGTTAATACTCCAATATTTTTATTTAGTGCTAGTTGTCTTGTGAAGTTTATTGTTTTCCTGCCCCGGTCTTTTCGCTGACCAAATTTTAATTACCACCTTGAATTGATAATTCATATTCCAATATTTTTCTTTATGAATTATGAGTTGTCTTGAATGTCAAAATAAATGTCGGGCTGTAGACGTAGACGATTTCTGACGAATGCACAAACAAACACAAAATGAATTGGGATCCAATTTCGAGCTATAAAAGATAGACAAGGCTACCTCGGCCTAATTCGCCCGCTGTATTTTCAGATTAACTCCAACCTTTACATTGCAACATGATCTCACGGATTGGAACTTGCGAGGCTAGCATTGAAAAATATGTTCAGTCAAACCTCGTTATGTCGAAGTCGTTGGGACCTCGAGAAATACTTCGAGATAATGAAACTTCGATATAACCGAATTACAAAAAGTTTGTAACTTGACAGAACACATCCGAAATAAGTTCGACACAACCAGAGCATCGAGATAACAGAGTTCGAAATAAAGAATTTCGTCTATATACACTGTTTATATTAGTTAAACAAAGAACAACAATCTCAGCGATATATTTTTATCAAGTATATTCAATTTTGTCGATGTACAGAAAACGAGTAGCCCGATCTATTTTTTGTATATCGTCAAAATTTGGTTTCAAACTTATTTGGGATTTTTGTGCATCCGTCAGATTCTAACCCATAATAAAATGTATTCATCAATGTTATACAATAAAAGCAATCGTCGTTTTCTTGTCCCTTTTTCATTAGTTTTCAGTGATCTATCAACGTTAAGATGTTGTGCATACTTGCGAGGATGAAATGCCATGTCATCAACAATTAGTTATATGTTTTGCATGTCTGTTAACATTTTGTAACTCTAAAATGGACTACTTTAAATCAGTATATTTACATCCGCACTGGGGGTTCTGTACGATAAATTTGACGCACATTTTGCATGAACCGGTTGACATCTCTTGACCACTGTTGGCGGAATTCCACAAAGACCTGGGTTATGCATATATAAAACACGCATATTTTTAGGGCGTTTTTGTTGATACCAAAAAAGTTTCAGTTTTGGTTTCAATGGTTTCAGCAGTTTCGAAGCCGTTTTTGATAGTTTTGCTTGAAGTAATAAATAATTGGTTTAGTGTACATTTTAAACAACACGGCGGAGCTCCTGCGTGTAGCCATTACTTCTAATTATTACCATTTTCATTTAGCTCATTAGCCCATTCTAAGGCATTGTTATCACAATGATTGAGTTTCAACAAACGTGGTTGATCACTTTCCGCCATATTATTTTCAAAGTAAACTAGTTTTCGGATGGAACGAACCGATGAAACCGTTTCCGTGAGGGATTTCGATAGTTTCAAAAGCCGGTTTCGGTTTTCGATAAATAAAACACGATAAAACTGGTTTTGGTTTTATTTGAAACTGTAACAACAAATACACAGTTCGTTAAACCGATAATAAACCGAAACCAGTTTAGTACCAACAAAAACGCCCTTAATAAACGCGAAACTCATTAAATCCCTAATTACTTTATCACTTTATCACAAAAAAGAATAAAAAGGGGAAATGTAAATATATGGATTAGTTTTTATGTTTCTTATGTTCATGCAGTCATTGCAAGCGCGCTTTATGGTTTGCAATATCGCGACCGAGAGTTTAAACCACATGAACGCTTGAAGGATAATAATCAATCTTTGAATAAACCTTAAAGCTGCACTCTCACAAATTTACCATTTTTACAACTTTTTTTAATTTTTGTCTTGGAAAGAGCACATTTTTGCGTAAATATCTGCAAACCAATGATGACGGTTTAAGAAAAATGCATTCCACATCAATTTTTTAACTTAAATATAAAAATCTGCGATCTAATTTTTTGTCAGCAGTCTTATATAACTGGTTTCCATGAATTTTCGCAAAATTTTGCTCGTTCCAAATAAATAAAGTTGTCAAAACGTTCAATCTGTGAGAGTGCAGGTTTAACGTATCGCAACGTAAGCGTCTTGTTTTGCAAATATAACGTGCTAATGTAATCGTCATACCGTGATCACACATTTGCATAAATTTAAAACCTAAAACAATAAATGATAGATGAACTACCACACTCATTCATTTTGTGAGTAAGCACTTTCATGTGGATTATAACAAGTTTATTTAACATACATTAAACATCAGTTAACGTCGCGCGTAATAACCAATTTATTTTGCATTTTTTATAGATGCATTTTAAAAGGACATTATTTCTATCAACATTTAAACGACATGACAATTTCCACGTAAAGCATATATAATGCTAACCACAAAAATGTAGTGTAATGCTAAACACAAAAATGTAGTTTTCCTGCGGCGTATAGATTCTTGTTCGAATTTGTACCAATTATAGAGGTATTTCTAAGATCATAATTTAAGGTGTGAAGCGATACTTGGTGTCGTTTCAATCAGTGATTTTAGTGGTCAACATTTTATTTCGACCAATGAGAAGGAGGTATTTTTTCGACTTTTCCAAACCATTTATTTCAATAAGTCAGCCGTTGGTTTAAACATTTTTAAATCATGAAAATATACAAGTGACAACATATATTACATTCTTAACAATTAAGAATCTAATCGGGAGCTCTCAGGTTATAAAGATCGTGCGCCAGTCGTTACTGATTTAAATCAGGTGAACCGTTAGCTATAAACAGGGGCTGGCCCTTCGAGTGGTAGTGGCCCTTGTAGATAACGAATAAATAATAACAAATAAATATAATAATAATGTTGGCATGTTTTTACATAAAATAAATGGTGATGCGACTCTTACTTTTCGAAAATTAAGGGCCAGGAATATTTATCATTATGATAGGTTGTAATAAGACTGTAATTTGGTCCAAAATGTTCCTCGTTCTTCTTAGTCATTTTCATCGATTGGTAACCCTTTTATTATTTTCTTTCTGTCGGGTTTTTATCGACTATGACAAACAAAATTCCTCATGCAAAAGGACATTTTTTTTTCTTATAAATCTTTCTTCGAAATACTACAATCTCTATTTTAAGGAGTCCGACTCTCAAATTAGCTGCATTTTATCTGTAACTTTAGTTTAAAATTAATTGATTGTTAAAATTTTTTTACAACATTATATTAATCACTCTCGTTGGCACGATTTTACGCGAGATCAGTATGGTCTTGTGTTGTGGGGGAAATCGGAGAACTCAGAGAAAACTCACTTGTCCGGCTTGGTGACCACAAACCAAACTCACGGGCGACCAGGCCGGGAATCCAACCCAGGTCACCTAGGTGAGAAGCGAATGCGCTAACCACTGCACTAATCTGACAACCAAGTTTTTTGTTAGCTCAAATAATATTCATGCTAAATATTGGTGCGGGGTGACTCCATACGACGCTGATTTCATTTGAAAGGTAACTTACTTCTTACTTTTATGAACAATAAATGACTAATTAAATCATACATGGCGTTATATCCTTTATTTGCGTTATATGTTACTGAAAATCGGACGTAATTGACATATACTGCAATCTTTGAAAGCCAAAAAACATTTTTGTTAAACTAATTTCGATAAAATTAAGTTTCCAAAAAGCACTTTCAAATGGTACCGAAATATTCACATATCTGAATGTCGAATACGTTATTGAACCAAGAAATAAAACATGGTCAAACCATAGTTATGATAAAAAAACTTAAGTGTTACCACTGCATATCGTTCATTATATTAAAGGTTTAATTTTGAAGTTACGTGCAAAACAATACTAAATGCAGAAAAGCAACGACCTATATAACACATTCAAAAACACTACCATAGACATGATGACAACTAACATTATTTACCTGCTAAAGCTCCAACAAGAGCGCAAACAATGCAAACTACTTTTATAGCGTCCATAATTAATGAGGAGCAAACACAAACTGTACAAGGTAACAACCACCGACGGCGCGTCTAAATAACTACATGCACCAATGCACACGCGCGGTCAAGGTCGAATCCGTTATTTTACATTATACAACACGTTCGTCAGGTAAACAGACTATGTTTTTAAAAATTCGCACAACACATTAAACACTTAAAGTACTTTTATTTGGTTATAGCGGTGAAACAGGTTGTTTACATTTTGAAATGATCAATTTTATCAACTTTATATCGTATATTTTGTTTTCTTAGAAGTTCTGCGTTGTAAATAAACCTTGCCAATTTTCTGTTTCGTTTATTTTAAGGTGATTCAGTCGTTGAGTAGATTATTTATGTTTTAAGGATATTTAAATATATATGTACAAGCTGTCTAGACAACGTGTCGAGAACAGTTAGTACCATTTGCTCGGTCCTATTTTGAGAGTTATTATTTTCTTTACTGGAAACGTCAACAATGTACTGTAATAGTATACAATTAAAACTACAGGTACAGACTTAGTCAACATCTTTCAGATACAGTAAACTAAAGATGCAATTGGTAACAATAAACAAACTTAACATGCATCAATAAACATGTATCAATAAGTGTAATAGCTACCGCGAGTATTTTGACATGTACCAGCAACCCATGGAAGAGCTGAGGGGGAAGCATGTGGCCCCCTCCTTTTCTAGCAGCTGGTGAACAGACTAACCCCAAGGATGTCCGGTTAGCGCAGTGGTTATTGCAATCACCTTCTCCAAGGCGACCCAGATTTGATTCCGGCCTTGCCTCATGTGAGTTTGGTTTGTGGTCACCAATCCGGACAAGTGAGTTTTTTTCCGAGCACTTCGGTTGCCCCCACAACACAAGGCCACTCTCGCGCAACATCGTGCCAACGAGAGTGACTTAGTATAAGTTATTATAACTTTCTTCACACTCGTTGTAAAATATATACTGTTTATACTAACTACAACTCGCTAATAAACATATTCAGAGCAGCCTATAACACTATTTCCTACTACCCTAGACAAGTGGAGAGGTGTAGCAGAACTTTAACTAGTGGTAACACAACATCGTCATGTGGCTGTGGTAGACGCTGGCTATAAGTAAAGAAGTTTCATTGGGTCATCTTCAGCCCCCCTGGCTCTTGTTGAGATGCGCACATCTGGAATAATTGTGACCTCGAAGTCCACATGGTCACTGACCGCATCGGTTGGCCACTTTCAGAACCTCTACCAAATAGTGACAGGGACATATCCTACAACATCAATTCTTTCTCAAAACATGGCTAAAGGCGGCAAACTACGAGCCAGGAGAGCGATGTTGAATGCATTTGATATACTGGCCAACTGCTTCGGTTGACTACTCAACACGTTGAAACATAATCCGGTCACATTCGAGTCCATCGTCCTCGCCCGCGTTAGCCTGCACTTCGTTGTATGGGTCCGCTACACACACAATCATAATGACTGCCTGACGAGGAGGACAACAACCACTAGGTTATCCCGGATAATTAGCGACAGTGGCGAACCTTCACGAGGAGGACAACAACCACCAGGTCATCCCGGATAATTAGCGACTGGGGCGAACCTTGACGAGGCGGACAACAACCACCAGGTCAGCCCGGATAATTAGCGACGGAAGCAAACCTTGACGAGGAGGACAACAACCACCAGGTCATCCCGGATAATTAGCGACAGAGGCGAACCCTGACGAGGAGGACAACAACCACCCGGTCATCCCGGATAATTAGCGACAGAAGCGAACCTTGACGGCATGCAACAAGTGATTGGAGACAAGGTCCATAACAGAGCCGCGAAGGAGCAACACCTCTACCTGAAGCACTACGTGTCAGACAATGTGACATGCCAGTTCCGCAATGTCCGACTCGACGACATGCAACAAGTGATTGGAGGCAAGGTCCACAACAGAGCCGCGAAGAAGCAACACCTCTACCTGAAGCACTACGTGTCAGACAATGTGACATGACAGTTCCGCAATGTCCGACTCGACGACATGCAACAACTGATGGGAGACAAGGTCCACAACAGAGCCGCGAAGAAGCAACACCTCTACCTGAAACACTACGTGTCAGAAAATGTGACATGACTGTTCCGCAATGTCCGACTAGACGACATGCAACAAGTGATTGGAGACAAGGCCCACAACAGAGCTGCGAAGGAGCAACACCTCTACCTGAAGCACTACGTGTCAGACAATGTAACATGGCAGTTCCGCAATGTCCGAGTCGACGACATGCAACAACTGATGGGCGACAAGGTCCACAACAGAGCCGCGAAGGAGCAACACCTCTACCTGAAGCACTACGTGTCAGACAATGTGACATGACAGTTCCGCAATGTCCGAGTCGACGACATGCAACAACTGATGGGAGACAAGGTCCATAACAGAGCCGCAAAGGACAAAGGAGCAACACCTCTACCTGAAGCACTACGTGTCAGACAATGTGACATGACAGTTCCGCAATGTCTGATTCGACGACATGCAACAACTGATGGGAGACATGGTCAACAACAGAGCCGCAAAGGACAAAGGAGCAACACCTCTACCTGGAGCACTACGTGTCAGACAATGTGACATGACTGTTCCGCAATGTCCGACTCGACGACATGCAACAACTGATTGGAGACAATGTCCACAACAGAGCCGCAAAAGACAAAGGAGCAACACCTCTACCTGAAGCATTACGTGTCAGACAATGTGACATGACTGTTCCGCAATGTCCGACGCGACTACATGCAACAACTGACTGGAGGCAAGGTCCACAACAGAGCCGCAAAGAAGCAATACCTCTACCTGAAGCACTACGTGTCAGACAATGTGACATGACAGTTGCGCAATGTCCGACTCGACGACATGCAACAAGTGATTGGAGGCAAGGAACACAACAGAGCCGCGAAGGAGCAACACCTCTACCTGATGCACTACGTGTCAGACAATGTGGCATGACAGTTCCGCAATGCCCGAGTCGACGACATGCAAAAATGATGGGAGACAAGGTCCACAACAGAGCCGCAAAGGAGCAACACCTCTACCTGAAGCACTGCGTGTCAGACAATGTGACATGACAGTTCCGCAATGTCCGAGTCGACGACATGCAACAAGTGATTGGAGACAAGGTCCATAACAGAGCCGCAAAGGACAAAGGAGCGACACCTCTTCCTGAAGCACTACGTGTCAGACAATGTGACATGACAGTTCCGCAATGTTCGACTCGACGACATGCTACAACTGATTGGAGACAAGGTCCATAACAGAGCCGCAAAGGACAAAGGAGCAACACCTCTACCTGAAGCACTACGTGTCAGACAATGTGACATGATAGTTCCGCAATGTCCGAGTCGACGACATGCAACAACTGACTGGAGGCAAGGTCCACAACAGAGCCGCGAAGGAGCAACACCTCTACCTTAAGCACTACGTGTCAGAAAATGTGACATGACAGTTCCGCAATGTCCGACTCGACGACATGCAACAAGGTATTGGAGACAAGGTCCACAACAGAGCCACGAAGGAGCAACACCTCTACCTGAAGCACTACGTGTCAGATAATGTGTCATGACAGTTCCGCAATGCCCGAGTCGACGACATGCAACAAGTCATTGGATACAAGGTCCACAACAGAGCCGCGAAGGAGCAACACCTCTACCTGAAGCACTACGTGTCAGACAATGTGACATGACAGTTCCGCAATGTCCGACGCAACGACATGCATCAACTGATGGGAGACAAGTTCCATAACAGAGCCGCAAAAGACAAAGGAGCAACACCTCTACCTGAAGCACTACGTGTCAGACAATGTGACATGACAATTCCGCAATGTCCGAGTCGACGACATGCAACAACTGATGGGAGACAAGGTCCACAACAGATTCGCGAAGGAGCAACACCTCTACCTGAAGCACTACGTGTCAGGCAATGTGACATGACAGTTCCGCAATGTCCGACTCGACGACATGCAGCAAGTGATTGGAGACAAGGTCCACAACAGAGCCGCGAAGGAGCAACACCTCTACCTGAAGCACTACGTGTCAGACACTGTGACATGACTGTTCCGCAATGTCCGACTCTATGATCTGACTCGAACTTAGTACAATATTTGTGATTCATAATCCATTTGCATTGTGCAAATTAATACTGCCAATGAACATTTGTGCAACGCTCAGAAACGTTCCCATAATTTGATTCCATCGTCAACGGAAATAGTTCTGAATCTAAATCAATATGTAAACAGTTGGTGGTGTATACAGCAATATGTGTACATGCAAGCTGGGAAATATATGTATGAAACCTAAACATTTTAAACAAACGTCATCATTGGCATCCATTCAGTGCTTCATCACTTACAGTTACGTACTTCCATATCCCCCCAGAACGCATTATCTCCTTAACGGTTTCGCAGTTTGAGAGAGGATAATAATTGAGTTAAAGGGCCATACCTGAAAGTATACTACAGAAGACTTATTATTTCCATACAGTGCAATTCGCCTTTAATAAGATTTTTGTTGATATGAAACATAATGTCAATACATTAAAGACTTCGGCGTAAATAAGCTTAAATAATTGTAGAATATTGATTTGCTATAAAAGTATGTAATTTTAAAATTTATTGAGAAAAATATGAAATTGCCAAGGGAGTTTTACAGATATGTATGAGATAAGATTTGTACACGTTACACAACTTTTTTGAACTCAATACTCGCTTACTAACAAAACTTTTGAACTTACTAAATAAAGCTGAGTATTATATGACGACTCGCGACCGATCCAGTATTTGTAAACTTCGTTTTATTCATTTGTTTTCCAGCGAAGCTTATCAACAAAAAGGATAAACTTTTCCATTAGTTCAACAGCTTGTTCAACCTTTGAATGTTTCGTAGTCTCAATGCACTGTTGACAAATCTACCAACAAAATAAATAAAATGACCCTATAAGTTTCATAAACGTTTAGGCAGTTTCTGCCAATATTGAATAGGTCATCAACAATGTTGTAACAGGGCTGTACTCTCCTCAGAACTATTTAAAAGAGCGATTTGACGATTTACATAATCTGAATCACTGCGCGCATATTCACGACAACCACGAAATATCACATATCTACTATTCGCACATTATTTTCACACAAGAGTTCAAGCGAAAAAAATGCATTTTTTTGTTTAACCGAGGTGGGAGAAAAATAACTTTACGATAGCCGCTCGTGTAAGAGTTTGGATGAACCTACATTACACTCACGGCAACGGAAGATATTTCTATTCTTACTTGATTATTCCAGAAGGTTGGATGGTTAGAAGCCGTTTTGCAATGCAAAACATGATATGTTTCCTCAGATATTATATGACATAAATGTTATATGCATCTAAATGTGGCTATTTAAAAACCATAATTTCGAGGTCGAATAATAGAGAACCATTATTTGAAAAAAGACTGTTATCTAACTAAGTTATTCAAGTATGTTGAATGATTGAGAACCGTAGTATGAAGTAATACTTGTAATAGCAATAACTGTTTGTCAATGCAACACATTAAGCAGTTGCTATGATATTAAGCTATGTGTGCTTACATGCAAACCTTTCAGATATTCTGTGTATATAAATAAAGGACACTTATTTACATAAATTGCATGATGGAGTTATCTTACTTAATTTATTAAGTAGTCTGGATAGTTGGGAACTCATGTATGAAGTTTCAATACAATACAATACAATAGTTGAGTTACATTGTGTAGAGTCTCAGTGCAATACATTTAGCAAAGCTGATATATTTAACTGTGTTTACTTACATTCAAACCCTTTATCAAAATTTCCAAGTGGAAAAATAAAGACCCTTTCTGCGTTATTTTCAATATTTTTAGTGTGATCAAACTTCATTAATTAAGTATGTTAGGTAATTGCAAACATACACCTTAAGTTTCAATGCGATACATGATATATTCGCTGAGATAATGACTTAAGGTGCTTACACTCAAAACCTTAACCAACGTGTGACACCGAAACCGGGTTTGACGCCTACGCTAGGGCTAGTAGCATAGCCCACACTACGTGTCAGACAATGTGACATGACAATTCCGCAATGTCCGAGTCGACGACATGCAACAACTGATGGGAGACAAGGTCCACAACAGATTCGCGAAGGAGCAACACCTCTACCTGAAGCACTACGTGTCAGGCAATGTGACATGACAGTTCCGCAATGTCCGACTCGACGACATGCAGCAAGTGATTGGAGACAAGGTCCACAACAGAGCCGCGAAGGAGCAACACCTCTACCTGAAGCACTACGTGTCAGACACTGTGACATGACTGTTCCGCAATGTCCGACTCTATGATCTGACTCGAACTTAGTACAATATTTGTGATTCATAATCCATTTGCATTGTGCAAATTAATACTGCCAATGAACATTTGTGCAACGCTCAGAAACGTTCCCATAATTTGATTCCATCGTCAACGGAAATAGTTCTGAATCTAAATCAATATGTAAACAGTTGGTGGTGTATACAGCAATATGTGTACATGCAAGCTGGGAAATATATGTATGAAACCTAAACATTTTAAACAAACGTCATCATTGGCATCCATTCAGTGCTTCATCACTTACAGTTACGTACTTCCATATCCCCCCAGAACGCATTATCTCCTTAACGGTTTCGCAGTTTGAGAGAGGATAATAATTGAGTTAAAGGGCCATACCTGAAAGTATACTACAGAAGACTTATTATTTCCATACAGTGCAATTCGCCTTTAATAAGATTTTTGTTGATATGAAACATAATGTCAATACATTAAAGACTTCGGCGTAAATAAGCTTAAATAATTGTAGAATATTGATTTGCTATAAAAGTATGTAATTTTAAAATTTATTGAGAAAAATATGAAATTGCCAAGGGAGTTTTACAGATATGTATGAGATAAGATTTGTACACGTTACACAACTTTTTTGAACTCAATACTCGCTTACTAACAAAACTTTTGAACTTACTAAATAAAGCTGAGTATTATATGACGACTCGCGACCGATCCAGTATTTGTAAACTTCGTTTTATTCATTTGTTTTCCAGCGAAGCTTATCAACAAAAAGGATAAACTTTTCCATTAGTTCAACAGCTTGTTCAACCTTTGAATGTTTCGTAGTCTCAATGCACTGTTGACAAATCTACCAACAAAATAAATAAAATGACCCTATAAGTTTCATAAACGTTTAGGCAGTTTCTGCCAATATTGAATAGGTCATCAACAATGTTGTAACAGGGCTGTACTCTCCTCAGAACTATTTAAAAGAGCGATTTGACGATTTACATAATCTGAATCACTGCGCGCATATTCACGACAACCACGAAATATCACATATCTACTATTCGCACATTATTTTCACACAAGAGTTCAAGCGAAAAAAAATGCATTTTTTTTGTTTAACCGAGGTGGGAGAAAAATAACTTTACGATAGCCGCTCGTGTAAGAGTTTGGATGAACCTACATTACACTCACGGCAACGGAAGATATTTCTATTCTTACTTGATTATTCCAGAAGGTTGGATGGTTAGAAGCCGTTTTGCAATGCAAAACATGATATGTTTCCTCAGATATTATATGACATAAATGTTATATGCATCTAAATGTGGCTATTTAAAAACCATAATTTCGAGGTCGAATAATAGAGAACCATTATTTGAAAAAAGACTGTTATCTAACTAAGTTATTCAAGTATGTTGAATGATTGAGAACCGTAGTATGAAGTAATACTTGTAATAGCAATAACTGTTTGTCAATGCAACACATTAAGCAGTTGCTATGATATTAAGCTATGTGTGCTTACATGCAAACCTTTCAGATATTCTGTGTATATAAATAAAGGACACTTATTTACATAAATTGCATGATGGAGTTATCTTACTTAATTTATTAAGTAGTCTGGATAGTTGGGAACTCATGTATGAAGTTTCAATACAATACAATACAATAGTTGAGTTACATTGTGTAGAGTCTCAGTGCAATACATTTAGCAAAGCTGATATATTTAACTGTGTTTACTTACATTCAAACCCTTTATCAAAATTTCCAAGTGGAAAAATAAAGACCCTTTCTGCGTTATTTTCAATATTTTTAGTGTGATCAAACTTCATTAATTAAGTATGTTAGGTAATTGCAAACATACACCTTAAGTTTCAATGCGATACATGATATATTCGCTGAGATAATGACTTAAGGTGCTTACACTCAAAACCTTAACCAACGTGTGACACCGAAACCGGGTTTGACGCCTACGCTAGGGCTAGTAGCATAGCCCTCCTAAATCTTCGAATAGTCGAGCTAAAATCTCAACTGAAAATCTATCCTGCAACAAGGAAAACTACAAGGAAAGGAAAGTTGCATTCTATGTAATCCATGCTATGAACCAGTTATGGTCTACATACACGCTTTGATAAGCTGTGGTATATCGATGTTGTAAATGATTAGAATTTTTATAGCTCAAATAAGATTTTTCCCGCCATGTTTGTGAAACTGAAGCAAGAAGGAAAAGTCATGGTCTGTAAGGATTATCGCTGTAAGTTCGTTATTTGTATATCAATATTTACAAAACATAGCTCAGGCTAAGGCAGAAATGTAAACTATACTCGGTTACTAAGCGATATGTTGAGCAGTTTATATCATTTTTCAAACATCGTGGCCAAAAACATGTATAGAAAATGGTTTTGGACTGAGGTGTTGAACAGATTCAGTGGTCGTCTTTCAGGGACTGAAGTCCAAGCCAGCAGGATATACCTGATGTGGTTCAGTCTCTGTTGGGAAAATTTGAATATATATATATATATTATCAACTGACTATATAAACGGTAGCGTCGGTACTTATTTAGCAGGTAGTGTCGGATAACCCGAAGCAAAAGTTTGTTGTTTAGGCCTGGGCACAAATCGGAAGGCAATGCACTGAGCTAAACTCCTACCAACACAGACCAAAAGGTAAAGATGGCGCTCACTCTTGCAAACGCTGCATCAGGCTTATTTAGTTTTTAAGCAAAATAACTCAAATGCAACAGATGGAGATGATAGATGTTGTTTGTTTAATTGAATTAAATATAATAAAACTGATTTCCCATGTTTTGATTTCGATTACTATATATGAATCGCATCTTTTCAGAATATAATTTCAGTCGTGTTGGATGCTTGGCATTGTGATAAAATTCATTTTTTTATCATATTGTGGGTTAAGAAATGTCAAAAAGATTAAGAGAAGTCATTTGGATATACATGTTCTATTTAAGTACACTCTTTCTCATAATATTATTCTGTGCAATCAGTATTGTTATATGATAAGTTGTATTCATTTTCTCTTTGTTACAAATTCTTCATATGCATTTGTTTACTTTATCAAATGCATTGCTGCTCTAATAAAGTTGAAATGAGAAGGACAACTCAATTTTTGATCATATATTACAACATATAATTTATTATGTATACACGTAGATATTCGTGTATTTATCAAATAAATTGTCAACTGCAGCAGAAGACTTCCAAGTTGCATAAACATATATATGATAACGCCTCCCTTTCACTCCTAGTAGTTTAATTTAGTCATAAATGACCGGCAGCGTTGCAAAAGTGGTTGGGGAAGGTCAAAAACTAAAACGTTTATAAAGAGATGTTTTATTTAGTTTTGAGGAACGATCAATATGGGAATGAAACATATATTCTCGGCGGCATGTTTGGGATAGTAAGGAGTTAAACACATTTTACAAAAGAAGATTTTATCAGATTTTGAATAAAAAAGCATTCACATTATTTCAGAAAAGTACGTCGACATAATTACTTCGTTGTTATGTCAAAATGCCTCAGACAACCTATTCAACAATTTCTTGAGAGTACTTGATGATATCTTGTCACATAAGAAAGCTATTCAGAAAAAGTAATTAAAAGTAGTGGATGAAATTTAATTTCGAGTTACAAAAAATACAGAAATACCATTTTTTTTTAATAGCTGCAATCAACACAAAGACATTGTTGATTGGGCAGTTTCGCAATATTTGACTCACAGACATATTCTTTTTGTATTAAGTCATTTCCGGGTAAACGTAAATGCTTTTTGATTGGAAATCTAATAAAATATTATTTCGTAAAAAATGCTCAACTCCTTATTACAGTTCTTCATGTTGCAACAGATATATGAAACATGCTTGTTAAATATTGAACTTCAAAACTAAATAGAAATATATTTTTTAAAACATTTTAAATAGTGGTCCTTCAATCGACTTTTGCATCGCTGCCGACCCTTAAAGTGACACTCTTAATCAAAATCAACACTAAGACAAGTGAAACAAACATAAATGTTGAGATATAAACACTATTTACAAAATAATGCATACATGAAAAATCACTGATAACCAAATTGTAACCCTGTATTTAATACTTGCTAAAATGCATGAAAAATCACTGATAACCAAATTGTAACCCTGTATTTAATACTAGCTAAAAATGCAAAATTATTAAATGATTTACGAGTGCTTAAAGATTTTCTGTTATCTTCTTTCGTCTCATTAGGTAGAAAAACCATGTTTTCTGCGCCTTTCATTCAATTTAAACTCGGTATCCATCTGACCGCTTTTTACGATCTTTGTTTATCCTTTTTGGTATATCTCAACACTTGAATTTGTTGTGGTTCATCTTATTTGAGACTAAGAGTACATCTTTAAGTACACAAATACTATAACGTATCCGGCAATACTACTTAACACCCGTAGGACAGCGTCTTAGTTCATAGAAGTATTATTAAATATTTCAAAACAAGTTTCTTAACCGCTGAAACACCTTAAAATACTCTAAAAAGACATTTTGCAATATTGTTCACCAATGCATTATTCTAAGAAAACAAAAGACACACTAACAACCTGATACAGTGGGATCATTGCAAAATGTTGACAACCTCATCATCGCTATGAATACTGTAAGTTATCATTTGTTGTTACAAATTACATCCGTTTTCAGTTTTACATTGCTCACGTACTGTATATTATAAGGATGGACACTAACCGCGAGTGTTCGATTATTTAAACGCGCCGTCGACGGTAACTTTATACAGTTTGTGATCACTGCTCAATAATTATGGACGCTATAAAAGTATTTTGCTTCGTTTTTGTTCTTGTTGGTGTTTTAGCAGGTAAAAAATGTTTAGTTTTCATAATTTATGTGAGTTTTCTTTTCTGAATATGTCACCATTGATTTTACTGTATAAAAATTTGTATTGCATGGAATGTCTACGATAAACCTTTGATATTTATAACATGATGGTACATTAATGCCGTAAGATAACCTGTTAACGTTAGCGAATTGTTTCGTGTTAGGCCCCAAAAAAATACCTGTGTTTCCGGTATCATGGCGAAAAAATAGGGTCGGTAGGTCGGGATTTTTTTTTTATTGATTTTTTTTTTTTTTTTTTTTACACTTTCCATATCATGCAAATTTCTGTTGCATCCGATCAATTATGTTATATCTACGCGTTTCCTAATTTACAAAAAGTCTGATAAAATAGCATTGTTTAATGTCTGAAATCATTTCCTTACCTTTGACTAGCTGATTTTCCCGCCAATTTTGCCCATGAATTCTGGTGCTTTTTTGTATAGAATACTCGTTTATAAGTCGTGATCGGTTTTTAGAAAAAATCCAGCACTTTAATTTCAACAAATCTTTGATAATGTTTTAGCCAAACAGTCAATTATCAACTAAATTTTTAATTTGCATGAGGAAAATCGCCAATTTTCTTGTCAACTGTGAGCTCCTTAAACTAGGCCTTCAAGTGAAGGTAGGTTAATAAAGCAACAAGTAAACGCGGTCATGGATTTATCTTTTTTCGTACATTACTTCAATCAGAGTTTCATTCATATTTATAGTGAATTTAAACATTTCGGTCATTGTTTTAAGATTCCTAGACGACGATTATTGATTATTATTTCTTCGATCGTATGGTATTTTCGTACCAGCCTAGGCGAAATCCTGGCAATCAAATGGGATCATACGGTATCCGACTGACCGAATTAGATACAAATCATAGCCACGCGCTTTTGATCATTTATATCACCGCTCGTGCTCTAACGTCACAAATTGTACCGTTTGATCTGCAGCCGACACATTCCAATAAATGTGTTAACTTTCACAGGTTTTTGTTTGGATTTCAGTTGATGGGACTTAAATAAGGCGAAATAAATAACCATTGATAATTGCGGATAAATTAATATAACGATAAATGAAATGTGTATTAGAACCTGGCAGTTAGCCTGCATGAATTCGCAAAGCCTAATCGTAAGAAGCTTGCATGATAAACGCAAAGCCGTATCGTAAAAAAGTAAGATTTAATTTGGACATGGATATGGATAAATAATCCCACGAACTATAATTCAAAATATTTTCATTAAAAAGACAGCAAAATATGTCTCCGGTGATCAACCACGTGTTTTGATCGTAAACATGCGTTTGCCAATTTTAAGATATCGGACAGGGTTCGCGCCCTCCACCATTTTGTTTTTCCGTCTCGGTAATACATAATCAGGAAAGAAAGCACATTCTCGGGGGACATTGAAAGACAAACAACGAAAATAAAAATGACGTATTTGAAGAAATATATTTTTTTACGAAATAATTAAAAAAAAATTTTTTACTTTTATGTCTAAAAAAAGATTAGGGTCGGCGAGGATAAAATAGGGTCGGTCGGGTTACTGGAAACACAGGTATTTTTTTTTTGGGGGGGGGGGCCTTAACTACTTAATGTTCGCGATTTTTATCTAGAAAAGATTGTCTTATCTTCCCAATTATTAACATTAACATAATTCTTATTGACACGCGTCCCTTATTCAAAACAAACACCTATATCGTTTCACATCTTAAAACATGCTTTCACAAAAGTAGTACGGGAATTAATTTACGTTTACTGATAAGCTTCAATGATTATTAAAAAAATATATATTAAAAAAGTGAGCGTATTCTATGAATAAAACAAAGCGCATACGTAATACATTGACATTGCGAAACATTTAGATGTATACTAATTTAAGGTAGACCATTCATTATAAGGATACAAAGATGTGTTTGTGCATGTTTGATTTCAACATCGAGATTATTTCTATGTTTAATGTATTTCTTTATTAATATTTAACGACCATGGTCCTTTTTGCTTGGATAACAGTTTTGAATAACAACATTAGAACGCTACTACATGTATTTGGATATGATATATTAGCAATTTAATTGAGTTGTTTCTGAATTAACGTTATGCCTATAAAACAAGTTCTCGATGAAAACTTTAAAAATTCAATTCAATACACAGTGCAACTTTTTCTCACCCACGGCTGTAATCGCCACGCAAACGTGCCTATTTTTACTCTCTCTCTCTCTCTCTCTCTCTCTCTCTCTCTCTCTCTCATTTTATTCCATAAGACTCACTTTAATGGGATTAAAGAGGAGATAGAGTAATGACATTGCTTTTGTTCCTGTCACAAAAACAACAGACACAAAATTCAAATCAATTAACGTATTATTTTTAAATTTAATTTTTCATACATAATAATCATTTTGTTTCAGGCGTATCCGAGGCAATCAAATGCTACAATTGTACCTCATTAACGGCGGGAAACTGCAAGGATGACTTTAAGAAGGAAGGCATCACGATTAAAGACAACTGCAGCGCATGCATGAAAACCAAAGGAAAATATGAAGGGAACCAGGATTAGTAGCAATTTTTACTTTGATTGGTTATTGGCAGCATATTTGACGTTGGCTGACCGTTCCGAAGCATCAAATATCTGTAAAGCTATTTTATGCGTGTATAATCTGGCTGTGGCGTTTGTACCTTTATGGTGTGTGTACGTCTGTGCCTTTAGTTAACCGTCGGCCCTCGTCTTGTGACCCTAAACAGGGGTTATATGTGATTGTTTGACAGCTGGGCTTGTCGATGTAAATTGCATTGTATAATAATCAGACATAATAGTACAGTTGAAGAATTTTGCCGAATGTTCACTACACTGTTCTGATAAGTCACCTAGCATTTTTCTGAATTTAAAGCACGTACGTTAAATAATAAAATAAAACATACAGGGATAATTTGTTGTTCGATAAGACAGGTGGCCTTTTAAAGGAGGTGGCTCTTTAACCAGGTTTGAGTGTAACGAATATAATGGTATTTCAGGTAACAAGTCCTGTATGTATGCATATATTGCTGACATTAATGATGAAAGTGATAACTTCAAAGATAATTGGTACCTTTAAAATGATTACTCCCAAGACCAAAATACGCATAGAGCATGACCTTAAGTAAAAACAAAATATGAAATGGTACCCATCTGGACATAATGCCGTTGATCAAAGCATGTTGATATACAAAAGCATAACTTACATTTCTTACATTTGCAAAGTAAGACAGTCTTGTTATCAATGGCTGAAACGGAAACCGGAGTTTGATTTAAAACGCTACCGTACCTCCAATAAGGTTACATACAACTTTAAAGTAATGCGATCTGTTAGAGAACCACAGAGTATCAAGCAATTTGTAAATCTGTTTTAGATGTTTGACCCAATAACACAAAGGTGTGTCCCTTTCATTTCTGAGTCGAAAAGGGTTTCTGAAAATTAATTTCGAAATAGTCAAAAACAAACATTATAACGTCGAACATTTCAGTTGTTATGAGGACATGCTCTCCAATCAAAGTCGGGAAGAACGAATGCAAGGAAATAACGCAACTAGGCGCCAAGATGAACGTCTGCACGTGTGTCAATGACCTTTGTAATGGAACACCGCGCGTGACCGTCACGGTCTTCACCCTGGTAACAGCCGTGCTAGCCGCTTTCAAGATGGTGTAAGGAGTATATGACGAGATATGATGCGATCACACATTTCAATCACAAACATTCACTCGTTCATAGTGACATTGATTTAAAAACAATTTTCCTTTTAATCTTTGTGTACCAACAGTATAATGTCTTGTTAAGTATAAACAACAAATTAGTAACTGCGCATAATTAAAATTCAATACATATCACTACACTTGATTATCATAGTTTCAAGTTTCAAGTTTACAAATGATAACTTCATTAATGTTATATAGTTGCACTATAGAGCTTATATATTATATGCCATATATTTTTTGAGATAAAACCACACTAGATATTTTGTATTAGTTATCATTTATATATGGTTTTAATTGCTCGTCTGAACGATAAAGCGTGTCTTATGTTGTCTGTAAGCGCCTAACTACCAAGACAAGTTTTATCACTTGTTAAATGAAGAGGAAAACCTTGTTTTCCTCAAACGATCATTTAAGTTCATCTTCGACTGTGTTAAAGTTCCCTTTAGGGAAGGTAATACGTAGGGCACGCAGGACATGTTGCTGACGTTTATAGAAATATATATACATGTGTCAATGCATGTAGCTGACCGACACGCTGTGATACCTGTTTTTTTTTCCATTTATTGTGATATCTGATGTTAAAGCTGCACTCTAACAGATAAACATTATGACAACTTTTTCATTTTTTGTCTTTGAACGAACAAGTTTTTGCGTAAATATCTGCAAACCAATGATAAAAGACTTCTGACAAAAGATCAGATCGCAGCTTTTCATATTTTCGTCCCAAAAACGATGTTTTATGGATTTTTAATAAACCGTTAGTAAAGGTTTAAGCCATAAAACATCAAATTTGGAACGGAAATATGAAAATCTGCGATCTGATCTTTTGTCAGCAGTCTTTCATCACTGGTAAGCAGATATTTATACAAAACAATCTAATTCCAAGAGAAAGAATTAAAAAAGTTGTAAAACAGTAAATCTGAGAGTGCAGCTTTAAGTAACAGCAAAACTTGTATGGCATTTTGATATTTTCCTCCATAATCAAGTGTGTGCAGAAAGGACAACCTCTAATTAGTGGATTTTTCTTTATTTTATATCATTTCTTTAAAGGAAAACAATCAAAACAAAACGTATTGCTTTAGCTCATGTACAAACAGGAAAGTTATTAACAACTTCTAAACTTGACAGACATGTACATTACGCTGCTTAATAAAGACAATGTAGTTACTTTCAATCCATTCTTTTTCAATAGGTTATCAGTTATTTTAGTAGAAGCCTTAAATATATTTTAGCATTAAGTTATTCTTCATTCACTTATGTTGCCCTCCACATTCAAATGATAGAACATTTTTGTTGAAAATTGTTAGGCTCACCTTTGTTGTCATTTTCAATTAAAAAAAATCAATGCATTTTTCTGTTACTTTTTTATATATTTATTTTCTAATTACAGACTTATTGTACAATTATACTTACTATACACAATACACTTATGTGATGGAAATATATTAAAGATATTGAAATGTGATTTAAAAAATATATTAGTTACTAGATTTTTGAAAATGGAAGTAAACCCCTTAAATCTTTTGGTTTGAAAAAATGAAGTTTTAATAAAAGTTTAGTAATGTTCTTATGTTTGAACCTTCCCTCAATGGTCAATTATTGCATTCATATTTTTCGTTAACTATTTTTTTATTTTTTTTATGTGTAAACAATTTAGTTTTTTAGCTCTACTGGCCAAAGGCCAGAAGAGCTTATGCGATGATAATGTGTACGTAGTATGTGCATCCGTGCGTCTGTAAACAATTGCTTGTGAACACGATACAGTCTTCATTGATTGTATCTCGATGAAACTTGTACAGTATTAAGATATCTATTAGAGCTCGGTTCCTTTCGAAAACCAGCCAGATCCGCCAATGCATGCCTAGATTATGGCCCTTGATAGTATAAAAAATGCTATTGTGTAAACACTAGCTTGTGAACATGATACATTCTTCAAAGTATTGAAAGTGTTAAAAGATCAGTTCATCTGTAAACAATTGCTTGTGAACATGATACAGTATTCAGTTTTGATTGTCTTTCGATGAAACTTATACAGTGTTTAGATATCCATTAGAACTCGGTTTCTTTTGAAAACCAGCCAGATCTGCCAATGCATGCCTGGGTTATGGGTTTTGAAAGTATATAAAATGCTATTTTAAGCTAACTCTATTTTTAGCCAAGTCTACAAGAACGAAGTCTATTTTTAGCCAAGTTTACATGTAAAGTCACTATTGCCTGTGAAGGTTTGTTCAAATTATGCCCTTGGGGTCATTACTGCTCCCCATCCACGGAGATTGTCAAATGCGAACGACCTCGGTGACGTTGGCGGAGGCCCAGGGAAGAGTTCTCTTTTCTTTGTTAGGGACGGACTCCCCCCCCCCTCCTAAATTGGAAAATGTTAAAACCTTTTTGTCTGAAACCACTATTATTATTTTGAACAAGGCTTTATTTAGTGGTCCACTACCATGGTTGCTCAAATTATGCCCCTTGGGTCAAAACTGGCACTGCCCTGTCACAATTTTCCTAGAGATTTATTTAAGAAATATTTTCAAAATCTTCTTGTTTCAAACCACAAGGCCCATACCTTTGATATTTGTTGTGGAGCATCATATGATGCAATTGAAAACATTTGGAATAATGCCCCTTGGGCAAAAGCTGGCCCCACCCCTTTTGACTTACTTATTATTTTTTAAAGCTACAGTAATGAAATTTAGACCTTGTGAACAGTTTTGCAAACAAGCATTAATGTTGTCCTCGGATGTCCTTGACTTTGACCTTTGACCGACGTTTTATTTTAAATCTATAGAAATGAAATTTTGATGATGAGTACAGTTTTGAAAGCAAATATTTTTTACCCTCAGATTACCTTTACTTGGCACATATTAAAATAGTTCATGCAACTAATCTGCTTACAACACTTTCTATCCTCAGATGTTGAACGTGCAGCGTTTTCAGCTAACCCAAACACTAAAAGTTAACTATATATTTGTTGCCTATTACTCAAACGTACATGCTCTGGATTGAAAATGACCATAAGAGCCATGCCAGTAACGCATAGGCCCTTTTGGGCCTCTTGTTTCAAATGTGATAATGCTTTTGACATGTGATATTCAAAAGAATTGTTTTATTTACTGTTAATCAGGGATTATACTCATGCATTTGGTCAAAAGAATGTATGACTGATGTTGGCGTTAAATCGACATATTTTATGAAATGGATAGTGTTGAAGTTAAATCTTCAAATATGAGTATTGAATGTTATTGTTACAAGAATATAATTCGTCACCTTAGTGCAATAACTCAATAACTGCATATAGATATAGTAGCAGATATTGAGTTCTTGCACTAAGGTGACGATATACTCATCTTTTACTTTTTAAAAAAAAATGTCTTCAGTATCAGCTGAATGCTCATGTTCTATCCTCGTTATAATTATGTGCTACCTAGTTCTTGTTTATAATAATTAATAATTTGTCTACTGCAACATAACTGTATGAATATCGCATTACTCATAATAATTATACAGCTGAAAAGCACATTCAAGAAAGCCTTTTTGTCCTTGCTATATGAATATTCATAAATTAAGGCTCTGTACTTAACTTTAAAGAACATGTACTGAAAAGATTTACGACTTGTCTATATAAAACAGCTAGTTGTTCTTGATAGCCCGAGAGGCCAAATATGCCGGCCACGATGTATTGTAGAACATATGTTTCATAAAAAGAACTACGATTCCGGCAATAACACTTCAAGCCCGTAGAGGCAGCGCCTGAGTTCATATTACTAGCTAAAATGCATGAAAAATCACTGATAACCAATTATAACCCTGTATTTAATACTAGCTAAAAATGCAACATTATTAAATGATTTACGAGTGCTTAAAGATTTTCTGTGATCTTCTTTCGTCTCATTAGGTAGAAATATCGTGTTTTTCTGCGCCTTTCATTCAATTTAAACTCGGTATCCATCAAAATAACAGCTTTTTACGATCTTTGTTTATCCTTTTTGGTATATCTCAACACTTGTATTAATTGTGGTTCATCTTATTTGAGACTAAGAGTGCATAAGTACACACATACTATAACGTATCCGGCAATACTACTTAACACCCGTAGGACAGCGTCTTAGTTCATAGAAGTATTATTAAATATTTCAAAACAAGTTTCTTAACCGCTGAAACACCTTAAAATACTCTAAAAATACATTTTCCAAGGTTGTTCGCAAATACATTATTCAAAGAAAACAAAAGATACACTAACAACCTGATACAGTGGGATCATTGCAAAATGTTGACAACCTGTTCATCGCTATGAATACTGTAATTTTCCATTTGTTCTTACAAATATAATCCGTTTTCAGTTTTACATTGCTCACGTACTGTATATTATAAGGACGGACCTTAACCACGGGGATTATTTAAACGCGCTGTCAACGGTAACGTTATCCAGTTTGTGATCACTGCTCTATAATTATGGACGCTAAGAAAGTATTTTGCTTTGTTTTTGCTGTTGTTGGTGTTCTAGCAGGTAAAAAATGTTTAAATAGTTCGTTGCTTTACTGCATCAAGTTTTGTTTTGTATGCCATTTCTACGATAAACCTCTGATATTTATAACATGGTGGTATATTACTGCGGTAAGATAACCTGTTAACGTTCGCGAATTGTTTTGTGTTAACTACTTAATTTTCGCGATTATTATCTAGAAAAGATTGTCTTATCTTCCCAATTATAAACATTAACATAATTCTAAAGTCCCTTATTGAAAAAACACCTTTCACATATTAAAATATGTTTTCGCAAAAGTAGTACGGGAAATAATTTACGTTTACTGATAAGGCTCAATGATTATTACGTTAAACGTGAGCGTATTTTATGAATAAAACAAAGCGCATACGTAATACATAGACATTGCGAAATATTAAGATGTATACTGATTTAAGACAGGCCATTTATAATTAGGATGCAAAGATGTGTAAGTGCATGTTAGATTTCAATATCGAGATTATTTCTTTCTTTATTGTATTTCTTTATTAATATTCAACGACCATGATCCTTTTTGCTTGGATTACAGTTTTGAATAACAACATAAGAACGCTACTTTTAGGATATGATATATTAGCAATTTAATTTAGTTGTTTCTGAATTAACGTTATGCCTATAAAAAAGCTCTCTGTGAAAACTTCAAAAATTCAAACATAATGAAACGAAGCTTGACTAGTAGCACTTTTTTGTAAAAAATATGGATGAATTGCCTTAAAGATACACTATTACTCCCAAAAATGATGTACCACAACTAATACATTTTTTTTTCAATATACTAAAACGGATGAATAAATGTCGAAAACAATGGTTCTTATGAAGGATACCGAGTTGAAGTTAAAGAAAGGTGCAGAAAACACGGTATTACCAGTATTACCGAATGATTGACGTCGTTATTGTTACTATTGCTGGGTAATTGTAATGATTTCAAAATTATTCGACTTTTTACATACATTGTATTTAGTTACAATATCTGGAAATTACGAAATGGATCACAAGAATCACGTGAACTGTGCTTAAACATCCGGCGCTATGTCTTGGTACCACGATATTCACTTTTGTCACTATCAATATTGCGGTGCTTTAAATACGTAACTCAGTCACTCGCGAACTTGCGTCTCGGACCCTTACACAGTGCAACTGTTTCTCACCCACGGCTGTAATCGCCACGCAAACGTGCCTATTTTTACTCTCTCTCTCTCTCTCTCTCTCTCTCTCTCTCTCTCTCTCCCTCTCCCTCTGTCTCTCTCACTCTCTCTCTCTCTCTCTCTTTCTGTCATTTTATTCCATAAGACTCACTTTAATGTGATTAAAGAGGATTTACAGTAATGACATTGCTTTTGTTCCTGTCACAAAAAACAGACACAAAATTCAAATCAATTAGCGTATTATTTTTAAATTTAATTTTTCATACATAATAATAATTTTATTTAAGGCGTGTCCGAAGCAATTAAATGCTACGATTGTACCTCATTAACGGAAAACTGCAAGGATGACTTTAAGAAGGAAGGCATCACGATTAAAGACAACTGCAGCGCATGCATAAAATTCAAAGGATTAAGTGAAGGGAACAAGGGTTAGTAGCAATTCTTACTTTGATTGGTTATTAACAGCATAATTGACGATGGCTGACCGTTCCAAGGCATCAAGTATCTATGAATCTACTTTAATGCGTGTATAATCTAGTTGTGGCGTTTGTACCTGTGTGGTGTGTGTACGTCTATGTCTTTAGTTAAACGTTGTTTGGGCCCCTGGTCCTGATTTCTCGAAACCTTTCGAAAGGCCTAAAAGATTTAAGTAGCTGATTTTGTTAAGCAAAGTTTCTTACTTTAACCTAATATTGATAAATAAAACTTACTTTTTCATAATTATCACACCGTTGACTTCAATTAAGAATAAACAATCTTTCAAAAGTGTAAGTTTTTCACAAATTATACATGAACAAAAGTAGTGGGTTTAGCTGAATCGTATTATAGACAGACAGACATACAGACAGACAGACGGACAGTTTATTGACTTGCACATAGTACATCGTTACAACACATACATTTTATAATACAATTTGTCAACATGTATGAGCAATGATAATAAACAATAATAAGTACACATTACAACATACAAATATGTAGGAAAGCACACACACACAAAATCAATAAATAATAAATGAGAAGGTGAACATGGCTTATAAATGAAATTAAGTATTGACATTTAGTAAGCTTGATCTTATTTTAAGAGATTCTTTAACAAAGATACATAGTCTTATCAGTTCCGTTCTGTTATAACAGACTTAAGTAGTTTCGAGAAATTGGCTCCTGTCTTGTGTCTCTACACAGGGATTATATTTGATTGTTTCACAGCTTGGCGTGTCCCTTTAGCTTTCATTGTATTAGTTTAAACACATTTATTTTAGACTGTTTGTGAAACAAGCTATTACAACATTACATATATCACTCTCGTTGGCACGATTTTACGCGAGAGTGTGATCTTGTGTTGTGGGGGATACCGGAAAACCCGGAGCAAACCCACTTGTCCGGCTTGGTGACAACAGACCATACCCACATGCGCCAAAACTGGGGATCGAACCCATGTGACCTAGGTGAGAAGCGAGTGAGCCAACCACTGTGCTAGCCGGACAACCAAGTGATAATTACATTATTATCGTAACTATTAATAATCCGGAATACTTCTGATCTGATTGGTCAACATTTTCCTGAATTGAAAGCATGTTATAATATAGTATATCGAAGACACATGGCCTTTTTAAGCAGGTGGCTATTCAACCAGGTTTGCCTGTAACGAAAATAATGGTATTTCAGGTAACGAGTTCTGTATGTATGCATATATTGCTGACGTTAAATGATGATAGTGTTAACTTCAAAGACAGTCGGTACCTTTAAAGTGATTACTCCCAAGACCGAAATACGCATAGAACATGATTTGACCTTAAATAAGAAACAAAATATGAACTGGTATTTATATGGACAGGATGCCATTGATCAAAGATGTTGATATACAAAAGCATTACTAACATTCCTTACATTTTCAAATTAAAACACAGTCTCGTTATCAATCCCTGAAACGGAAAACGGAAGTTGACACTACCGTACCTCTAATAAAGTTACATACAACTTTATAGGAACACGGCCTGTCAGTGTATCATTCAGTTTGCAAATCTGTTTTAGATGGTTGTCCCTATAACACAAGAGAGTGTCCCTTTTATTTCTGAGTCGAAAAAGGTTTCTGAAAATTAATTTCGAAATAGTCAAAAACAAACATTATAACGTTGAATATTTCAGGCGTTGTGAGGAGATGCTCTCCAATCAAAGTCGGGAAGAACGAATGCAAGGAAGTAACGTTACTAGACATCACGATGATCGTCTGTGTGTGTGACAAGGACCTTTGTAATGGAACACCGCGCGTGACCGTCACGGTCTTCACCTTGGTAACAGACGTGCTAGCCGCCTTCAAGTTGATGTGAGGATCATATGACGAGACGTGACGAGAAATTATAGTTCAAATATAAACATTCACTTGTTCTTAGCGACATTGATTTTAATACAAGTTTCCATTCTTTCTTTGTGTACCTGTCTTGTTACGTAAAAACAACAATTAGTAACTGCTAGTAATTTAACTTCAATACATATCATCACACTTGTTTTATTATATATTGTTTACAAATGATAACTTTATAACTTTATTTTTGTAATATATTTGCGTTTTAGAGCTTATATATTGTATGCCATATATTATTTTGATATAAAACCAAACTTGATATTTCTTTTAGTTTTAATTGTTCGTCTTAATGTTAAAGTGCGTCTTATGTTGTCAGTAAGCGCCTATCTACCCAGACACATATAATCACTAGACATATAACAACTGGCGCATGCGCGAGTTAGACATCATACATGGCCACTCTCAAAATTACACCAGTCCGATTCGGGAGAAAAGCGCCTGGCACCACAGTAACCGCTACGTTCTTTCAAATGAAATGTGATCAAATGATTTCATACAAATGATGAACACTCTTTAAGGTAGATGAAGAAGGATACATGTGATTATAATAAGCACAAATATATTGGCCCTACTTAATCATGTATCAAATCGCCTACAAGATCCTTAATTCAAGTTTCCTAAGTTTGAACCGCTTAAAATCAGTTAAATGCATATTCATTATGTTAAAATTGCTTCAATTTATGACGTCGCTTATAACAGTTTCAGCAAGCAATTACATTCCTTCATTTCATTAGGGTCTGTTGAAGCCAATGTCTTTAAAATGCAAATACAATACAAACTATACCCAAGGTTCAAGGGACTTAATAAAACCATAACTTTAAAATGATGCTCTTTCAAGCCTTAAAATGCCTCCCAGAACTTCTATCAACAGAGTCCACATATCTACAAAATTTGTGCTCGAGTTACTTTCTTTGATATAAAAGTGAAAACAAATCTACATGGTGCTGTGACATCATACCATGAAAAAACTAATATCTTTAAAATTTGTTTTCTAGATTGTTTTAATCATAAAAGTCTTAATAAATCTGCATGGTGCTGAAGAAAAAAAACTAATGTCTTAAATTTCAAACCTGCAGCATTAATTAGCGCCATGTTGTCAAGAATATCTGGACAAATGAATGGAATATGCATGGACCGAAATGACAGCTGGTTTTTCATTGACAAAATATGCCTTTGAAGCAGTTTAAAGATTATGCTATTCAAAGTATGAGGGTAGTTGTTACAGTTTTCACTCATATTCAGATGATGGCTGATATTTGCTGATAAACATGTATCCTCTTAGCAGCATGGAAAAAGTAAATGGCATAGTTTAAATGACCAATATTGGAGTTGTGACCTTGACCTCCAAATCCAAAGGGGTCATCTGCTGGTCACCCCAAACCTAAATTTCAAGTTTGAAGGTCACGGGTGCAGACTTTGTCGAGTTGTTATACAGGAAAGCTTTTTGCGTTCTATGTCTCTGTGACAAATCAATGGGGCTCACCTACTGGTCAGGCCCAATCTCAAAGTCAAGTTGTTGAAGGTCCATGGGTGCAGGCTTTGACCAGTTATTATTAATACAACCTTTAAGCATTCAAGGTCACTGTGACATTGACTTTTGACCCAATGACTTTTGACACCTTAAATCAATAGGATCTTCTAATAGTCAGGCTTAGCCTCCATGTTGAGTATGAGGGCCATAGGTGCAGGCATTATCAACTTATCAGTCAGATGTATGCTTTCACACCTTACTGTTCAAGGTCACTGTGACCTTTGACCATATTACCCCTAGGGGTCATCTACTGGTTAAACCAAACTTTCATGTCAAGTTTGACAATAGGTCTTGGAATTGTAGAATTATCACCCGGAAAAGCCTTGGTCTACTGTCAAACAGACGGACGTAGCGGCCAACATGTGCAAAGCAATATACTCATCTTCTTTGAAGAGGGCATAATAAATTGAAATTGATTAAATATTTTTGTTTATTATGTTAATTAACTTACACTACATACAACAAGTACCATTTTGATATTATCGAATGCTCATTTGGGCATGTACATGGGTTTTGATCTGACTATGAACATGAAATTACAAAGTGATGTTCCCTCCTATCAATTCTAAACTTAAATAACCATGGGAAAAAAGCATGTTTTCACTGCACCATGAATAAATATGTCAAACAAAATAAATGTCAAGTTATTCTAGATTAATCTAACACTGTTCTTTTGATGATTTCCGTGCATTTCTGACTGCAGGTTTTAATTGGATAGTTATAAAGCGAGGCATGTGAAGACTATTCCTTGGCACTAATTGGAAGGCAGTATCCGGAACCACTGCTTGAGGGCAACCTTCATCACTCTACTGGATGGCGGGGCAAGTGAAAACTATTCCTGGGCGCACATTGGAGGGCAGTATCCAGGACCACCGCTTTAGGGCAACATTCTTCACACTACTGGATGGTTATAAATCGAGGCATGTGGAGATGATTCCTGGGGAAAGAAAATGGTTTGGTTAAGGTTACATTCTTTTCAAAAACAGGTTAGATAGGTAGGCTTTTTTAGGCTTTACATAAGAACTTTATTTTCAGCATTGGATCATGGTGTTAACGTTATCTTCTGTATCAAACTTAAATGGTTTTAAACTACTTATAAAACACAGATTGTTTTAATAATCATATTCTATATTCTATATCATAGAATTAATTTTGCTTTTAACAATTGACTATAAAAACGGTTGGGTCGGCGCCTATTTCGTAGAAAGGGCCGGGAAACCCAAAATCACATCGGAAGGCTGCACCCGGCGCTATGCTCGTACCAGAACATACAAAACGGAAAAGATGACACTCACTCTTGCAAACGCAACCGGTTAATCTAATATTTTATAAAAAAAATCTCAAATGCAAACAGACATAATATATATTGTTTGTTTAATTGGATTTGATATAATAAAACTGTTTTCCATGTTTGATTTCACATATACGAATCTCATTTCTTCACAATATATTTTGAGTGTGTTGCATGTTTTCATCGTGATGCAATACATTTTTTTATCATACTGGAGGTTAAAATGTTTCACTCAACCATAATAGACACTCTTATTCAAAATCAATGCATACACATGTATAACAAAAATAAATTTTTAGTTATACACATTTAACGACTGACTAAATAATCCATTTATGGAAAACATTAATTTTACTGATAACAAGATTTTAACCGTGTATATAATAGTTGAAAATGAAAATATTTCAAATTATACCCTTGGGGTCATTACTGCCCCCCCCCACGGAGATTGTCCCGCAAGAGACCAGTGCGGCAAATTCGAACGACCTCGGCGACGTTGGCGGAGGCCCAGGGAAGAGTTCTTTTTTCTTTGTAAGGGACGGACTCCCCCCCCCCCTTAAATTGGAAAATGTTAAAAACCTTTTTGTCTGAAACCACTATGCAAATCCTTGCTATTTTGAACAAGGCTTTATTTAGTGATCCACTATCATGGTTGTTCAAATTATGCCCCTTGGGTCAAAACTGACACTGCCCTGGGTGTTACAATTTTCCTAGAGACTTATTTAAGAAATATTTTCAAAATCTTCTTGTTTCAAACCACAAGGCCCATACCTTTGATATTTGTTGTGGAGCATCATATGATGCAATTGAAAATTTTGACTTACTTATTAATTTTTAAAGCTACAGTAATGCAATTTTGACCATGTGAACAGTTTTGCAAACAAGCATAAGTGTTGTCCTCAGATGTCCTTGACTTCGACATTTGACCGACTTCTTATTTTTAAAGCTATAGAAATGAAATTTTGACGATGAGTACAGTTTTAAAAGCAAATATGTTTTACCCTCAGATTACCTTTACTTGGCACATATTAAAATAGTTCATGCAACTAATCTGCTTACAACACTTCCTATCCTCAGATGTTGAACGTGCAGCGTTTTCAGCTAACCCAAACACTAAAAGTGAACTATATATTTGTTGCATATTACTCAAACGTACATGCTCTGGATTGAAAATGACCACAAGAGCCATGCCAGTAGAGCATAGGCCCTTTTGGGCCTCTTGTTTCAAATGTGATAATGCTTTTGACATGTGATATTAAAAAGAATTGTTTTATTTACTGTTGATCAGGGATTATACTCATGCATTTGGTCAAAGGAATGTTTTACTGATGCTGCAGTTAAATCGACATATTTTTCGAAATGGATAGTGTTGAAGTTAAATCTTCAAATATGAGTATTGAATGTTATTGTTACAAGAATATAATTCGTCACCTTAGTGCAATAACTCAATAACTGCATATAGATATAGAAGCAGATATTGATTTCTTGCACTAAGGTGACGAATTATACTCATCTTTTACTTTTTTTAAAAATGTCTTCAGTATCAGCTGAATGCTCATGTTTTATCCTCATTATAATTATATGCTACCTAGTTCTTGTTTATAATAATTAATAATTTGTTTACTGCAACATAACTGTATGAATATCGCATTACTCATTTACAATTACCATGTGCATATTTATCTCATATTTTATAGCTTTAGTTTATAAATGTATGTAGATAGTGTATCTATGTAAATTAAGGACTCATAAATAAACTGTGAAAAACTTGCTGCTTGCTTTATGGAAGGTGTGAAAGACCAATACTTATAAGGATTTACATCTGGAAATAGGAACGATTTCCTTCACACTACTTAGCCGATTTCTTTCACTATGGTCTTAATTACTAATCAAAATACTGAGAGATCATGCAAAGTATGTGGCAAGGAAGATGGCGAACAATGGATATATGCCTGTATTATCATTCTAGTATTCATTCAATCATGGGCAAATAATGGTCTGTATCTTTTACTTCTTCAAAAAAATGGTTTTCTTTTTCCGGTAACTGGACTGTAGACCCGATATCAAAATAATTGTAAAGCTGAAAAGCACATTCAAAAAAGCCTCTTTGTCCTTGCTATATGAATATTCATAAATTATGGCTCTGTACTTAACTCTAAAGAACATGTACTGAAAACAAGTTTTTCGACTTGTCTATATAAAACAGCTAGTTGTTCTTGATAGCCCGAGAGGCCAAATATGCCGGCCGCGATGTATTGTAGAACACGTGTTTCAAAAAAAAGAACTACGATTCCGGCAATAACACTTCAAGACCGTAGAGGCAGCGCCTTAGTTCATATTCTTAGCTAAAATGCATGAAAAATCACTGATAACCAAATTGTAACCCTGTTTTTAATACTAGCTAAAAATGCAACATTATTAAATAATTTACGAGTGCTTAAAGATTTTCTGTGATCTTTCGTCTCATTAGGTAGAAAACCCGTGTTTTCTGCGCCTTTCATTCAATTTAAACTCGGTATCCATCAAAATAACCGCTTTTTACGATCTTTGTTCATCCTTTTTTGGTATATCTCAACGTGGTTCATCTTATTTGAGACTAAGAGTGCATCTTTAAGTACACTTATACTATCCGGCAATAATACTTAACAACCGTAGGACAGGGTCTTAGTTCATAGAAGTGTTAATAAATATTTCAAAACAAGTTTCTTAACCGCTGAAACACCTAAAAATACTCTAAAAATACATCTTGCAATATTGTTCACCAATGCATTATTCTAAGAAAACAAAAGATACACTAATAACCTGATAGAGTGGGATCATTGCAAAATGTTGACAACCTGTTCATCGCTATGAATACTGTAAGTTTCCATTTGTTGTTACAAATAACATCCGCTTTCAGTTTTTCATTGCTCACGTACTGTACATTATAAGGATGGACACTAACCGCGAGTGTTCGATTATTTAAACGCGCCGTCGACGGTAACGTTATTCAGTTTGTGATCACTGCTCAATAATTATGGACGCTATAAAAGTATTTTGCTTCGTTTTTGCTCTTGTTGGTGTTTTTGCAGGTAAAAAATGTTTAGTTTTCATAATTTATGTGAGTTTTCTTTTCTGAATATGGCACCGTTGATTTCACTGTATAAAGATTTGTATTGCATGGAATGTCTACGATAAACCTCTGATATTTATAACATGGTGGTATATTACTGCCGTAAGGTAACCTGTTAACGTTCGCGAATTGTTTCGTGTTAACTACTTAATTTTCGAGATTATTATCTAGAAAAGATTGTCTTATCTTCCCAATTATTAACATTAACATAATTCTAAAGTCCCTTATTGAAAACAAACACCTTTCACATATTAAAATATGTTTTCGCAAAAGTAGTACGAGAATTCATTTACGTTTACTGATAAGGCTCAATGATTATTACGTTAAACGTGAGCGTATTTTATGAATAAAACAAAGCGCATACTTAATACATAGACCTTTCGAAATATTCAGATGTATACTGATTTAAGACAGGCCATTTATTATTAGGATGCAAATATGTATTAGTGCATGTTAGATTTCAACATCGAGGTTATTTCTTTGTTTAATGTATTTCTTTATTAATATTCAACGACCATGATCCATTTTCCTTGGATTTCAGTTTTGAATAACAACATAAGAACGCTACTATTAGGATATGATATATTAGCAATTTAATTGAGTTGTTTCTGAATTAACGTTATGCCTATAAAAAAAGCTCTCGATGAAAACTTAAAAAATTCAAACATATTAAAACAAAACTTGACTAGTAGCACTTTTTTGTAAAAAAATATGGATGGATTGCCTTTAAGATACACTATTACTCCCAAAAAATGATGCACCACAACTAATACATTTTTTCAATATACTAAAAAGGATGAATACATGTCGAAAACAATGGTTCTTATCAAGGATACCGAGTTTAATTTGAAAGAAAGGTGCAGTAAACACGGTAATTCAAGTTTTACCGAATGATTGACGTAGGTATTGTCACTATTGCTGAGTAATTGTAATGATTTCAAAATTATTCGACTTTTTACATATATTGTATTTAGTTACAATAATTGGAAATTACGAAATGGATCACAAGAATCACGTGAACTGTCCTTAAACATCCGGCGCTTTGTCTTGGTACCACGATATTCACTTTTGTCACTGTCAATATTGCGGTGCTTTAAATACGTGACTCAGTCACTAGCGAACTTGCGTCTCGGACCCTTACACAGTGCAACTGTTTCTCACCCACAGCTGTAATCGCCACGCAAACTTGCCTATATTTACTCGCCCTGTCTCATTTTATTTCATAAGACTCATTTAATGTGATTAAAGAGGAGATACAGTAATGACATTGCTTTTGTTCCTGTCACAAAAACTAGAGACACAAAATTCAAATCAAGTAACGTATTCTTTTTAAATTTAATTTTTCATACATAATAATCATTTTGTTTCAGGGGTGTCCGATGCAATCAAATGCTACCATTGTACCTCATTAACGGCGGGAAACTGCATGGACGACTTTAAGAAGGAAAGCATCACGATTAAAGACAACTGCAACTCATGCATGAAAATTAAAGGAAAATATAAAGGGAACCAGGGTTAGTAGCAATTCTTACTTTGATTGGTTATTGGCAGCATATTTGACGTTGGCTGACCGTTCCAAGGCATCAAATATCTGTAAAGCTATTTTATGCGTGTATAATCTGGCTGTGGCGTTTGTACCTATATGGTGTGTGTACGTCTGTGCCTTTAGTTAACCGTCGTATTGGCCCTCTAAACAAGGGTTGTATGTGATTGTTTGACAGCTGGGCTTGTAGATGTAAATTGCACTGTATAATAATCATACATAATAGTACAGTTGAAGAATTTTGCCGAATGTTCACTACACTGTTCTGATAAGTCACCTAGCATTTTTTTCTGAATTTAAAGCACGTACGTTAAATAATTAAAGTAAACATACAGGGATAGATTGTTGTTCGATAAGACAGGTGGCCTTTTAAAGGAGGTGGCTCTTTAACCAGGTTTGAGTGTAACGAATATAATGGTATTTCATGTAACAAGTCCTGTATGTATGCATATATTGCTGACATTAATGATGAGAGTGATAACTTCAAAGATAAATGGTACCTTTAAAATGATTACTCCCAAGACCAAAATACGCATAGAGCATCACTTTAAGTAAAAACAAAATATGAACTGGTACTTATCCGGAAATAATGCCGTTAATCAAAGCATGTTGATATACAAAAGCATAACTAACATTCCTTACATTTGCAAATTAAGACAATTTTGTTATCAATGGCTGAAACGGAAAACGGAGTTGACTTAAAAACCATACCGTACCTCTAATAAGGTACACACATACAACTTTAAAGTAATGCGATCTGTCAGAGTACCACAGAGTATCAAGCAGTTTGTAAATCTGTTTTAGATGTTTGACCCTATAACCCAAAAGTGTGTCCCTTTTATTTCTGAGTCGAAAAAGGTTTCTGAAAATTAATTTCGAAATAGTCAAAAACAAACAGTATAACGTTGAATATTTCAGCCGTTATTAGGACATGCTCTTTAATCAAAGTCGGGAAGAACGAATGCAAGGAAGGTACACAACTAGGCCTCAAGATAAAAGCCTGCGCGTGTGTCAAGGACCTATGTAATGGAACGATGCGCGTGACCGTCACGATCTTCACCCTGGTAACAGCCGTGCTAGCCGCTTTCAAGTTAATGTAAGGAGTATATGACGAGATATGATGAGATCACACATTTCAATCACAAACATTCACTCGTTCATAGTGACATTGATTTTAAAACAATTTTCCATTCTTTCTTTGTGTACCAACAGTAAAATGTCCTGTTAAGTATAAACAACAAATTAGTAACTGCTCATTATTAAAATTCAATACATATCACTACACTTGATTATCATAGTTTCAAGTTTCAAGTTAACAAATGATAACTTCATTTATGTAATATATTTGCACTATAGAGCTTATATATTGTTTGCCATACATTTTTTTAAATGAAACCACACTAGTTTTTGTATTAGTTATTATTTACATATGGTTTTATTTGCTCGTCTGAACGTTAAAGTGTGTCTTTTCTCCCACCTCAGATAAGTAGATCCATTAATTTAACCATGCTAGAAATTCTAAGCTTGCCCATGGGCGAAGATAAAATGCCCGTATGGAACTTCTTTTAATGGTTTCCACATTGTAATTACCTCCCTTGTTGAAGACTGTCGTCTGTAGCGCATCATGGAAACCTTGTCTTGTGGCAATATTTAGAACGCGAGTTAAATATTTCTCGCTTCAAATGTCACCAGAAAACAGTTTTCTTGCAACTTTCAAGAAATAATGCTTCACTCTTCTTAGAACTATTTAAAGACCGATCAGACCATTTACATATTCTGAATCAGTGCGCGAATATCCATGACAACCACGAATTATTGCATATCCGTACGCAATTATTTTCACTAAGCAAAAAAGAGTTCCGGCAAAAAAATACATTTTTACTTAATTTTGTTTAACTGAGGTGGGAGAAAAAGCATCTACCATAGCCACTCGTGTAAGATAGGTTCATCCCGACCCTCGCGCAGGGTGTTTTGCGGAAACTCGGTCAACCTCGTTTCCTCAAAACACCCTACGCTCGGGTCGGAATGAACCTATCTTACACTCTCGGCCATGGAAGATACTTATAATGTTGTCTGTAAGCGCCTATCTACCAAGACAAGTTTTATCACTTGACACCACTGTTAAATGAAGAGGAAAACCTTGTTTTCCTCAAACGATCATTTAAGTTCATCTACGACTGTGTTAAAGTTCCCTTTAGGGAAGGTAATGCGTAGGGCACGCAGGACATGTTGCTGACGTTTATAGAAATATATATACATGTGTAAATGCATGTACCTGACCGACACGCAAAATCTGTACAAATATTATGTTAACTACATGTATGCTGCATTGTTCATCACCATGTTTTTTTTAATTAAACATTATGTAACCCTTCCATTTATAATATGTTTATTGTAATACTTTGTACATAACTTGTATATCTTCAGAAATGGAGCAAATAAAGAAGATAGATAGATAGATAGATATAACAACTTGCTCATTGACGAGTTGGACATTATAGAAAGTTTTCTAACTTTATTTGTTACTTTGGACATATTTGTACCAAATGCTAAGCCACACGTGCGGCGTCTTAAGCTCATTAGTTAACACATATGCTAATATGTCCTTGACCGATGTGACATTTTAACATATAATAACCGTAAAAATATAGTCAAAATGGCTCACACATGGATAACAATAATATGCTCTACTTTCATTTACCTCGTAAGTTGCGTGGTATTAAGCAATAGATTACTCTATTTGAAGGTAAACAAAGTTAAACTATCCTTTACTTTAGTGCGTAAATGCATTTTGGTAGCCTTATGTTGCTGTGTTATTCCAAATTTGATATTATAATAAAAAATTTCTCGAGGTTAAATGTCCAGGATACCATATACAGTCGAACCCTGTTGGCGCAGTGGTTAGCCCACTCGCTTTTCACATAGGCGACCCGGGTTTTATTCCCGGACTGGGCGCATGTGAGATTGGTTTGTGGTCACAAAGTTGGACAAGTGAGTGTTCTTCGGTTACTCCGGTTTCCCCCATTACACAAGGCCACACTCTCGCGTCATATCGTGCCAACGAGAGTGATTGATATGATGTTGATAAAACTTGTTTCACAACTGTTGTAAAATAAGTTAGTGTAAACAAACAACAACAACAACAACAACATTATCATTTACAACAACAAGAACAAAAGCACAGTACATACGTAAAAGAAAACAACAACACTGTGCTTACCAATTTAAGGAACCAAGCACTCCTAACCCACTCGTTCTCCCACGGTGACCTCTGCTGTCCATGCATGCTACCAACTGCTACCAAAACCCCACATATGTTTGTATATGCTTAAAGGCTATAGGCTGAAAGAATATCATGGACATGTCATTTCTATTTCAATACAAAACAAGCTTATGTCATGAGAAAACTAAATAAATGAAGCTGAATGAAATAATGATCAAGACAAACACAAAATACAACAAATGCAACTCAATACTGACCATTAGCACATGCATAAGTGCACAACAATCTATTAAGCTTGAAGATTTCCGCTTCTTTAACAAAAGACAAGGGAGAGTAAAATGATAAATCAACTGCATTCTCTGACTATATATTGTCTCTCTTACACAGTTATTTTCACTTACCTAAAGCACATGGTATCTTTATATGACCTAGACCTTTATGACATTTTAACATATAAAACCCGGCCATTCATTCAAAGTGACTCAAATTCTTATAACTATGGTCTCTTTTCCTTGAGGGCGTCAATACCATTTCATCGGCTCAGCAATATGTTAGAATTTTGTGTACAAATAGCTCACGCTAAGAGCGGTCTTATGGTATAGGTGTCTGCCTCTTGTAACATTATACGTTTATTAAGGTTATATTTAAGAGATAATGAGCTTTTAATTAAATGGATATGTGTCTACATACTGTATGTTTAGTAATGTAGGGCATATTTGATCGTCATTAGAATATGGAAGTGGTTGGCAGCTTAAAGACTTCCAACAAGTTAAGTGAACAGTAGCATTACGCTATACTCTCATCCAAGAGGTGGTTCGTTTTTCTAAGCTAAAACCCTATCAACAGAAATGTTCGTGTATGTGGGCTCTGAACCTTTGGCAAAATTATCGTTTAAAGATATGCAATACATGAACTTTAAAAGATGGAAAATATGGTAAACGTTCACAGCTCTGCAATACAAATAGTTTACAGCTATGTCATAAAAATAGTTTACAGCTATGCCATACGTAAAGATTTACACTTATGCAATACAAATACTTTACAGCTATGTCATACGTTAAGATTTACAGCTATACCTATGTGAAAAACTACAGAAACAAGCTCAGTAGCAAATATTTTAAACATAAACCCGGTTTAATTGCACTTGGTAAACGCCAAAGACATAGAACACAAAAACAAAAATTCACAAACAAGAAACATGGAACAACAGCACAAAACTACAGAAACAGCACAGTGCATACATTAAAAACTAGGTATGTTTATCAAAGATTTATAGGTACCGCCTTGGAATGGTCAGTAAAATGTAAATTGACTAGGGGTTTAAAACAGTTTACGTGCACAGACCTCACTCTTATCCCAACAATCCTAAATAAAGAAAAACGTAAAAGGTAAGTCTTATCAAAGTATGCATTAACTTCAGGAAACTTAATAATAAAACAAATAATAATAAACTTATAGGTAAACCCCAAGTACTTCATTGATTAGAGATCCCAACTCTATCTGCATACGGAGGAATACAATTCAATGCACCTTATGCAAAAACTTTTTAAAGATACGATGCAGTCATTGTTTGAAACTATGAGCATCACACACAGTCTGCATTATAAAATAAAAGGTTTAAAACTATGTGATCATAGAGTTTCATAATAAAAAGGATCATTGTACTAAAACTGGGAACAAATAAAGAAAACATTATTCAAAATAAATACGACGTATATTAGCTAATCTTTTCTTCCAAATGATTACCTATGTAAAATATTTGAAGAAAATGACGTCACATGCAAAACACTTCGAGTCAGCCAAAGAAAGTTTTAAAGATAACATAAATTTGTAACAATTTCATAAAATCAAAGGACTGAAAGCTTAATTATGTAAGGAAGCTATATTCAATAGTCATACAGTTATGTCATATGTAAAGATTTACAGCTCTGCAATACAAATAGATTACATCTATGCCATACGTAAAGATTTACAGCTCTGCAATACAAATAGTACAGCTATGTCATACGTAAAGATTTACAGCTCTGCAATACAAATAGTACAGCTATGTCATACATAACGATTTACAGCTCTGCAATACAAATAGTTTACATCTATGTCATACGTAAAGATTTACAGCTCTGCAATACAATAAGTTTACATCTATATCATACGTAAAGATTTACAGCTATGCAATACAAGTCGTTAACAGCTATGCCATACGTAAAGATTTACAGCTATGCAATACAAGTCGTTAACAGCTATGCCATACGTAAAGATTTACAGCTATGCAATACAAGTCGTTAACAGCTATGTCATACGTAAAGATTAAAGGCTTTGCAATACAAAAATAGTTTACAGTTATGTTATGCGTAAAGCTTTACAGCTATGCAATACAAAACGTGTACCGCTTTGCCATGCGTAAAGATTTACAGCTATGCAAGACAAAAAGTTAACAGCTATGTTATACGTCAATATTTACAGCTATGCAATACAAATAGTGTACAGCTATGCCGTACGTTAATATTTACAGGAATGCAATACAAATAGTTTACCGCTATGTCATACTTAAGGATTTACAGCTATGCCAAACAGATAGTTTAACAGCTATGCCAGACGTTAAGATTTACAGCTTTGCAATTCAAATAGTTAACAGCTATGTCATGCGTTATTATTTACAGCTATGCAATACAAATAGTTTACAGCTATGTCATGCGTTATTATTTACAGCTATGCAATACAAATAGTTTACAGCTATGTTATACTTAGTAAAGATTTACAGCTATGCCACACAGATAGTTTAACAGCTATGCCGGACGTGAAGATTTACAGCTTTGCAATACAAAACGTTTACCGCTTTGTCATGCGTAAATATTTACAGCTATGCAATACAAAAAGTTAACAGCTATGTCATACGTCAATATTTACAGCTATGCAATACAAATAGTTTACCGCTATGCCATACGTAAATATTTACATCTATGAAATACAAATAGTTTACAGCTATGTCATACGTAAATATTCACATCTATGAAATACAAATAGTTTACAGCTATGTCATACGTAAAGATTAACAGCTATGCCACACAGATAGTTTACAGCTATGCAAGACGTAAAGATTTACAGCTATGCCATACAAATAGTTTACAGCCATGTCATACGTAAAGATTTACAGCTATGCCACACCGATAGTTTACAGCTATGCCAGACGTAAAGATAAACAGCTATGCGATACAAATATTTTACAAATATGTCATACGTAAATAATGGCAGTTTTGCACTACAATTAGTTTACACCTATGCTATACGTAATTTTTTGCAGCTATACAATACAAATAGTTTACAGCTATGTTTAACGTTAAGATTTACAGATATGCCAACCAGGTAGTTTACAGCTATGCCAGACGTAAAGATTTACAGCTTTCCTATACAAATAATTTACAGCTATACCATACGTAAAGATTTACAGCTATGCAACACAAATAGTTTACACTTATGCCATACGTAAAGATTTATAGCTACGCAATACAAATAGTTTACACCTATGCCGCACGTAAAGATTTACAGCTATGCAATACAAATAATTTACAGCTATGCCATACGTAAAGATTTTTGCTATGCAAGATATAAATGTGTATAGCTATGCAATATATAAACATGTACAGCTATGCAATATATAATCGTGTACAGCTATGCAATATATAAACGTGTACAGCTATGCAATATGTAAACATATACAGCTATGCAATATACAAACGTGTACAGCTATGCAATATATAAACGTGTACAGCTATGCAATATATAAACATGTACAGCTTTACAATATATAAACGTGTACAGCTATGCAATATATAAACGTATACAGCAATGCAATATATAAACATGTACAGCTATACAATATATAAACGTGTACAGCTATGCAATATATAAACGTGTACAGCTATGCAATATATAAACGTGTACAGCTATGCAATATATAAACGTGTACAGCTATGCAATATATAAACATGTACAGCTATGCAATATATAAACGTGTACAGCTATGCAATATATAAACGTGTACAGCTATACAATATATAAACGTGTACAGTTATACAATATATAAACGTGTACAGCTATGCAATATATAAACGTGTACAGTTCTACAATATATAAACGTGTACAGCTATACAACATATAAACGCGTACAGCTATACAATATATAAACGTGTACAGCTATGCAATATATAAACGTGTACAGCTATGCAATATATAAACGTGTACAGCTATACAATATATAAACGTGTACAGCTATGCAATATATAAACGTGTACAGTTATACAATATATAAACGTGTACAGCTATACAATATATAAACGTGTACAGCTATACAATATATAAACGTGTACAGCTATGCAATATATAAACGTGTACAGCTATGCAATATATAAACGTGTACAGCTATGCAATATATAAACGTGTACAGCTATGCAATATATAAACGTGTACAGCTATGCAATATATAAACGTGTACAGCTATACAATATATAAACGTGTACAGCTATACAATATATAAACGTGTACAGCTATGCAATATATAAACGTGTACAGCTATGCAATATATAAACGTGTACTGCTATGCAATATATAAACGTGTACAGCTATGCAATATATAAACGTGTACAGCTATACAATATATAAACGTGTACAGCTATGCAATATATAAACGTGTACAGCTATACAATATATAAACGTGTACAGCTATGCAATATATAAACGTGTACAGCTATACAATATATAAACGTGTACAGCTATGCAATATATAAACGTGTACAGCTATGCAATATATAAACGTGTACAGCTATACAATATATAAACGTGTACAGCTATACAATATATAAACGTGTACAGCTATGCAATATATAAACGTGTACAGCTATGCAATATATAAACGTGTACAGCTATGCAATATATAAACGTGTACAGCTATGCAATATATAAACGTGTACAGCTATACAATATATAAACGTGTACAGCTATGCAATATATAAACGTGTACAGCTATGCAATATATAAACGTGTACAGCTATTCAATATATAAACGTGTACAGCTATGCAATATATAAACATGTACAGCTATGCAATATATAAACATGTACAGCTATGCAATATATAAACGTGTACAGCTATGCAATATATAAACGTGTACAGCTATTTCACACGTAAAGATTTACAGCTTTGCAGTAAATTTTAAGATATTCGAAAAGAAAATGTTAACATCTATGCAATACTTGAATTTGTAAAGCCATGCAATACGTTTGAAGATATACAGAACATAAACGTTTGCAGCTCTGCATCTACATTAAAAATTCATAATAAGTTTTTATTGTTTAAGAAGTACCAATACACGTCCGTAGTGTATTATGTATTTAATAAAAAAACATCACGACTTGATCAGGCGTCCATGCAATGTCACATAGATTAGAATATTTAAATTGTGAAATAGCGAGTTGAAATCGTGAAATCATGAATTCGAGAAATTGAGTCGTGAATCTGTGAAAAGGAATCACGAAGTATTGGATTAAGAATGTTACCATCGGTCTTTTGTACAAATATGTTACATTATTGCTCAACAAATGGTGATTAAAGGGGCTAAACACCAGATTACAATTACAAGAAAAAAAGAAAATTTGCAAAAACTTGACATCCCTGTGTACAACGCATTGAATCTTACTTACTGATATATCACATTGATTACGACACATGCATCTTTCACAGTTTTTGCACAATTTTCCAATCCGAAATTTAATACAGTTGTTTACCGCGTACAATTCAATACAATTTAATTCATTTTATTCAAGTAAATAAAGGCCACCGGCCCAAAATACACAAAATGTACATAAAAAACAATTATAGTATAGTAGTTGCAACATACGATTTGCATTTTTATAATGTCTAACAGATGGTATACATAGATCGTTAACTTCAATATTGTATTATCATTTTCAGTAGACATTAAGAGTAGAAATCATTTAAACTATTACCAGATGAATACCAATTAAAAAGATACTGTCTACGAAAAATATCGAATTTAAGGCATTGAAAGAATGCATGATATTCACAATCAATAACTGTCAAATTTTGATTCAGACAATATATACAAAGTCTCTCAGCTTGTGGAGTATTTATATATCTTCCAAGTTCAATATTCAGTTTATGGTTGGAGAAGCGAAACCTAGCAAACGCAATCTTATATTTTAATAAAATTTCCAGGTGTAAGTACCTTTCTGTATTTAATAATGTTTTGTAATGTTTATAATAATGACACCTTGAGGACTCACTAATGTCGTTATGCCAGTTTTGGACGAAACAGTTAATTATCCGTTGTCTAAAAGTATATATAAATAGATCCATATTTCCTACATCTTGAGCAATCCAAATATATCCCAGTAAGTTAAAAAATAGCATCGGAATATTTATCTGTACAAATAAAATAATAAGAAAACCGTTATGCGGTATATTAAACAGGGAAACACAGATGAGACAGCAAGCAACCTGATTGTTGGGTTTATTATTTTAACCATGTAAAGTGATGTATCATCGGCCTCCTACTAGCTGGCATTGACAATTCTAGGCGTGTTTTGAGGCAATACAGTATTTACCATGTTTTGGACCATCTCGTGTCTAGTCCCTTTCAATAAATGTTTGATATTGCCATTCTATACAAATGCGTTTGCAAGCCTACGAGTAAATTAACAAGTTGGTGTTCGCTGATTTTCACTCAAAGTAAATTTAGTAATAGTGCAAACTGGCAACGGTCTGCTGAACTTTATCGTCAGCATTTTACATTAGAACGAAACTGTATTTGAAAACGAGCATTCTGTTTCATACTTAATGATATACATGTATGAAACATAAAACTACTCATCAATATTGTTGTTGCCTGCGGTTAAATTATTTTATTCAAAATGTACTTTAAATATTTAGGATTGGGTTGAAAATAAATGATCAGCTTACAAAGTTTGTCCACTGTTATTTTTCTGGCCCCAATTTCTCGAATTTCTTTAATCTAAACCTGCTTGAGTAGCTTATTTCAATTAGCCAAAATATATACTTAAAATGAATTTTGTAAAATGAAAACCGGTTTATTGTGATTATCATAAAGAATATTCCTATCTAAAGTATAAAAACTCTGAATTAAATATTATGCTAAATATTGAAAAACAAATAAAGTGTGCTTAGATTAGTTATGTTTTAAGGAACTTAAGATGATTCGAGAAATTAGGGCCGGAATTGTAAGTGAAACATAAGCACACTAATCGTTGTGTTTAAAAAGAGTATGAATATATAACGTATTATTGACTTTACTAACTTTTTAATTGAACTAGATTGAGAGCAGTAACAAAGAGTCAGTTATTCTGAACTTTGTTAAATTTAACAACGTTGTTTATGTCATTGTTGTTAACTCTTAAAGCTTTACTGCTCAGACCTGTGGTCTGTAGTATTTCTAGCAAAATTTTGAGACAAATATTTTAGCTATGCTTGTTTATATTTAAATTTGTGAGCACATCGCCAACAAACCAGGTTTAAAAGATAAAAACGATGCTGTTAACCATGTTGTTAACTTTGATAAAGTTTTGAACAATCGGCTCAATAAATAGGTTTAGGCTAACGCTATTAATGTGAGTACCACTCAAAACTTATTCTATGTTTATCATCAGTGTTAAACAAATTATACGGAAGGGAAAAAAACAATGTGCCTTAGAACAACTGATTTTAATGGGACTAGACACCAGATGATACAACACCAAGAAAAGAAGTGAAAAATGTCAAAAACTAACATAGAACTAAAATCTTTGTGTACAACGCATTGACTCTTCTTTAGTGGTGAATACTAACGCTTACGACACATATTACTGTCGCAGTGTTTTCGTATGTTTCTAATTCAAAATCAACTCCAGTCGTCTACCCAGTTAGTTTTAAGGATAGCGTCGGTACATTTACCAACACTCATCACGTGACTTTCACATGCTGACACTACCCACTCCATGCCTTCCCTGAAGGACGGATGGCAAGTAAGCAGAAAACTGCTGCGAAACAACGTAGACACAAAGCCCGACATACTAATGAGATCGGTTATTAAATTGATCGATGGAATTTTTTGAGCTTAAATTGACAGCGAGTTGGCTAAGACCTATTGACGTGTTAGTGTGTAAAACGATCACGTGGATAGCAAGGTGTTCGCAAGAAAATATTCCACGCTATTTTTAAACGGGAAAACCATTCCGTGCTTTTTAAACGAGTAAACTCATCTGATACAGATTTAAGGCGACATGAATGTTGCGTGTATTTTTTGAATTATGTAAAATGATGGTTTATCGACCACATACTAGCTCATTTGACAATTCAAGGCATCATACATTTGAGTTTCATATATCTAGCAAATTGAGCTATTCTCAGTATATAGGCTTTATGTCTTGATTCAGACCATTTTATTTTAATTTGTTGGCTAATTGTTTGCCAATTCGTGTTAACATTTTTGAAGCAAACTAATCGCATTTTTCTCTTTTGCCCCTACGAAGTAACGCAAATTGCGGTGCGAAAACTTCAACAATGCGAAATGCGCCAAGTGGCGCGGCGAAAACTTCGACAATGCAAATGCGCCAAGTGGCGGGGCGACTTCGACAATTCGAAATGCGCCAAGTTGCGGGGCGAAAACTTCAACAATGCGACATGCACCAAGTGGCGGGGCGAAAACTTCAACAGTGCGAAATGCGCCAAGTGAAGGGGCAAAAACTTCAACAATGCGACATGCGCCAAGTGGCGGGGCGAAAACTTAAACAGTGCGAAATGCGCCAAGTGGCGGGGCGACTTCGACAATTCGAAATGCGCCAAGTGGCGGGGCGAAAACTTCAACAGTGCGAAATGCGCCATGTTGCGGGGCGAAAACTAAAACAATGCGAAATGCGCCAAGTGGCGGGCGAAAACTTCGACAATGCGAAATGCGCCAAGTGGCGGGGCAAAAACGTCAACAATGCGAAATGCGCCAAGTGGCGGTGCGAAAACTTCAACAATGCGAAATGCACTAAGCTGCGGGGCGATAACGTCCACAATAAGAAATGCGCCAAGTGTCGGGGCGAAAACTTCAACAATGCGAAATGCGCCAAATAGCAGGGCGAAAATAAGCCGCACTCATGTTTATTCAAAACAAAGTATAACATTATTTTATTGTTTAATGAAAAAGCATTGTATATAGATTTCAATTGGAACATTTATAACATGATATTAAATATGATTACATATTATGGCAAGTGCACAAACATACAAAAATGAAGTATGACAAATAGGAAAGAAACGGCGACATACACATTTCGTCGTTTGTGTTCGTCATTTGTCTGAATTGCTGTACAATATATATTAACAAGCATTCTCCACTTTGTCTAAATACTTCAAAGCAAGTTATACAAAACAAGTAATAGTAAGCGTAATTAGCAAATTGCATTATCCTGTAAATAGGTTGACAAGGGGTAAACAAAACATTTAAGGACACTATTTTTCACTTCATACATTTCTATTGTTTATTGCAAAGTAACAATGAAGTATATCCTGTTAAAACACCCCATTTAATACATTATCTACAAATAATTACACTGTTGTTTGATTTGACCCCATTGCTATGTAAAAACAGTCATAAACGCACTCAGTGCTGTGATGATAATCAATGAAGTCATTTCCTATGTGAAGTCAGACGGCTACAATTTGGCGCAATTCTCAAATAAAATATGAATTATGTGTACATGTAAATGAATCGTAAGTATAAAATAAATCGATTAAATTGTTTGTTTCAGTGTAAGAACACAATCTCTTTTTCAAATAACCACTAGAGAAATATAATATTTCAACAGCAGCCACTAGTGAAATATAACTGTTGGTGATCACTCAGTGTAACATAGTGCAATATATCAACAAACAATTATCCTCTATGAAATGAAATTAATATAGAACGTGTTTGAAAGGGTATGGACGAGTACTGTTGGTCGTTTATGTTTGACGGTACCCGGATATAATTTAAGTACGCGGTACCCAACCAATAAGGCAACACAATCTACTAGATTGTGTTTCGATTTGATTTTTCGTCTATTTTTCATCTGCTGCTTGTTGTAATCTATAATTGTTTGAGCTATTTCACTTTTGTGACTGAGGTCAAATGATTTCAGAAACGATCAAAATATTTGCTAACTGTTTTTGTTTTGTTTCAGATGGCATTGTAACTTAGCGTTGCTTTAAATAAGGGATAATACATTGTATTTACTATAATATATCTCGGATACGCTGCGGCGTGAAATATATGTAAGGGCACCCGGGTATGGGTTGGTAATTAACAATCGGTTGCCCGGTCAGAATCTTCTACCCGTCCATGCCTTACTGATTGATGAACATATAAACATTGTCTGTCAAACAATCAATGCATTAGTTTAAGAGCGACCAGCACGCCTGTTAGCAAGGAGATGAACGGGATGGTCACGCGGGGTGTTCCGTTACATCCATCCTTGTAACACGTGCACATGTTCACTTCGGCGCCATTCGTCTTTTCTTGCTTGCATTCGTCCGTTGTCCCGAGTTTGTTTAGATTGCATGTTCTCGATAGGACTGAAAATATAGGACGTTCAGTTTTGTTAATGACATATGCAATCTCGTTTACATTTAAACACAGCAATCCCGAACACCATTTATCCGAAGTTATTGCTATTTCGTGTTTATTTGTCGGTCAAGTTTCTTTCTTTCTTTGTGTTATCTAAATTATTTCAAGTTATAAAATATGACGTTATAGGGTATGTTGTTGAAAATTACGCATGTTTTTAAGAAGTAAATATTGTTTTACTGTGTTTTATACGTGTGAACTGTCGGGAAATTTACAATTAATTTGCATTAACACTACGGAATGCCGTTAGGGTCATCGTCTGTGAATGTGTTCATCTGAAACGCGATACTCGTACTGTCGCGTTGTCATCATCGTAGTTTCGTGATTTCGCGTTTTCTTCATCGTAGTTTCGTGACTTCGCGTATTTATCATCGTAGTTTCGTGATTTCGCGTTTTCATTATCGTAGTTTCGTGACTTCGCGTTTTAGATCAACACATTCACAAGCGATGGCCCTAACAGCATTCCGTAAAACACCGGATGTTGACATATAAATATGTCGGTTGCAACCAATGAATGTCTAGCTTCTTACTCTGGAGTCCGTCCTTCGATGACTTCGTTTTCATGCATTCTAGGCAGTTTTCTTTAACCGGGATGCCTTTTTTTTTGAATTCATCTTTGCAATTTGGTGACTTTATGGAATCACACTCGTAGCATTTGATGGCATCGGAAACGCCTGAAATGAAATGCTTTAGACATGTGAACCATTCAAAATATACAGTTGTTATACTTGTTCAGTATAAAAGTGATTCGACGCCAGAGGAGGCGTAGCTGAGGGGCATAGCCCTTTGACTTGCGCCCCTCCCACAGTAACGAAATTATTTAGCTGAAAGTGTTGGCAATTTTAACAAATTCTAGCCAGAAATGATGCATTTTTAGCGTACCCTATTTCTTTTCTTCTCCTATATTTAAATAAAAAGTAAACTTGGAAGATTTTAGGGTTTTAGGGGTGGGGGTATTTTGGCTGTGATGTGTGCACAAATGTTCACCACTAATGGTTATACTGATGTCCATTACTCGACAATTAACCACATTAGTTTTACACTCAAGTTTATGTCAGGATATCCAGTGTATTTGGGTCGAACTCCGTTGGCTCGAATTCGCTTGGCTCGAATTCCTCGTTGGCTCAAACTAGATGTTAAGGACCGATTTCTATGTACTGAAGTTAAACATTCCAGCTTGGCTCGAATTTTCTGAGACTTGAGGTATTTTTGCCGATCGCTGGGAGTTGGGGCCAACGGGGTTCGACTGTATGAATGAGTGCGGGGTGACTGGTGACCATTATATGTTGATTTTATTTCAAAGGGATTAAGGAGTGGAGAAGGACAGTGTTAAAATGCAAACTGAATAATTTAACGTATGCTTTGAGTTGGAATTTCAGGGGAGTATCAAGGTTCCAACGTTAGATGGGGCGTAAATTAGGGGCGTAACCTTTTGACTTTCGTCTCTCCCTCAGAAACGAAATTTCTTTAGCTTAAAGTGTTGGCAGGGTTGTTTTGCTTAGCTTCCCCAACAAAATTTGAACAATGTCTAGTCTGAAATGTCGCATTTGGAGGTAATTTAACACTCATTTTCTTCCATATTTCTCCTTGGACGATTTTTTAGGTATGCGCCAAATTAGTCTTGATAAAGCTCTAAATTTTGTTTTGTCAAGTTGGATTGCGTATTTCTTAAGGGCAGTACATTTACTTTCGTTGGTGGTTCAGCAAGCACTGCTGTTTGGCTAATTTTAAAACAATCAGCTATTGATTGAATTGAAAAAAAAATGAAAAAAATATATATTCACGAAAATTAAAATTCATTTTAGAGGCGCCAAAGGAACTAAAAAAAGGCTATAATGGTCCCAAACTATCAAGATCATATCGGACTTCTAAAGATTCAACATGTTATGATAATTTTATCTCTTTTAATAATGTTACTAAATTGTTTTTAACTAAACTAAACGTTTTTCTCTTTTTTTAGCATACCGTTAATTATGTCTAGCCATTTCTACTGTTCATTTGTTGTTTATTTGATCTGCTTGTGTATCCTGTATTGAATGCAGGACTTTGCACATTTATGAATAAAAACCAAAGTTTCAAAGACTTTGAAAACACTGTAGAAACATTTGGCATCATTTCAATACGATTGATTATGTTTTACAGGTAAAGTGAACATACTTCAAAAGAAAGTTATAGTTTTGTCAACTCATTGTTTTTTTGCAGTCGGTAAATAAAAGGCATTCAATAGGCAGTTTTTACCAGTAGTTCGTTCCCTTTATTCATTAATACAAATCATTGTGCCCACTAAAATATAGCTGTGTTATTATATTATAAAAAAACGTGTGTTTTTTTCAAATATTATTTCATCAAATTCAAACCGTCGAGCCGCTGTACGCTGACAAACAAAATCTAATCATTATATGAAGAAGTATATCCACAAGCGCTTATTTGACGGTGTGATATATTCATCCTATGTCTTTGATCTCTTTGTTATGTGTGCGTAATGTATGAAATTGTTTCTATCATCAAAACAAAATGGATTGTTAGTTATGGTAATTTGAAAATGAAAAAACAGTCTCATAAACCTTAACCATTCGACGTATTTAAAAGCATCAGTGCGCGTAGGATTCTGCACACATAATGCGTTCACATAATGTTATTATCTTTACGATCAATAATTTGCATATATTTAAAAGCTAAAACCAAACAAGGACCGCTGAAGGATAAACCTCGTTTATGTTGCCATTTATCAATTTCATTAAATTTCTTTTATCTGTCTCGGTAAATGGAAAATAAATGAAGTCCCGGCTTATAATGTTTCTATGTAGATCTCTATAAATGATATAGTTGCTTTCCACAATACTACGGCTGTACAAGTTCACAGAAATGTTAAGGAAAACAATATAAAAGAGGTTTTTATGAGGCGTCGTAGGAATTTAACTTTATAAAAAAAGTATTTTTCTTTCCACAGTAGTCAGGCAGTTCAATTTTACTGCAAACGATAACTGTTAAAATCAGTACACATGTATTACACACATATAATTTAAGTAAAAAATACTACGGCTGTACAATTTTACAAAAATGAGTTTTTTTTAAGGCGTCGTAGTCCAATTTTACTACAAACAATAACAGTTAAAGTGACACCCTTATTCAAAATCAATACATACACACATACAATTTGAGCGATACACCTTGAGCTACTAACTAAAGAATGCATTAATTAATAAAAAATATTAATTTGTTAAAAACAAGACTGTAACTGTGTGTTTAACAGGTGAAAACACAAAAAAGATTGCTGAGTGCTGAAAGATATATAGTGATCTACTTCAGTCTTATAAGGTAGAAATACCATGTTTTCTGCACCTTTCTTTCATGTAAAACTCAGTATCCTTCATAAGAACCATTTGTTTTCGACATTTGTTCATTCTTTTTGGTATATCAAAACAATTCTTTTAATTGTGGTAAATCTGTTTTTGGAGTAAGAGTGAATCTTTAAGGATAGCAATTGAAATCAAATCATGAGGCGTTATCGTAATAGAACAGAAAAACACATGAACATAATTATATAATATACAGCAGATTGTGAAATGAAACGCCAGGTTCGTGGTCATCAGAGCGAAAAGCTCATACCATGTATATCTTGCTGCATCTTCACCAAGGTAATTTAGGATAGGGTTTATGTTCATCAGGGCGAATACAATATAGCTCAGTTCATGCATACCTTGAGGCGAATAAATTAATATTCGCGACGCTTAGCAAGAAACCAAACCGGTTGACAAATGAATTGAAATGTGTCCATGTGATTCCGTCTATATTATATTTATAGTTAACGTATACATATGCATACACATACTTTAATGTTAATGCTGGGCGTACATTTAGTTTATTTCTTTGATTGTATTATATTTCTTTAAATGTGAGTTTGAAAATTTTAATTTTTAGAAATTCAACTTGAGTTATGAAATTACTTAAGACGTTTAGTAAATGACACCCCTTGCTGACATTGACTTTAAAAGGCGAATAATCTGCTTCCATATTTGATCATTTGACCAGTATAATACTTTATATAACCACGATATTTGGTCACTGAAGATTACCACCATGCGGCGGTAAAAATAATACAAACTTTAGATAGGGGTTATTTTTGGCTACTGGGCTTGTCCCTGTGTTTTTTATTGAATTATTGAAATGTTGGTGGGTTTTAGGTTGATAAATTTGTTCAAAACTTTAAAAAGCAACGTCTGGAATAGCTACTCATTTAACTAGTCATTCCCGTTGATTGATGCTTATTTGCCGTCACTTTAATATCCACAATGACAAAATAAATCAAGATACAAAAAGGTTATTGATGTGTTTTGTGTGTGTTTTTCCCTCAAAAAAACTGAATTGCCAGTTCTACAAGCCAGGAAATAAAACACTGACCTGTGACCAATTTTCTCGAAACTTCTTTAATCCCTTATGGCAGAATTAAGCTAAGCTCGCTATTTTTGACGTTATATTTACTACTTGATGAGTTTTTATCCTTAAGATAGGTAATATCATGATGATAATCAGAATAAAAAAAAATTCAATAATCAAAATCTAATTTGAGTATGTAATTTGACATAGTGAAAAAGGTATTTAAGCCTATTAACCTAAAGATGTTTCGAGAAATTTGGGTGTGAAGGACGTGGGGACATACGTTGAAACGCTGCTTGTATCTCATTGTTTATCAGATGCATGTTTGCAAAAGGATTGCATCTACACGCACAACATAACTTAGTAAAATGTAAAACAATGAAATAACACATTCGGAAAAAGAAATACGAAATATAGATAGAAATAAGTAAATTTTACCTGCTAAAAATCCAACCAAAACAAAAACAATGCAAACTAATTTCATTGCGTCCATACTGAATGATTGCTGTAAACCCTCGACTATTCAAATGCTGCGCACACCAAATCTGCACAACCTCACCACCGAGGGCGTGTTTACATAACGGCATGCATGAGAGCAAGCTCGCAGTCCGTGGCGATTGGTTATACTTCAGTTTTGTTTATTTAAAGGGACTGTACCCCAGATTGGTAAAAAAAAGAAAAGGTGGAAGACCGGTTCCGAACCGGTATCGCCAAAATTGCAGTCCAGCGTTGTATCCACTGAGCTATGAAGACCTACTCTACACATGTGATATAATTAAGCTATACACCTAACTCGGTAATATCACGTGATAAAATCGACTAGCCAATCACGCATAAGGAATGAATTCTACTAGACTAGGTAGACATACCCAGTAATCTTTTTTAATGGAAAAATACGAAAACACTGCGAAAATAAATTAATTGTTAACTATGTGTTACTTCAGTTAGTAAGTTTCAATGCATTGTACATATCGATACCAAGTTTATGTCAGTTTTCGACAATTTTTTTTTTCGCTATTTCATCGTACGGAGTACAGTTTCTTTAGTTCATAATACATTAGACAATATATGTATTACCCGTGCCCCGTCTCTTAGCATTGATAACGAAGGCTACGGTTCAGATTCGTCTTTGTTATTGTTTAGACTCCAAAGGTTTGAACAAATCCTCAAATGTACAAAATCAACTAATAAGTCCTTAATATAGTATATGTAATATATTGCAATAAAATAATTAAGTATTAATAATTGTCCAATATACCAATCACAAGATACTTTCATAATGTAATTACAATACATTTCCAATAATACAAGTACGGTAAAACATAAACTTACCGGGAAGTGGAATATGAAATAGTTATCTAAGAGATGTTTTCACCTCAAAACCTGACTCGAAAGAGATTTTTAATAATAAAAGCGGGAAATAAATTATGCATTTTTTAGAATATATTAATGGAATAAAATAGTTTAAAAACAAGTTATTGTACACACACACACTAATCACCCATGAGGACAGTTGACAACACAATACGAGTACCGGCACAACACAACTGACCACTCAGTCACACTTGAGTTTACATGTTGGACATGATAAAAGTACTTTGTTATACAGATAAGATATAAGTCGCTAGACAGTGTGTATTAACAGCAAAAAGAGGACTTTATGTTGTCTACTCCTAAAACATATAAAGAGGTTTTCGTATTTCAAATGCTTCATACACATACATCGCCAAATTTCTATAAACATTAGTGTGTTTTTTGAGAGGTCATCAACTCACTAAACTTTAACAGATTCGGACTTTGTAAGTATACTGTTACCTCCTCCCGTTTCTGTTTGCAAATCCCGGATTTCGCACTCAAGATTTAAATCGTTTATTACGATGCAGCCGAATACTGCCCATTATTTTCGACATACGACTTTATTGAGATATAAAGGTTTATTTTGTTCGCAAAATGAGTTTTGATTTACGTGTTTTGACCCTTGAATTTAGCCCCCGATATATTTGTTCGCGAAGTAAAAGTACCGATTGTTTATTCCCCATGTTTATTTTCTTTTGTTTCTTTAAACAAACCAGGAGCGTTCAAATATCCAAAATAACGGTTATATTAGTATAAAACATTAGTTTATGTCAAGAAAATACCTGAAAGCTGTGTACATATGGAAAAATATCTCTTTTACATCCAACAAGATCAACAGTATTGCTGCCCAGTGCATTAACAAATGTATAGCTTCCTATTTCAGAATCTAATCCTACCCTACCGGCTATACCATCATTAAAGTAACGCACAGTACCTACACAACTGCAATCCTATACTGGACGATGATATATTACTGCAATGCACAGTACCTTTTTTGCTTTAAGCCTTCAAAATGTCTTTAGTAAGATATTAATACAGACATACACCTAGAGAAGCCAGGCAGCAACACAAAGTGCATTACAGTAAAAGGTCTCCATTTAATGTAAACATGTACCTAAGTAAGGCATGTAGCAAATAGGAACTCTGCATTACATTAAAGAATCTTCGATAAATGTAGACAGGTACCTTCAAAAGGCTTGTAGCAAATAGTTACTCTGCATTACATTAAAGAATCTCCGATAAATGTAGAAAGGTACCTAAGGAAGATTTGTACCAAATAGTTACTCCGCAATACATTAAAGGATCTCCGATAAATGTAGACATGTACCTTAGGAAGATTTGTAGCAAATAGTTAATCCGCAATACATTAAACGATCTCCGATAAATGTAGACATGTACCTAAGGGAGGCTTGTAGCAAATAGTTACTCTGCTTTACATTAAAGAATCTCCGATAAATGTAGACATGCACCTTTGGAAGCTTGTAGCAAATTGTTACTCTGCATTACATTAAACGATCTCCGATAAATGTAGACATGTACCGTAGGAAGATTTGTAGCAAATAGTTAATCCGCAATACATTAAACGATCTCCGATAAATGTAGACATGTACCGTAGGAAGATTTGTAGCAAATAGTTAATCCGCAATACATTAAACGATCTCCGATAAATGTAGACATGTACCTAAGGGAGGCTTGTAGCAAATAGTTACTCTGCTTTACATTAAAGAATCTCCGATAAATGTAGACATGCACCTTTGGAAGCTTGTAGCAAATTGTTACTCTGCATTACATTAAAGGATCTCCGATAAATGTAGAAAGGTACCTAAGGAAGACTTGAAGCAAATAGTTACTCTGCATTACATTAAACGATCTCCGATAAATGTAGACATGTACCTAAGGGAAGGCTTGTAGCAAATAGTTAATCTGCATTACATTAAAGGATCTCCGATATATGTAGACATGTACCTAAGGGAGGCTTGTAGCAAATAGTTACTCTGCATTACATTAAAGAATCTCCGATGAATGTAGAAAGGTACCTTAGGAACACTTCTAGCAAATAGTTACTCTGCATTACATTAAAGAATCTTCGATAAATGTAGACATGTACTTAAGTGAGGCTTGTAGCAAATAGTTACTCTGCATAGCATTAAAGAATCTTCGATAAATGTGGACATGTACCTAAGGGAGGCTTGTAGCAAATAGTTACTCTGCATTACATTAAAGAATCTTCGATAAATGTAGACATGTATCTAAGGGAGGCTTGTAGCAAATAGTTACTCTGCAACACATTAATGAATCTTCGATAAATGTAGACATGTACCTAAGGGAAGCTTGTAGCAAATTGTTACTCTGCATTACATTAAAGAATCTGCGATAAATGTAGACATGTACCTAATGGAGGCTTGTAGCAAATAGTTACTCTGCATTACATTAAAGAACCTTCGTTAAATGTAGATATGTACCTAATGGAGGCTTTTAGCAAATAGTTACTCAGCATTACATTAAAGAATCTTCGATAAATGTAGACATGTACCTATGTGAGGCTTGTAGCAAACAGTTACTCTGCATTACATTAAAGGATCTTCGATAAATGTAGGCATGTACCTAATGGAGGATTGTAGCAAATAGTTACTCTGCATTACATTAAAGGTTATCCGATCAATGTAGACATGTACCTTAGGACGACTTGTTGCCAATAATTACTCTGCATTACATTAAAGGATCTAAGATAAATATAGACATGAACCTTAGGAAGACTTGTAGCCAATAATTACTCTGCATTATATTAAAGGATCTCCGATAAATGTAGAGAGGTACCAAAGGGAGACTTGTAGCAAACAAATAGTCTGCATTATATTAAACGGTCTCCGATAAATGTAGATATGTACCTTAAGGAGTCTTGTAGCAAACAGTTACTATGTATAATATTAAACGATCTCTGATAAATGTAGACATGGACCTAAGGGTGGTTTGTAGCAAATAGTTAGTCTGCATTACATTAAAGAATCTTCGATAAATGTAGACATGTACTTAAGTGAGGCTTGTAGCAAATAGTTAATCTGCATTACATTAAAGAATCTTCGATAAATGTAGACATGTACCTAAGTGAGGCTTGTAGCAAATAGATACTCTGCATAACATTAAAGGATCTTCGATAAATGTAGACATGTACCTAAAGGAGGCTTGTAGCAAATAGTTACTGTTCATTACATTAAACAACCTTCGATAAATGTAGACATGTACCTAAGGGAGTCTTGTAGCAAATAGTTACTCTGCATTACATTAAACGATCTCCGATAAATGTAGACATGTACGTAATGGAGGCTTGTAGCAAATAGTTACTCTGCATTGTATTAAAGGTTCTCAGGTAAATGTAGACAGGTACCTTAGGAAGACATGTAGCCAATAATTACTCTGTATTACATTAAAGCATCTAAGATAAATGTAGACATGTATAACGGTACGGTATTGTACGAATAGGAAGAACAAGACTCAATAAATGTAGAGATGTAATCAATATGTGGTACTGAAAACCCTCACATCTCACGCTTCCGGTGCTGGTTAAGTTATGTTCTGCAAAACCTTATGCAAAAGCGAACAACTCTGTAGAAACAGGTTTCTAACAACGCAGTGTTTTCGCTCCAAAACTTCGTGACTGACTGAATCAAACCATGCCTGAACCAATCACAATCGCTGTAACATATATGTCGACCAATGAAATTGTCTCCTCGAAAACATGCCAAGCCGATAATCAAGAAACCAAGGTGTTCCGCATGAAATGAAGACAAAACGGCGATATACAGTTATCGGTCCGGTCACATACTCCCCCGCTATGTGAAATGACGTCCCGTCATTACGTCACGTAAAAACAAACAAAAACAAAAAAAAGTAGTCCAGTATCTGGTCTGACAATCTGCTTATACTGACGTATACTTATATGTATAGTATACATGTAATTCTACATAAACTTTCAACAGTACATAGCTTTCTCTAACATGTGACTACTTAAGTTTCTTAACTACATACACAAGCAATTCATTAGCGATTTGTGAAAAAAAAAATGCTTTTCCAAAAAAATCAAAAATTTAAAACAGTCCTAGTTCCTCCCCCTGTGACAAAAACTATGCCCACATAGTTTTAACAAAACACTATTAAAATGCATAAAAAAATCAATGATTACACAGATCAAACTAAAACAATAAAAAGTGCAGCATTGCAACTTATTTATTCATAATTGCACCTATTAGTTGATACGCTATCTCACTATCCACATCTTTCAGAATGCCAGACTGCATAAGTGTGTCCAATGCCTGCAATCTGCGGTCCACTGGTTGGTTGCTATACATGTGGAACTCGTCAAATCTTGTAGGTGGTTTGCGGATGCGTTCTGAACGTCGTGGTTGAGGTACTGGTCTTAGTCTGTCTACAACAGGTGAACCTACAGCATCTCCAATAGCTTCGGCAGCTAACTGGTCTTCGGGTTCGTCTACTGTCGGTAGCACCTCTGCAGAATCATCTGTATGGATCACTTCTTCTGGATCTTCTGCTTGTGTAACTGGATCTTCCGGGACTTCTATTCCGCTTGTATGCGTATCATCTGAAAATAGAGTGTTAACATTAACATCCTCAACTTCACTAATGATACTTACATCATCTACAGCTTCGTCTCTACCCGTAGCTACGCTGTCATTCTCATGGCTGACGTTACTGTCTGGTTCATGGGCGTCCCCATGGTGGCATACAGGTCCTGTATAGCCATCACCTTCTTCGTCAGTCTCACTATCACCTTCAGTGAATTCACTCACTAGTTCTTTCCTTTCGGATGCATCCCTTACTTCATCTTTCTGTTCTGCAACAACTTCACCCAACACATCGTCATTCTCATGATGCTCAATCAAGAGTAAATGATTCCGATGAAGTGTCCTTTCACGCTCAGAGCCCTCAGCTCTTACCTTAAAAACCGGAATGTCCCTTCTTGGTTGGTCAAGTACTGTATAAGGTTCTTCTTCGAACCGGTCGGCGATTTTATGTTTACCATCAAAAGCCATCTTCTTTACAAGTACTCTGTCCCCAACATTAATCCTAACAGGTTTTGTCTTGCGGTCGTAGTATTTCTTTTGTTTCATTTTCGACCTTTGTGTATGATGGTTCACAATCTCGTGTGCCTTCACGATCCTTTCTTGGAGATCTTCCATGTATTCATCTGTAGTTTTACTGACCGGCTCTTCTCTTGCCTGCTCAAACATTACATCGATTGGTAACATAGGCCTTCTTCCGAAGAGCAACTCAAATGGGGACACTCGGGTTGCTTCATGCGGTGTACAATTATAGGCATACACTAGACTACTGATGTATCGTTTCCAATCAGCCTTTTGATCTTCTTCGAGAGTTCCAAGCATTCCAAGAAGTGTTCGATTAAATCGCTCTGGCCCTGCATTTCCTTGTGGGTGGTAAGGTGTGGTATGGCTTTTCTTCATACCTGTAATGCGGCACAGTTCCGAAATAATCTGGCTTTCGAAGTTGGCTCCCTGGTCCGAATGTAGCCTCGTAGGAATCCCGAAATTGACCAAGAACTCATTGTAGAGTGCTTCTGCTGTAGTCTTGGCGGTTTGGTTTCTGGTAGGGATAGCTTTGGCAAACTTGGTATAATGATCAGTGACTATCAAAATGTTGCTGATGTTACCCTTGCATGGCTCTAGAGAAAGGTAGTCAACACAGAGAAGTTCAAGTGGATATGATGTATTAACATTCACGAGCGGTGCACGGTCAATCTTCCCCTGCCTTCTAATACATCTATCGCACTTACTTATCCAGTCTTTCACATCTGATGTCATTCCAGGCCAATAGAACCTCTCCCTTAACAGACGCATTGTTCTTTCTTGCCCTGGATGACCAGAAAGATCATGAATGCCCGTCAGTATCTCATGTCTGAATGACTCAGGAATCACAAGTTGTTCAATGTCATTGTCACCGTTGTCATGAATATTTCTGAACAGGATCCCTCTTTTGATGCTCAAGTTCTTGAACTGTTTCTTCATATTCAGATCGTTCCCATGTAGAAGCTTTCTTGGCAACCTCTTGTCAATAACAGCAATTCTCCATTTTTCAATGAGAGGATCACTCCGTTGGGCTCTTCTGATTTCACGCATGTCTTTCTGTGCAAGTGGTTGGCCAAGGTCTTCAGTTGCCTCTAGAATATTCATGCTCATTGGAAGAGTGTCAACAAAAGGTACTGAAATCAAATTGCATATAGCCTTTACAGTTGGATCACTGATCTTTACTCTTTCTGTGTTGTCTGTATCTGTGATGTTCTCATAAGGATATCGGCTCATTCCATCTGCATCTTGGTTTTTCAAACCAGCTCTATACTTGATGTCAAATGAATACTCTCCTAGAGCAGAGGCCCATCGTTGGCCAGTTGCATCAAGCTTGGCAGTAGTTAACACATAAGTAAGAGGGTTATTATCTGTCAAGACAGTGAAGTGGAACGTGGCGAGGTAGTCACTAAACTTCTCAGTCACCGCCCACTTAAGAGCCAAGAATTCCAATTTGAAGGCGCTATAGTTCCGTTCGGATTTGTTTAAGGACCTACTGGCATAGGAAATTACCCGTTTTTGGCCATCTTGCACTTGGTACAGCACTGCACCTAATGCTTTTCCAGACGCATCTGTGTGAAGTTCGAATGGCATGTTAAAATTCGGGTAAGCCAGTATTGGTGGAGAAGATAGCAATTCCTTCAAATGGTCGAACACAGCCTGTTCCTTGTCTGTCCACTTCCACTCCGGTTTTGTTGCCTTTGACCCCTTCTTAGTTGTAGTTGGAGGTAGAAGCTCATTTAATGGCCGAACTATGTCGCTGAAATGTTTTATAAAACGACGATAGTAACCAGCGAAAGCTATAAACGAGCGCAATTCATCAGAATTAGATGGGGTTGTTGTTGTCCCTGTTGTTGTTGACGCTGTCCCTTTTCTATTCGGTCCATTCTTTCTGTTAGCTGTCTTAAGAGCTTGATTGTCTCACTGTCTTCTTCTTTCACCACAGGTCTGCAAGGTTTTCTCTCCGGGCTAGAACTTTTCATATCAGCTTCAATCTTCCTTAATTCTCTTCTAAATTGATCATATCCTTTAATCTTATCACACTGATATGTGGACATTTGTTTAAGATCTTTCCTGAGTCCAGAATGCAACACCTCTTTCAGTACTTGTGTATCTGATGTTCTGAATCCACCAAGTTCAACTGCCTTGTCAAATAAATCCTCTAGTCTGGATGCATATCCTTCTACTGACTCCGCAGGTTTTTGATCGCACGTATAAAATCTCTTCATAATACTCTCTCGAGTATCTACGATCCCATAGGAGTTATCCAATTTCTCTAAAACCTTCATTACTGTTACTCCTTGGCCTAGTCTCCTTATCTTGTCAGCAGCTGCTCCTTTGGCTGAACGCCGAATACCAAACATGATCTGATCATCAGTGTAGCTTCTGGCATTCAACACACATTCTATTTCATACTTGAAACTGTCCCATGTAGCCTCTCCTTTTCCATCTTCACCATAAAAGATGCTGAACTTCGGATAGGAAGTGGATGGTAAAGTTTCTGCTTTCTTAATTTGAACTGGTTCATCTTTACAGCCACCTATAGCCTCTATCAATTTTGTCGCTTTATGAGGATCAGTTATGTCTGCTGTTAATTTCATACTCCGAAGGAGCTGAACCATCTGAAGTTCTTCATGAGTGAGTCCGCCTCCATAAGCCTCATTATGTTTAGTCTCCTCATCTTCCGCTTTAGGGAGTGCTTTATCACTTTGAGTTGCCATCACTATGAATAATTCAATCAAATTCAGCCACAATACAAATGTTATATCCTCTCACAATTCACAGCTAGTATGCATTTTATATCACTATCATGATGAACGAATTCACTCAAATGCCAAATGGTTTGCACTCACAGCACACTAATCACTGTGTCAAGTGTTGGATACTGAACAACTTAATTCACAAGTGTCATCAACTTAAATCATCACGAATATACCAGGAATATTCCAACATAACACAATTTAATTCCACTAATCAACAAAAACGTTACATGTAGTGCACTATATATATATTAATACACAAGTAAGATATTCAAAAAATGTATATCAATATCAGCGTAGATGTTCTCTAACGAATGTGCCTAATCAACAATCACAAAATTCACAACAGCTTCAGAAGTCCAAATCAAAATATTCCAACGGTCTCGAATAATTTGTATGTAAAGTATCAAAGTATAATGTGTAAATATAAATATGTAATGTCGAGCAAAAATAAATAAATAAATAAACAAAGTTTCAAAAATTAATTGAAGTAATTATAAAAGACGACTTAGTACTATCCAGTTATCCACCAAAATAATTTCAAATATGACACAAAGTAATGACGACCTATCTCAAATAAATTATTTCAGACAGTAAAATTAAATAAATATTCACTGTATAAACTATGTGTTCATGTAAACAACAAGCATCAAAGTAGTTTCATAAAAGCAAATTCAACCAAATGCAGATATAAGTGTTTCAAATCAAAACCAAAATCAATATCAAATAACCTGAAAATAAAGCACTATTGTATAATCCAAGAAATTTGCATCAATAAATACAACTGTCAAATGTCAATACAATGCAATTTCTATCTTATTTTCTATTCAATACACAAAGTCGAATAAATAAATATTATTTCGTTCAAAATAAATCAAATTATCTGTAGTATCAATCAATAACTGTAACTATTAATAAGCTATGTAATGAATTCACAAAACCTGAAATAAATGAATTGTATATCCAAAGAATAAACGATTTAATTCTATCACTGAAATGTCAATGTAAACCGAAAGTAAGCAAATCGCAAATTACGCTAAGTTTAATTGCAATAAAATCGCTAATGAACTACAAGTCGCTAAATAAATTTATCTACACGATACCTAGTGGTGGTTTATAAACTATAAGCTACAATTAACAACTAAATATTAAACTACTACGGTGTCAGAAGCAGAGTTGTCAAATTAATTTAGCGACTTGTAGTTCATTAGCGATTTTATTGCAATGTAATGTATTGCAAATGTAACAGACTGCACAAATTGCTAAGTGCCCCTGTCGGGGTTCGAACCCACGACCTCTCGCTCTGCAGGCGGACACTCTACCGCGTCGCTATAAAAGCTAGCTCCATAGCGAGACAGTATAAGTGCCGCTATATACATCGTATACCCGGTTACACATGTACCAAAGGCAGACTTGTAGCAAATAATTACTCTGCAATACATTAAAAGATCCCCGATAAATATAGACATGTACCTTAGGAATGCTTGTTGCAAATATTTACTCTGCAATACATTAAAGGATTTCCGATAAATGTAGACATGTACGTTAGGAAGGCTTGTTGCAAATAGTTACTCTGCATTACATTAAAGAATCTCCGATAAATGTATTATGGTACCATAGGGAGACTTGTAGAAAATAATTAGTCTGCATTATATTAAACGATCTCCGATTAATGTAGACATGTACCTTAGGGAGAAATGTAGCAAACAGTTACTCTGTATAACATTAAACGATCTCCGATATATATATACATGTACCTAAGGGAGGCTTGTAGCAAATAGTTACTCTGCATTACATTAAAGAATCTTCGATAAATGTAGACATGTACCTAAGGGAGGCTTGTAGCAAATAGTTACTCTGCATTACATTAAAGAATCTCCGACAAATGTAGACATGTACCTAAGGGAGGCTTGTAGCAAATAGTTACTCTGCAATACATTAATGAATCTTCGATAAATGTAGACATGTACCTAAGGGAGGCTTGTAGCAAATAGTTACTCTGCATTACATTAAAGCACCTTCGATAAATGTAGACATGTACCTAATGGAGGCTTGTAGCAAATAGTTACTCTGCATTACATTAAAGCACCTTCGATAAATGTACACATGTACCTAATGGAGGCTTGTAGCATATAGTTACTCTGCATTGCATTAAAGGATCTCCGATAAATATCAACATGTACCTTAGGAAGGCTTGTCGCAAATAGTTACTCTGCAATACATTAAAGAATCTTCGATTAATGTAGACATGTACCTAAGGGAGGCTTGTAGCAAATAGTTACTCTGCATTACATTTAAGGATCTCCGATAAATGTAGACAGTTACCTAAGGGAGGCTTGTAGCAAATAGTTACTCTGCATTACATTTAAGGATCTCCGATAAATGTAGAAAGGTACCTTAGGAAGACTTGTAGCAAATAGTTACTCTGCATTACATTAAAGGATCTCCGATAAATGTAGACATGTACCTAAGGGAGGCTTGTAGCAAATAGTTACTCTGCATTACATTTAAGGATCTCCGATAAATGTAGACAGTTACCTAAGGGAGGCTTGTAGCAAATAGTTACTCTGCATTACATTAAAGAATCTTCGATAAATGTAGACATGTACCTAAGGGAGGCTTGTAGCAAATAGTTCCTCTGCATTATATTTAAGAATCTTCGATCAATGTAGAAATGTACCTAATGGAGGCTTGTAGCAAATAGTTACTCTACATTACATTTAAGGATCTCCGATAAATGTAGACATGTACCTAAGGGAGGCTTGTAGCAAATAGTTACTCTGCATTACATTTAAGGATCTCCGATAAATGTAGTTATGTACCTAAGGGAGTCTTGTAGCAAATAGTTACTCTGCATTACATTAAAGGATCTCCGATAAATGTAGTCATGTACCTAACGGAGGCTTGTAGCAAATAGTTACTCTGCATTACATTAAAGGATCTCCGATAAATGTAGTTATGTACCAAAGTGTGGCATGTAGCAAATAGATACTCTGCAATACATTAAAGGATCTCCAATAAATATAGACATGTACATAAGGGAGACTTGTAGCAGATATTTACACTACATTACATTAAAGGATCTCCGATAAATGTAGACATGTACCTAAGTGAGGCGTTTAGCAAATAATTACTCTGCATTACATTAAAGGAAGGATCTCCGATAAATGTAGACATGTACCGTAGGAAGGATGGTTGCAAATAGTTACTCTTAAATATATGAAAGGATCTCCGATAAATGTAGTCATTTACCTAAGGGAGGCTTGTAGCATATAGTTACTCTGCATTGCATTAAAGGATCTCCGATAAATATCAACATGTACCTTAGGAAGGCTTGTAGCAAATAGTTACTCTGCATTACATTTAAGAATCTCCGACAAATGTAGACATGTGCCTTAGGAAGACTTGTAGCAAATAGTTACTCTGCAATACATTAAAGGATCTGCGATCAATATAGACATGTACCTAAGGGAGGCTTGTAGCAAAAAGTTACTCTGCATTACATTAAATGATCTGCGATAAATGTAGACAGGTGCCTAAGGGAGGCTTGTAGCAAATAGTTACTCTGCAATATATTAAAGGATCTCCAATAAATGTAGTCATGTACCTAAGGGAGGCTTGTAGCAAATAGTTACTCTGCATTACATTAAAGAATCTCCGATAAATGTAGAAATGTACCAAAGGCAGGCTTTTAGCAAATAATTACTCTGCATTACATTAAAGGATATCCGATAAATGTAGACATGTACCTAAGGGAGGCTTGTAGCAAATAGTTACTCTGCATTACATTAAAGAATCTCCGATAAATGTAGAAATGTACCAAAGGCAGGCTTTTAGCAAATAATTACTCTGCATTACATTAAAGGATATCCGATAAATGTAGACATGTGCCCAAGCGAGGCTTTTAGCAAATAATTGCTCTGCATTACATTAAAGGATCTCCCATAATATAGACATGTACCTTAGGAAGATTTGTAGCAAATAATTACTCTGCATTACATTATTGGATCTCCGAACAATGTAGACATGTACCTAAGGGAGGATTGTTGCAAATAGTTACTTTGCAATACATTAAAGGATCTCTGATAAATGTAGACATGTACCTAAGGGAGGCTTATTGCAAAAAGTTACTCTGCAATACATTAAAGAATCTCCGATAAATATAGACATGTACCTAAGGGAGACTTGTCGCAAATAGTTACTCTGCAATACATTAAAGGATCTCCGATAAATATAGACATGTACCTAAGGGAGACTTGTCGCAAATAGTTACTCTGCATTACATTAAAGGATCTCCGATAAATGTAGACAGGTACCTAAGGGAGTCTTGTAGCAAATAGTTACTCTGCATTACATTAAAGGATCTTCGATAAATGTAGTCATGTACCTAAGGGAGGCTTGTAGCAAATAGTTACTCTGCATTACATTAAAGGATCTTCGATAAATGTAGTCATGTACCTAAGGGAGTCTTGTAGCAAATAGTTACTCTGCATTACATTAAAGGATCTTCGATAAATGTAGTCATGTACCTAAGGGAGTCTTGTAGCAAATAGTTACTCTGCATTACATTAAAGGATCTTCGATAAATGTAGAAAGGTACCTAAGGGAGTCTTGTAGCAAATAGTTACTCTGCAATACATTAAAGGATCTCCGATAAATGTAGAAAGGTACCTAAGGGAGTCTTGTAGCAAATAGTTACTCTGCAATACATTAAAGGATCTCCGATAAATGTAGAAAGGTACCTAAGGGAGTCTTGTAGCAAATAGTTACTCTGCATTACATTAAAGGATCTTCGATAAATGTAGTCAGGTACCTAAGGGAGTCTTGTAGCAAATAGTTACTCTGCATTACATTAAAGGATCTTCGATAAATGTAGAAAGGTACCTAAGGGAGTCTTGTAGCAAATAGTTACTCTGCAATACATTAAAGGATCTCCGATAAATGTAGAAAGGTACCTAAGGGAGTCTTGTAGCAAATAGTTACTCTGCAATACATTAAAGGATCTCCGATAAATGTAGAAAGGTACCTAAGGGAGTCTTGTAGCAAATAGTTACTCTGCATTACATTAAAGGATCTTCGATAAATGTAGTCAGGTACCTAAGGGAGTCTTGTAGCAAATAGTTACTCTGCATTACATTAAAGGATCTCCGATAAATTAAGACATGTACCTAAGGGAGGCTTGTAGCAAATAATCACTCTGCAATACATTAAAGGATCTCCGATAAATGAAGACATGTACCTAAGGGAGGCTTGTAGCAAATAGTTACTCTTCATTACATTAAACGATCTCCGATAAATGTACAAAGGTACCAATGGGGGACATGTAGCAAATAGTTACTCTGCATTACATTAAAGGATCTTCGATAAATGTAGACATGTACCATAAAAAGGCGTGTAGCAAATAGTTACACTGCAATACATTAAAGAATATTCGATAAACGTAGACAGGTACCTTAGAAAGGCTTGTAGCAAATAGTTACTCTGCATTACTTTAAAGGATCTCCGATAAATGTATACAGGTTCCTTAGGAAGACTGGCAGCAAATAGTTACTCTGCAATACATTAAAGGATCTCCGATAAATGTAGACAGGTACCTTAGGAAGACTGGCACCAAATAATTTCTCTGCAATACATGAAAGGATCTCCCATAAATGTTGACAGGTACCTTAAAAGGGCATGTAGCAAATAGTTACTCTACATTACATTAAAGGATCTTCGATAATTGTAGTCATGTACCTAAGGAAGACTTGTAGCAAATTAGATCAAAGGATCTCAGTTTAATAAAAAACATGTACATAAGGAAAGCTTCCAGCCAAATAGTTACTCTGCATTAAATAAAGGATCTCCGTTACATGTAGCTATGGAATTTTAGACACCGCTATTTTTGAAAACATTATCTAGTTTGAACGGGTTGTTAAAATGTATATGGATTGATAGTAAATAGAATTAAATTATCATCAATGAAAAAAAGGTTTAGTGAAATTGAAATTATTGTTTGAAATGTCCAAACAAACTTTATGAAAAGGTTTCAAAGTTCATTGCCTTTGAAAAACCTCTAATTATGTCGGGAATATTTAAAACACATGATGTGAAAATTTATTTTATTTTGGCCGAAAAAAAGGCTGCATACTTATTATACACATATCATACAGAATGATAGCTGCCAAAGCGCCCTTCAATCGGGAAAACATGAATAAAATACAATATATGTAATTACAAATAAATTATATAAATTACAATAATTATACAGTACAAAAAGGGCGGAAGGGAGGGTAAAAATATTAGACGACCGTTTCCGCGACTTAAATTCTAACAGTTCTAATAATGATTGTGAGCGCCAAAGAAAAGAAATCAAGTGTAGAATTACCGAAAAGGGATAACAGGTACTAGAGTTAACTCCCTTATAATGAAGATAAGCAAAATGCAAATACCAAGAGGCATTGAGAAAACTTCCTGCTTTTTCATTGTCAAGTGAAGTCAGAAGAAATGAATACAAGTTTTTTTGTCCTAATCATCTTTCCAATCCACTGGTCATAACTCTGAGTAGTACAGTTACAATAAAAACAGTCAATGGATTGCTAGTCACGAATTTAAGAAATTTGCAAACGATTGGAATTTTGATCTTGTAAAGAGTATTCCATATCATAAACAATCGAATGACATATTCGACATAAGCATAGAAAAATGTTTGCGTTGTTTAACGAATTCTGTCAAAATCATTGTCTTATAATTAAAATAGTTTAATATGTATACTTGAATACAGAGCTACGCCATGTTGTTAAATAGGTAGACAGCTAAGATTCGCTATACACACTATAAAATGAAAAGTTAAACGATCAGAAATATAAGAAGTTGTATGATGAGAAGGCAAAGTATGTATAGTCAATGAAGATTGGCGATTCTGACAGAATACGATTAGCAAGACTGGAAACCGGCAATTTGTATTACCAAACACACTGAAAAGTTATCTACTGATCGAATACCAGTTAGTGGTGAATATATCAGACTTGCAGTTCAAGTATTTAAAACAAATGAAACCCCACAAACCTTCATAATTGCTGATAATGATTTGAATATTTGACAAAATCTAGTCTCCAGTCAAAAATCACTTCCAAAGCATAGAAATGTGAATATCCCGGGAACCAGTCTGCATTAAAAGCAAAACAGATTTGAGTTCACGCAAATAAATCAACGCTTTAACTGTAAATATAATTTAGTATGCATGCTAATGAATATATACTCCACCTAAAGCCATATGTATTAAGTGCTATAATATTCTAAGTATATACACATCGTTAGTGGAGTTCAACAACTTAAGATAACGAGGCAATTGACATAGGCAGGAAGATAATTGAAATACATGCACTACGCGTTCTCAAAGGTTTCAGCAGGGAGATGTCCTGGTTAATGTATATTATTTAACGCACGAATTTTTATATAATATTTGTTAACAAATTGATCATACTCCCGAGTCAGTCTATCTCTTAACCCAACTTAGAAATAACCAAAAATGGTATTTATATTATACTACCTTGACAACCGGACATTTTCCTTCTCATCTTAAAAAGAAAACATTCATCATCAAAGAGTTTCACATTTTTGTATCTGTTTTCTAATCACAATACTCAAAACGCAATGTAGGGATTATTGACGGTACATTTTTGCTCTCAAACAAATGCCATATATAAATAATTAAAAACCAATAACATTATATCATCAATGCACTTTTGACATGCATTTGTACCAGATAAAAATGGATAGTGTCATAATGCAATTGCTTGCTTACTCAGGCCAGGATCAAGTTAATGTTCTATGGAAAAAAATCGAATAGGAGTGCATCTCGAAAAAACAGTTGTGGAAGTATTATTGTAACAAAGTTCACAAGTTACAACGTCAAGCCCATCAAATGCTAGTATGTCATTCCCAATTGAATATTAATGCACTCATGTCAAATATAGAACACTATTTTACAAGCCGCCTAAATCTGATAATACACGCCTGGTAGACGCATAACTTAAAGACCTAGTTGAAGGAATGTTTGGCATGATAATCCACTGCTGTGTATCTCCTGTTTATTGCACTGGTGTCACACTAGGGGCCATTTCCTGTGTATTTGTTTATTGGCTCAGGGCCATTTAGGGTCTTTTAAAGTAGATAATTTATTATCTCACTAATACATATAACCAATATGCAAAGCTAATGTATTTATTAATTGAATCGATCGGACAAAGGTTATAAACAAATAAAGAGTGATACGTTTTTAAATAGTTATATAACATAAATATTAAAATTCATATTAAACGCATAGTCACCATTGTTATATTTGAATTTTGAAGCATCCTGGTTAAATCATATTATGATTTCATATCATATTATGGGCTATTATATGTAACTTAACTCTTATTCGTATTCAAAGGCATTAATATTGTTACATATGTAATAATAATACAACATCAACAACTAAAAGACAAGATGTATTGTCCATTTCTATAATAAAAGCTTTATATCTTAACAGCTGGACACTCAGATCGGATGTCTGATAAGCAGCACAAGGTAAGTAAGATAAAAATCATTAACACAGAAGCTGTGTACTATATACGGATTGGTTCGGGCACTTAAAGAAGGCTTAAACTAGGTCATGGATACAATATTCGGTATAAAAAAAACACAATATTCGGTAAATATGGACACAATATTCGATATATATGGATACAATATTCGGTATATATGCATACAATATGCGGTATATATAGGTACAATATTCGGTATGTATGGACACAATATTGGGTATATATGTATACGTTATTTGGTATGTATGGACACAATATTGGGTATATATGGACACAATATTCGGTATGTATGGACACAATATTGGGTATATATGTATACGTTATTCGGTATATATGGACACAATATTCGGTATGTATGGACACAATATTCGGTATATATGTATATATTATTCAGTATGTATGGATACAATATTCGGTATATATGGATACAATATGCGGTATATATAGGTACAATATTCGGTATATATGGATACAATATTCAGTATATATGGACACAATATTCGGTATATATGGATACAATATTCGGTATATATGTATACAATATTCGGTATATATGTATACAATATTCGGTATATATGTATACAATATTCGGTATATATGGATACAATATTCGGTATATATGGATACAATATTCGGTATATATGTATACAATATTCGGTATATATGGATACACTATTCGGTATATATGGATACAATATTCGGTATATATGGACACACTATTGGATATATATGGATACAATATTCGGTATATATGGACACAATATTGGGTATATATGGATACACTATTCGGTATATATGGATACAATATTCGGTATATATGGATACACTATTCGGTATATATGGATACAATATTCGGTATATCTGTATACACTATTCGGTATATATGGATACAATATTCGGTATATCTGTATACAATATTCGGTATATATGGACACAATATTGGGTATATATGGATACACTATTCGGTATATATGGATACAATATTCGGTATATATGGATACAATATTCGGTATATATGGATACAATATTCGGTATATATGGATACAATATTCGGTATATATGGATACAATATTCGGTATATATGGACACAATATTGGATATATATGGATACAATATTCGGTATATATGGATACAATATTCGGTATATATGGATACAATATTCAGTATATATGGACACAATATTCGGTATATATGGATACAATATTCGGTATATATGGATACAATATTCGGTATATATGGATACAATATTCGGTATATATGTATACAATATTCGGTATATATGTATACAATATTCGGTATATATGTATACAATATTCGGTATATATGTATACAGTATTCGGTATTTATTGATACAATTTAAAATATAACCAGCGGCTTTTAAACAAGCAAGGTTTTTCGAATATTCTGATATTCACTTTTAAAAAATATCATTGATAAAAAAATGTCGAAAAGAGAGACACATTAAAGACAATTTCTGATTTTTATTGACAGATATTATATAAATGCTGTATAAACAGCAAAAGAAGACAACAACGACAAACACAACAACAACAAACACAACAACAACAACAACAACAAAAACTTCAATAACAAAACAACAAATCTTGGAGTTAAAATATGAAACATGATGCTGGATCGTTTTGTAAACTCAATGTTTAAGCATCAAATTAGATAATAGTGTTAATCAAAAAACGTTCAACAGTTCTTTGTTGATAAGAATATTTGTATACTACCTTTACATAAAAATAAATACTTAAAACTTATTTATCGTTTTAATCACTCTCGCTGGCGCCATGTTACACGAGAGTGTAGTCTTGTGTCGTGGAGAAAACCGGAGTACACGGAAGAAACCCAGTTGTCCGGCTTGGTTACCACAAACCAAACTCACATGCACCCACGCCGGGAATGACGTGCACTATTCTCTGCCCTTATGATGTATTTTGATGTATTAATTATAAATGCACTTATCCTTAGAAGACAATCACATTAGTATATTGAACTGCTTTCTTCAGAAGATGATCTTTTAGCTTTCGAACAAATTCTTAAATATTTAGAATGGGATACATGTTGTCACTTGTATATTTTATGAAATAAATAAGTTTGAACCAACCTCTACCTTAACCAGAAAACCGCTTAATACAGAAATTGAAATCAACCTTTTTTGCAGTAATTACTTCAATGATAAGTTACATGTTGAACTTTATAATTTATAAAGCTGAATTGATGTATTAGAATAACTTTTATAGTTCAGTTACACTCACAGAAACATCATGTTTCTATTATCAATTTGAGTTTGGTCCTGTAACGGAACTTTAATCATATAATTGAAGGGTTTTGGCCATTCAACCGAACTGTATCGACCAAACTATCAGTTGTATCTGTTTATAACCTGCTGGGACTTGCTTGTTTAGGAGAAGGCATTATTGGAAAAAAATAATTAAGCAAATCTATTAGAACAAATAGTTTGGCCACTATCTATATCGGCGCAACACAGACATGACGGAGAATCGATTGATGACAATATCTGCTTTCCGTTTTTCCTGAATGTTTGATTTTGTGAATATGAATCATCATGGATAAATCAAATAAGAAGGATAATCCCTATATAAGATACTATCATGGGAATTACAGGTTCAAATCCAGCAATCCAAATACCTACTGTATAGAAAAGTAATGGCCAGTTTGTTTACTTCAATCGCGAATCATTCGCGAAAATACATCGAGTTTATTCGCCTGTGCGTTTCTTCTTCAGTCAAATAATCCTGCCACGAGGAAACTTACCCGTTAGCGAGTTATTCGTCTGTAGAATTTGTGGCGTTTTTATCGAAAAAACACTCGAGAATCATTCGCTAGTAGTTTTCTGTTGTTAAATAATTCTTGGGTATAGCTGGATTATTTGAATGATGTGCATCTAAATTCGTTCAAATTGATTTCTTGTTCGCAATACTTGACAACGATCGAAGTCGACGTGCAGGCAGACGGCTACGTTGCCGGAGAGTGGTTAGGGACCTAGCAGGCCGACTGCTACGTTGCCGGAGAGTGGTTAGGGACCTAGCAGGCAGACGGCTACGTTGTCGGAGAGTGGTTAGGGACCTAGCAGGCAGACGGCTACGTTGCCGGAGATTGGTTAGGGACCTAGATGAACATTAAATTATAATTCATAATGGTGGCCGCGCTCTTCGCGATATTCTGATAAATGGGTTCGGGTGACGTCTAGAATGTAAATGATGTACGTACATAAATGTAATTATCATTAACTAAATTTAAATTGTACACTTTGTTTTTATATACCATACATTAATTCTATCATTAATGTTTGAGGAACAAATGCATACGTTTCATATTTTTGTCTTGAAAATATATATATGAAAGCTATTCATATATAATTTTCATGCTACTGGCAAATCATTTGATATGAAAAGAAACATAAAGACAATTAGTTATAATATACATGTTAGAATAGCGGGTAAACAATATGGTTTAAAAAACATCTTTTTGGTTTAAAGTGATTGTCTTATTCAAAATCAATACATACGCATGTATAACAAACATAAATTTTGAGTAATAAACCTTTAACAACTTCCTAAAAATGCATTTATGGAAAAAATAATTACTTAGACCAAGATCGTAAAAGAGTATTTATTAGCTAAAAACGCAAAAAATATTAAATAATTGGTGAGTGTTTAAAGATTTACTTCGATCTTCTATAGCTCATAAGGTATAAATACCATGTTTTCCGCACCTTTTTTTTAAATGTAACATAAATTCAATATCCTTAATGAAAACCATTGTTTTTGACATTTATTCATCCGTTTTGGTATATAAAGCAATGATATCAATTGTTGTAAATTTTACTTGGGAGTAAAGGAGCATCTTAAACTGTTCCAATTCACTGCCCTGCATCGTTTTCTTGAGTACAAGCGCCTCCTTTTTGAAGTTTAGATTGTTAATTTTCATTTCATTATCTATATGAAAAACTACAGAAACAAACACAGTGCTCGAAAAGTTAAACAAAAAAATCCAAAAGGGTCAACGGCAATGACATAGAACACAAAAACAAATAATCCCAAACCAGAAACATGGAATAACAGCACACAACTCCACAAATAGCACAGTGCATATTTGTTTTACAAATAACTAGCGGTGTTTATCAAGAAACGTAAGGTAATGCCAGAACGGTCAGTAAAATGTAGATCTACTGGGGTTAATGTTTAAAAGGGCCGGGCTTTTTAGGAATTCGTAATACGACTATGTGACTTTGTCTTCTTTTGGATGCCGATGAACGAACCGTGGACGAAAGGACGGAAGTAATAGACGACTGTGGAGCAATGGAGATGTAGCATTCCATTGAATTCTGCGCTACTATGCTATATTATATAGTATATAATTTGCAAGGAATAAAAATTGGTAATGAAGAGATAATTGTCGTTTAGTTTCTGCTCACAAACAAATGCTGTATATAAATAATTAAAACATGATATTATAAATGCAATTGAAAAATGGATTTGAACAATTATATTGTTAACTGCACTTTTTTGTTGTAGTATATATAATTATGTAATTTGTAGGGAAATAAATAATTGAAACGAAAAAGCCGTGTAGAGATATTTGACATTTATTTTTTCTCACAAACAAATGTCATATAAATAATTAAGACACAATTACATAATATCATAAATGCACTTGTGACATGTAATTTGTAGCGGTTTAAAAATGTATATTGTTATAATGTAACTGCATGCTTACTCGGACCAGGATAAAGTTAATGCTTTTGGGAAAAGATCGCATAAATAGATGAGAAAAAAAAAGTTTATTACTGTAACCTAGTTCACCGGTTCAACGCTATGCCCATCAAAATGCTCATAGTCATTCTCAAAAGAATAAATCGCAAATATAGGACACTGTTTTATCAGCCGTCTGTATCTGTTAATACACGCATGGTAGACGCATAACCTAAGCGCAGCTGATGTCATTGTTCAAATAAGATGGTCGATATCCGGTACAGTAAGTGTACGCTATGGTGTTGTATATATCGAGATATGTGGCATGATTAACTTCGTAATAAATAATTGAAATAATAGTTAAATTTAGTTAATAGCGACAATAATCTTTATTGAAATTATATATCTCAATCTTAACTTCAAAAATCTTCAATCCGTGAATACATCACGAATGGCAACAAGTATTTTTATTTTCATGAACTGTGTGGGGTTTTTTACCAATATGTAGCAGAATAACCTTAAATAAGATTTTTTTTTACGACAAAGATTGACAAAGATTTTAATAAAACAGGTCCTTATTTTTCAGGACTTGATTTACGTATTATATGATTTATACTAACCCTAACTCGGTAAAAACTATATCAAATGCGACTGTTAAGTTAAAGGCCAGAGGATGTATGAGTAATATTGGCCCAAGAGCATGGAACCCTCTGGTTAAACGCTTGAATAACATTATATTGACTGCGACTGTGAAGGCAACAGGTTGTATGAGTTATACCGGCCAAAGAACATGGAACCTTCTGGTCAAACGCCTCATTACCATTATATTGACTGCGATTGTTAAGTTGAATGCAAGATGTTGTATGAGTTATACTGGCTAGAGAACATGGAACCCTCTGGTCAAACGTTTGGTAAACATTATATTGAATGCGACTGTGAAGTTGAAGGCAGGATGTTGGATGAGTTATACTGGCACAAGAACATGGAACCCTCTGGTCAAACGCTTGGTAAGTAGTATATTGACTGCGACTGTTTAGTTGGAAGCAAGAGGCTGTATGAGTTTTACCAGCCCAGGAACATGGAACGCTCTGGTCAAACGCCCTGTTAACATTATATTGACTGCGACTGTGAAGTTGTAGACAAAAGGTTCTATGAGTTTTACCAGCCCAGGAACATCGAACGCTCTGGTCATTCGTTCCAATTACATTATATTGAGTGCTCAAGAACACAGAATGCTCTTGCCAAATTAAGTATAACTGTAAACTTTGATGTGGGATTTTTCAGGCGTAATGCATGCAACGTCCTCTCATGAAATTAGCAGGTATGATTTATTTGATGAACCATATAAATCTAAAATGTACGGTGAAAATAAAAAGATCACACACAAATAGAAGACCAAAAAAATCAAAAAAACAAAACCCCCAAAAATCAACACGCTAATACCAATAAGTGTGCGTCTCCCAGGCGTATTTACCACATGAACCGATATATCAGAGGCTCCAGACAGTTTTCTGCATTTTCTGGAGTCAGCTTGTGTTGTGTGTACGTATTATTTCGCAGCATGGAAAACACAGGCATTTTGTGCTTTGGGGTTATCCTCGTGATTTGTGCAGGTAATTTTGTTCGGTTTTTCCTGTCTATACACAGTTATGTTGATATGATAAAAATAAGGTAATTGAAAATAATATTATTTGAGCTTCATTTATAAGAGTTATCATTTTAGCTATATTCTTTGTCTGTTTAATTTATAAAAATACAAGACTACATACAAAACTGATCGGGCCATTTAAAAAACAAGCTAATCACATGATTATCATGCGGAAATGTAATACATGTGAATTTAAGTATGTTCTGTAAGAAACAGTTACATTGTGTTTAGATTGCAGTTTCGGCCAGTCGAGCTTTCTGAATCAAACGACTCAGTCGCTAGTTTGTGCTCTTGGTCTGAGAATCATAAAAAAGATTTTGTACAAAATAAACAAATATTCCACTTTATTTTTTAACATTTAAAATGTTTTGTTATTTCAAACACCACTGATTACCAACAAGGTATGAAGATTTGAAGATTTAGGATTGAGAAGTATGTACGAATATGAGCTAAAATCCCGACGATTCTTTTAAGAACATTATAATATGCTTGGTATGCAAGTGCAAAACAAATGGATCTCCAAGATGTAATAGTTCAACAAGTAAAAACTAGTCGTAGTTGTGCATTTTTTTTCTTTACAACATGGGCTATGATGGCTCAAGACCACAGTTATCTGCCCCCCGTTGACCAAGATCCGGATGTGAATACAGAAACAAAGAGTGCTTGTGTTCAAGTATCAATATTTTATTAAAATTGAATGAAAAAGAAGCAAAAAATGTTCTTTTTGCAGAGAACTTGACTGAAGTTGACACTCTATTGCAGAAATTGATAGTTTTCAATGTAAATATTGGAAAAATCATAGCTTGTGGAAGTCTGAAAATTAGTTGTTTGTAGCCGATTGACTCCCTGGCGGAAGGGTTATGTATTTGAACTCAATTTTGACAGTCGGGTCAATGGTTAACATGGTGTTTTCTTGTGATTATATTTTGTGTCTTGAATTGTTCTAGAGATGCCATGTCCTTGTTTTTCAATTGGGGTGTGTATAAAGTCAAAAGCCAGGTTAGTGTCTATATGAAACATATAGTAAAAATAACTGTGGTCTCACGCCTGATATAGAGGAAGCTTTTGGAGGGGTGGCCTATTTTAAATTGTTATAAATTCTTAATTTATACAGCTATCTGGTTGAAATTTGGCCAGTCGACAGTGCTTAGCCATAGAATATTGGTGTTTGAGTATGAAATGTGAAAATCTTATATTACATAATATAAATTAATAATATATAATTTTCTTATATATTTTTGACATTTTTAAAAAAAACTACTTTCACTTTCAATTTAATGTTTGGAAATAGTTCCAAATGATGGTAACTAATGAATGAAAGCCTCACTTTCAATTCCAAAGTATAAATGGAGGGATTTTTTTAACATAGGAAGCAGACCCAGGAGGAACTGTCTGTTGAAGACCCCCCCCCCCCCCCCACCAAGCTGCCCACCAGAGGCCAAGCTGTACTTGGTGTTTGCCAACATGCTGTAATTTGTAAGTACTTCAATATAATATATTAGAAAATGGTATCCAAACTGAAGTACAAAGTGAGACAGTTTGGTCATAAAAGCCCATTGAGACTGTTTGTTCCATTCCTAAATGAATTTCTTTCATGTTGTCAATCATTTCTGGTGTGGCTTTAATAATAATATTATTTTCTAATGAAACTGCTGACTTGTATCAGTCTTTGGTCTGTATTGTGCATCTATTCACACATTTTGTTTGCTCTTTTAAGCAAACATTACAATAATTGCAAATTCTATAAGCAATTAAACAAAACTTACTGCACATAGGATGCAGAATGATGTTTTATTTAGTGTGCATATGATTTTCAGCTTATGGACAAGAAAACATATACTTTAACAATCACAGCAACACAATGAGATCCCAATTTTAAAGAAATAATGCCACCTTTCATTAATTCATTAATTCATTCTATCAATCATTCATATATATTCATTAATTCATTCATTTATTCAATTTATTCATTGAAAAACTTGACATTTCTCAAGGCAAAATAAATAAAAAGTGAGCAGCTTTCATAAAGAATAGAGCCTTTTCCCTTAATGCATTAAAAAACACAACCTTAATACAGTATAAATGTTTTAAAAACCCTAATTTATTGCTTATTTTAATAGCGAGCCTGGTTGCTGTAGCCACAGAGGAATTTTCAAGGACAAGAACCAGTGCTGGTAAAACTGTGGTCTCTGTGGTTTTCCATACCGGCTCTCGGCAAGGATTTTCAAGAAAGGAATACCATCTCCAAGTAAGAAGAAATTCTAAGCATGTCTGGTTTGAATGCTTGCAAAATGTATCTGGGTACTCAATAAGATGAGGTTTACCTTTGAGTTGTTAAAAACTGATTGCAAAATGTCCAAAAGACTATATATTCTATTAAATTTGTCCTGAAAATCTTTGAATTCATGAACTTTTCTGCATATTTATCACATTTATGACTATATTAAAGGTTGTGTATGCCTCAAATGAGTGTTTACAGGCCTTTTTCAAACTTTAACAGTAGTGGCAGATAGTTTTGTTTGTGTAAAACATTGCTTTTGTGTCTTGCTTGCAGATCATGATGTGCCAATAAGCTCCAGTTAGCTGCGGCCTTTTCCCCAGGCGGTAGTCCTGCAATCTGAATCCAGGAGATGCAGCTCTGAATCCAATATTTCAGAAGAATGAAGATGTTAGTCAACTCTGTAGTGCTTGTTTGTGTGTAAATGATTCCAATGAGTGAGATTTATAGCAAATCAGGTGTAAATAAGCATCTTATAGACAATAGTGAAGTGCTGTACTCTGAATTTAATGCCAAATCTAGCCTTCAAAACAGATTCTTAAAGTAAATTTTTTTTAAAAATGGGCATAATAATGCTATCTCTGCATTTTCTACATCATGTAGCCACCTCATACATGAAAACACTAGCAGTTGTCATGAATCTTTAAGTTTTGGTGTGTTTTTTGCCATTTCCTTTGTTGCGCCATTTGTCCCGGAAGCCAACAATTTGGCATATAGTGTTGTTTAGACTGTCTATTAACACATTATCACTAAATTTCTTGTGTTAAACTGAACAGTTCTGTTACCTTTGTATATAAGTGGACCAGAAAAGCAAAATTTTGACAAGTTGAGGCATTTCAGTTGGGCTCTATGTCATTTTTTATATAAAACACTAAGCCGATGAAGTGGAAAAACCTTATTTTGCTTAGAAAAAATCTTAAAAGAGTAGGCAGGCCAGTTTTGTGGTGCTGTTCTATAGACACCATTAAAAGCTACAAGGAAAACTTTACTTGGTCAAATTATTCCAATGCATAAGGAAATAATGGCTCTTCAAAGGTTTGCGGCTTAACATTTGAGGGAAATGGCTGTTTCTGCTTTTTATGAAAATACCACAGGTGCTAATACTTGTCTCATTCATTTAGTGTTTGATATATCATTGCCAAACTTTCAGTATGTGTTGCATATAGCCTGAAGCTGAACTATAGGAGTTTTGAAGTCTGTTTCTGAAAAAATGTTGCTTAAATAGGCTCAAGACCACAGTTATCTGCCCCCCGTTGACCAAGATCCGGATGTGAATACAGAAACAAAGAGTGCTTGTGTTCAAGTATCAATATTTTATTAAAATTGAATGAAAAAGAAGCAAAAAATGTTCTTTTTGCAGAGAACTTGACTGAAGTTGACACTCTATTGCAGAAATTGATAGTTTTCAATGTAAATATTGGAAAAATCATAGCTTGTGGAAGTCTGAAAATTAGTTGTTTGTAGCCGATTGACTCCCTGGCGGAAGGGTTATGTATTTGAACTCAATTTTGACAGTCGGGTCAATGGTTAACATGGTGTTTTCTTGTGATTATATTTTGTGTCTTGAATTGTTCTAGAGATGCCATGTCCTTGTTTTTCAATTGGGGTGTGTATAAAGTCAAAAGCCAGGTTAGTGTCTATATGAAACATATAGTAAAAATAACTGTGGTCTCACGCCTGATACAGTTTTTTTACCGACTCAGAGCTACCTGTGTTATTCACACCGGTTCGTCGCGGCCGAACCCGGCATGCGTTCCTTAGTTTTAAACGTGGGTGGTAATCAGTCACTAGGTAAACAACGCGGCTTGATTTATTTTTGGATTTTTTTGCTCCCATTTCCACCCATGCGTTAGCTGATAAGCGCTTGCAGGTCCAGATGTTCCAACACCTTGTTTATAGAATTATAATCAATAAAGGTTATTGTCAGGATTTAATTTAAATGTTGTATAAAACGGCATGTTCTAAAACATGGCCTGGCCTTGCCTGCTGACGGCATTTTGTGTCGAGCCAGGTCGGGCCAGGCCAGGCCAGACCAGATTATATACATAATGAGAGTTTAAGCTCTGAATATACTGAACACCATGATACACCTTTATTTAAAAATAAAACTGCTTGAGTATGAAAACAATCGGAGATTTATTTAGATGTAGTTTAACTAAATACATAATTAATTAACTTTCTCATACAAAAATCAGGTTTTCAATTGAGCTATGAATGTAGTTTTGAACAACTTTTTGTTCAACTATATGAACTGTAAGATGGATTTTCGACATCTTAAATAAAGACAAAACATAAAAATCATCACAAATATATATATATATATATATATATATATATATATATATATATATATATATATATATATATATATATATATATGTATGTATGTAAATCTTGAGTTTGATTTAATGATTCGATTTTTAAACCCAGAACTGTGCACTTAATTAAAAACAAAATTATCCGATAAGTGTTAACAATGTTCCAATGTATTCAATTAAACTACTTTTTAATCTAAGTAAAACTCAGAAAAAAATCATTACATTAAACATGCAATTTCATTTTTTAATAAAGGTATATCATTGTGTTCCAGTATATTCAGGGCTTGTACTCTCAAAATGTATAAAATATGGTCTGGCCGGAAACAAAATGCTGAGTCAGGCGGGCCAGGCCAGGCTAGGCCAGGTTTTAGAACATGCCGTATACAACTTGGGTAAAGTCTTCGAAGGATTTATTTTGGTGAGTTTGCACACATAACTGATTTGATTGGTTAATTGTAAATATTGACCGGTCAATACACATTATGGCTAGCTTTGGTCATACCCAAGTATTAACCAGTATTACTCCACTGCTTGCAGCTAATGTATACGAATGTATGATGCATAATATTGCCTTTCCAAATTATAATAGAATATAAAGGATAGACATCCAGTATACAAAATGGCAATCGTTGTTTTCTGTTCTAATGTCTTTTAATAGCAAACGCATTCGCTTTTTAGACTATCTGCGCATGCGCGCAGGTATTCTTAAGACCGCAAACTCCAAAGAACTACTTCTTTTCATGTCGTTTTAACCCATTTTTTGTCTCAATGCGCTCTATCTTTAGCAGAATGACGTCGAACCATAAAAATAGATTAGTTGTTTTCCAGTCCGAGTATGAGTTCTTGCTTGTTCGGCTATTTCGGCGCTGTATTTCTGTATTCCGGCGTTTTATTTTTAGCAGAATATAACTATAAATATTTTTAGATCGCTATATTTATCAGATTAATGTGGGTCAAAATAATGGAGGCTCTGGTAGGGAGGTAACATAATGATATTCACCCTGAGTTTAGCCAAAGATGTTCCAGAAATTATTACCGACCGCAAGTGTCCCATCGCCTGCATGGTTTGTTATTATAACCTGACGTGACCCTGAAGCACGCTTATTTGTAAGGGTGTATTTTTTATATTACTTTTATGAGATAAGAAACAAAAATGAATGTCTGAGTGTCAAAAAAGTTGTATCTCAGGCTTCGCGTTGCTAATGATTCAAATACTATGATTTGCCTGCTATACAATAACAAAATACTAGTCATTCTATGATTTTAGGCGTTTTTATTTCTTATAAGATGTTTTCATTTTTTTGCATAAAAGCTTCGTTCCGGTGTATTCTTGGCATAGTTTTAGACATAAGGCTTTAAATTTATATTAGCACATATGCCCTGATACGACAGTGAGTTATGCATACGTTTGGTGAAGCAAAGTAGTTCGGATTAAACCTGTAAAACATCCAAAGAGTGCGAACCATTCATAACAGCACTAGTACTATTTCTACACCGATACTTATATAAAACATAAATAACATGAATTTATCAATAAAACTTGAAAAAGCACAATCATATTCTCATTCTTAGAACAGACAATTTCAGATAATTTAAAAATAGTTTCAACTACATTAACTGACCGTTATTCTAAACATAGTTTCTACATACATTAACTGACCACATGTTTGTCCAAACCGCGGGAAAACGACCATCTTATAAGCTCTGCATTTTGAAAGGAATAATTGCTAAAGTTGTTCATAAAATCAAATCATTTTCCTTAAACAATTAAAACGTGTATGTTCATAAAACTGGTCTTACGTGTGATATCTAATCAAAGCACCGAAAAACCTTTAGAAGCGATTGAAAGGGGCAGGCATTATATCATTAAATACATGGGGATTGGGGGATACGTCGACTGAAGTGATAAGCTGTGAATTTTGAATGGAATTATTGCTGAAGTTGTTTGTAAACAAATGATTTTCCTTTAACAAAACGTGTATGTTCATAAAAGGAAATGATATATATGATGTATCATACTTTCCTATCGTATGATATCTAATCAAAGCAACGAAAACCCTTTAGAAACGATTGAAAGGGGCAAGCATTGTAACATTAAATACATGGGGATGGGGGATTGCGACGATTGAAGTGACGTTTACATAGACAAAATGACACAAAACGCCATAAAATAGACATAGATATGTTTGTTTCCTCGCCCAATCTGGGCACAAGCGCTCTTGACCCTCGGCACAGTTTTCACATTTATATATGCGCCCTTCACCGATTCCCATTGTTCAAATAAAATTTGCACCTCTCACATATTTGCCCGCAGATAGTCCTCTAGCGCATTCGCGCTTTGATTTTTTTACGAAATCCATGCACACATCTGTTCGACTAGGCCTGAGCATGTTCAGGAAACAATATTAATATCGACCGAAGTTTGGAGCGTATAGCAAATCTCATGAGATGCAAAAATGAGTTAACGTAATTGTGCATTCATGTATTGCTTCAAGCCGGAATCTTTAGTTTTTCCTCAAAACATCAAGATAGCACTGCGAATGTAGGAATATGTAAAGACAGCCAATGTGTTTGCAAGATAAATTTATCTTGGCAAGTTAACACATGCTGGGACGTATACGAAAACAGTGTTTGGTTAATATCATAATGCGCAAAATTGCGTCTTATTTCCGACGGTAGATTAAATTGAAAATGTTGAGAATGCTTGGATTTCATTAGGAAGTCCTTAAGAATAAAAAAAAGATTATGGAGGAAAACTGACAGTATTTAATACCATTAATATGGCTGTTTTTCTTAAAGTTTATTTCTAGTCCAGGGAAATTGCCTCCCAAACTCTTCATTTTGAGAAAAGGGCTTATCAGTCCATAAAATTGAACCAGTCTATAAATCACCACTCAGCATGTCATCCTGCTAGGCTATTTACTGTGTGTATTCCCAGATGTTTCTTGTACTGACCACTTTCAGTATATTCGCATGGAGTTTGTCATGAATGAATAACATGTATAATCAAAGCACTGACAGTGCTGAACGTGTTTACTATACTAAATCGGTTCTGGAAAATACGATGTACAGCTTGGTTCTTAAAAACATGTGTTAGAAATTTAATACTAGCTGGGCAGTCAGTAATTATAACTCTGTGGCTTGCTTTAGATCATTATCACAGAGGGGTTAATTAACACTGGCCCTGGGTAACCTTTATCAAAATGACTATTTTAAGCTTTCTGATGTTGAATTAAGCGTGTCATTCCGTTGTGTCATTGGTAGTAAAGTAAGACATAAATGACTGGTGCCCCATATCATTGGGTTTTCATTTAAAAGTTTAAAATTGATCGATAACAAATATATTAAATAAATAATAAACGGCTAAAATGTATGAAACATAAAATATTGCAGTTTTTTTCTGAATTTTAGCTGAAAGCGTACGTAAAACGATTTCTTGGCAATTCTTCATGTTCAAAACAGCTTACGATAGAACTTCATAGATTGATAGCCTCGGTCCATATACACATTCGGGGGCTGACTGGCCGGTCCTTATAATGTCATATGACCCACAGTGGTGTGTTATATTTCTTAAATTGCGTTAAAGTGATCAGTAAATATATCAGTTTTTATCGGTTTAAATCTTTAATACTTCCTATTGGAAAACACAGAAAATAAATTGTTGATTATGATAATGCCTCTGCTCACTTCAGAGCAATACTATTGACTGCTACGTCGATTTTTAACACTTCAGAGCAATACTATTGACTGCTACGTCGATTTTTAACACTTCAGAGCAATACTATTGACTGCTACGTCGATTGTTTACATTTTCCTACGAATGAAGACTTTAAACAATGATAACTTCACTGTTTCTGCACCATTTTAAATGAAACATGGCGCAGCCTTAGCCGCTTACAGAGACCTGCTTTTCGGTTATTTTCCTAGATATATATTTGGAGTTTAGTTTCTTAAAACACTTCAACCAACCTCCTCCACAAAATGGCCGTCTGACGGAGAACTGTCAGAACATTATTTTAGAAACAGGTCTGTCGAAAGGTTTGATGAAACTAACCACCCTTTCAAATCTGGTAATGCAATAAAGGCTTGACTATTTAAGCGGAATGGCTTGCCCTTTGTCTCATTTAAAATGGTGAATAGAAATAAAAATTATCTTTCTTTAAAGTCTTCACTCGACGGAAAATGTTGCATGCATTTACCGCACTTAAATGGCTGTGTGTCTGCGTCGCATTCATGAAACCATTTATTTCGGTAAATACATAGTGATAACCTTTGACAATTACTTAGCCATTAAGCATACATATTACCAACACTGGCTTCTATTTTTCAGATGACATTCAATTTTTATGTGATATTATGTTGCAATGATAGAATATTATCAAAAGTTCAAATACGAGGTAATGTAATAAAAATACGACAGCATATGCTCAATTTAGCCGAAAAGCTGTAGTACTCTTTCTTTAAATACGTTTAGCCTGGATTCACCACATTATGTTCATCTTTGTTCAAAGCCATATGCTGTTTGGTGAGTGTACATACATCTCGATATCAAGATTGTCTGAACAAAATGTTTATTACTTAAATAATGTAAGCGAGTCCTTTTTATGCTTTTCAAATATGGGTACGTTATCAACAGTCTACAATTGCACGGCATTAGCCGCTATACAAACCTTGACATAAGTCTTTTCTTCGGGTGATATAATTATTATTACCCTCGCGTGGGTCAAAAATAGACATTTATAATTTCCAATAGTCGACTTTTTGCATAAATTGTTGGACCAAACTTTCTCCCTTGTGAAAAAAAATGATTGTGATCTGCTTAACGAACTTGTTATTTAATGTGTCATTAATTGTAAAGGTTTCATTATGAATGTATCAGTTAATTCGTTAGATTAAAAATCCGTGATAGATGACGCAAAAAAAAAACTAAAAAAAAACTAACGTTATAAAAGCGCCGGAGAAAATAATCACCTTATAGTTGTTAATTATGATCTTGTTGATTCCATTATGTTATCATTTCTTTAACAATAGCTTGCTGATAAAATATAAGATTGCAGTTTTTCATATGTACGTTCGAAAATTGTACGAATACATTCGGAACTCCTCGGCCATTTTCTCGAAAACAACTTCGTCCGTATATGGACGGTTTGAATACTCAGAAATAAGTCCGCTGCAAGTAGATCGCGTAGTCATTAAATTAAGCAGCTGAAGTTAATGACTATACTCTTGGCAATCTTAATTATGTTTGCAATAGTATTCTTCACTGGTAATCAATTTAAAGTTAGTTAAATGAATATAAGCTAAAACACTACACTTAATTAATGAAATAATTTAAAAAAATACGAACTACGTCTACTGATGTACCGGCATACATCCGATGTTCTTTTCGATAAAAGTTGCCGAGAAGCTCCGAACGGAACAAATAATGAAAGTAACAAGATTTACAGCACATTTTGATAAGCGCTTACCACCTTAGACTTGGGTAATCAGATATGCAATTTTCAGACTCGCGTTCTATGTGACAGTATCATGTAAACTGGTCAACACGGTACTGTCAGTGTGTGGCAGTTTGAAAATGTCCATGATGGGTATATGAGAAATTAACATAGCCAGGTCACATGTTGTATAATAACATATAATGCTTACCCTCGAAGGTGGCAACCCCGCCTAACGCCTCGGATGACATTAACGTTTTCGGGTTAATATTATCTGCTATAACCGTCAATGTAATTTGATATTTATATCATGTTAACACGATGATACCTGTTTAAATAATATATTGGAACGACATATCAACTCATTTTAATGTTTAGCTCCCGCGAATGGATAACTTTTAAGCTTCCCGATCGAAAAAAACAACAATATGTGATGTGATCTTGCCAAATATTTTTAGGTTTCTTGTAGCATGTTTCCGACTATCAGAAAATGGTGCCTTCTGTGTGATTACAATGATCAACTCACTTAAATACAAATGATTTTGCAGTGGAAACTCATATGGACTAAAGAAGGTTCTGGTGGCTATATTCTACATAGAATGTGACTCATTTAGTATTCATTTTAGGGGTTTTGTTTGTTTGTTAAGGATAGCTTGATAGGTTTTTGTACTAAGGGTTGAATCTGACCGTTTTGAAGTCCCCAATTAATATAAACAATGCCCCCCAAAACACATGACATTCCCAAATTTGCTCAAGAGCAGAATAAGGAGGATAAAGGAGAGAAAAGCAAAGAAATGGCCGTTCAATATGTGAACTTAGAACGTGCATCTGTGTGCCTGTGTTAAACCTAAATCAAAATTGCAACAAACAATTTAACATAGTTGGATAAAGTGACCTTTAATACTATCGCATATACACTATATGTCGTGTTTGTAGTGTTTCTATTATGTATTTTGTTAACGTAGTTTACAAGAAACTTAAATGATAAATAAGATAGCAGTTTATGAAAACACATTACATAATATACAAGTTTATAAGATAAGCAAACGCATTTAAAAAGAAACTTTAACATAGTATGCAAGTATAATACTAGTTTACAAACTTTAAATAAAATAACAATTTGGTTAATAAGTGAACTTACCATTATTTGTTAAAACTTTAATATGATCGACAAACAGAAAACAGTGTCTACAAAAAAGCAAAAATAGAAGAAAGAAATAATATCGTTACGATTTGCATGAGTTAAAGATAAATATATATTGCATATATTTCGTGTATCAAAATAATTGAGTCTGAAAATAAGTCATCATGAACATTGACTGCGCAGAATAACTCAGTATACAGTGCAAGCCTTTGAACGCCCATAGAAAATATTTATATGTCATAACGTAATTTCAAAGGAAAAACACGTTTTGTTTCAGGAACAACTCACGGGATTGACTGTTACACATGCAACTCTTTGATGGAGCCAAACTGCGAAGATGACTTTAATCATGCCGGTATAACGGTGGAGAGTTCCTGTGCCCAGTGTATGAAGAGCAAGGGCAAGGTCAGGGACAATCAGGGTATGTATCTAGATTATAAAACTTGTGTTTAGCAAGGGCAAGGTCGGGGACAATCACGGTATGTATCTAGATTATAAAACTTGTGTACAGCAATGGCAAAGTCGTAGACAATCAGGGTATGTATCTAGATTATAAAACTTGTGTACAGCAATGGCAAAATCGTAGACAATCAGGGTATGTATCTAGATTATAAAACTTGTGTACAGCAAGGGCAAGATCGGGGACAATCAGGGTATGTATCTAGATTATAAAACTTGTGTACAGCAATGGCAAAGTCGTAGACAATCAGGGTATGTATCTAGATTGTAAAACTTGTGTACAGCAAGGGCAAGGTCGTAGACAATCAGGGTATGTATCTAGATTATAAAACTTGTGTACATCAAGGGCAAGGTCGGGGACAGTCAGGGTATGTATCTAGATTATAAAACTTGTGTACAGCAAGGGCAAGGTTGGGGACAATCAGGGTATGTATCTAGATTATAAAACTTGTGTACAGCAATGGCAAGGTCGTGGAATATCAGAGTATTATCTAGTTTATAAAACTTGTGAACAGCAAGGGCAAGGTCAGGGACAATCAGGGTATGTATTTAGATTATAAAACTTGTGTACAGCAATGGCAAACTCGTGGAATATCAGAATATGTATCTAGATTATAAAACTTGTGTACAGCAAGGGCAAGGTCGGAGACAATCAGGGTATGTATCTAGATTATAAAACTTGTGTACAGCACGGCAAAGGTCGGAGACAATCAGGGTATGTATCTAGATTGTAAAACTTGTGAACAGCAATGGCAAACTCGTGGAATATCAGAATATGTATCTAGATTATAAAACTTGTGAACAGCAAGGGCAAGGATGGGGACAATCAGGTTATGTATCTAGATTATAAAACTTGTGAACAGCAAGGGCAAGGATGGGGACAATCAGGGTATGTATCTAGATTATAAAACTTGTGTACAGCAATGGCAAACTCGTGGAATATCAGAATATGTATCTAGATTATAAAACTTGTGAACAGCAAGGGCAAGGATGGGGACAATCAGGTTATGTATCTAGATTATAAAACTTGTGTACAGCAAGGCAAAGGTCGGAGACAATCAGGGTATGTATCTAGATTATAAAACTTGTGTACAGCAAGGCAAGGTCGGGGACAATCAGGGTATGTGTCTAGATTATAAAACTTGTGTTTAGCAAGGGCAAGGTCGGGGACAATCAGGGTATGTATCTAGATTATAAAAGTTGTGAACAGCAAGGGCAAGGTCGTAGACAATCAGGGTATGTATCTAGATTATAAAACTTGTGTATAGCAAGGGCAAGGTCGGGGACAATCAGGGTATGTATCTAGATTATAAAACTTGTGTACAGCAAGGGCAAGGTCGGAGACAATCAGAGTATGTATCTTGATATAAAACTTGTGTAAGTATTATTTTACTTTCGCATGTTGTTGTTGTTGTTGTTTTTTGTTAATGTGTCCTGTATGTAACACAAATTCTATTATTATAGCGCGAGGACAAAATAAAGAATGTAATGAAATTTTGATGTGATTTTCAAAAGAAATCTGATGGAGCATTAATGATACATGGAACACTGTAAAAGTTGAATGATTGACTAAATTCCACCAACATTTCGCTATCATTTAAATACAGAGTAAATGTCAAAGTAGATGAAAATTGTTAAAAATAAGAAATTAAAAACACCGTGCAACCAGCGTTACCTAGCAAAGTTTTACCAGAGGTACCCAGCCAATCTGACCAGCGTTACCAAGCAATTCTGACAGGTCCACAAAATTATATTCCTCTTTGACTGTCTTGCCATGTTATGGTGGTTATGGTGGTGTTTTTCGCTATTGATTAACCTTTAAAGCTCGTGGATCATACTTGCCATATTTAATGACGAGTTTTTCCCGAATGATTTGGGAAACAGCTCATTGTAGATGAAGCCAAATACATACATGAAAACGGTAATAATAGGAGGTCATCTTGAACCTGTCTTTGTTAACAGAAACATTTCAAATTCATGCTCACTTTAGTGAAATTCCTTACCAATGGTCGTGTTTACCTAATTTTGTCAATTTTTCAAATATACGGTGGTTACGTTCAATCATTTTGTTTTTATTTTTGTATATAAGAAACGTAGCTTTTATTCTAACGTTCTATAATTTTAGTACACAAGTAGAGCTAAGATTTCTTTCCGTATATGGTGTTAGGGATCGTGAACCACCAGTGTTAAGGGCCGGCAGCGATGCAAAAGTCGATTGAAGGACCAAAATTTAAAATGTTTAAGAAATCAGTTTCTATTTAGTTTTGAGGTTCAATATTTAACCAGCATGCTTCATATATCCGTTGCAACATAAAAAGCAGTAATTAGGAGTTGAGCATTTTTTTTTACAAAATCATATTTTATAGGATTTCCAATCAAAACACATTTACGTTTTCCCGGAAATGTCTTAATATAAAATGAACATGTTTGTGAGTCAAATTTATTGAAACTGCCCAATCAACAATATCTTGGGGCTTTGTGTTGATTGCAGCTATTCAAAAAAATATATTTGCATTATTGTAACCCGGAAAAAATTTCATACACTACTTTTCATTACTTTTCTGAATAACTTTCTTATTTGACAACATATTATCAAGAACTCTCAAGACATTGTTGAATTGTCTGGAGAATTTTGACATATAAACGAAGTAAAGATTTCGACAAACTTTTTCGAAATAATGTAAATGCTTTTTGATCCAAAATCTGATAAAAACATTTTTTTGTAAAATTTGATTAACATCTTACTACCCTAAAACATGTCGCCAAGAATATATGTTTCACTCCCAAAACGATCGTTCCTCAAAACTAAATTAAAAAAAAAAGGTTTTTGACCTTCCCCACCCACTTTGGCATCGCTGCCGGCCCTTAAATCGTATGCAAATTGGATAATCAACTAAGGAATAAATAGGAAGTCTATTTAGTGGTCTGCAGCCTTAAGCATCAGAGCACATAATACTCGATGTACCATAAACTTATTTAGTGTAGTATTTATTAATTTTATTTTTTTTCAGTGGTAATGCGTACGTGCAGTATGATGGCTCTCGGTAATGATGGTGATTGTCACGAGGAAAGCCGTGATGGTGCTGAGAAGAACGTCTGCTTCTGTAACAGCGATAATTGCAATGGAACGCCGCACATGCGCATTGCATTAGCCACAGTCGTCACTACCGTTCTTATTGCTTTCCGCGTTCTTTAAATGCAATGTTGACCTTTTCGTTTTATGTTGTGTATATAATTTATTAGTAGTGCCTCAGAAATAGTATTGCCATTGATTGATTTACTATCCCAGAACGCCATATTTATTACACTTTGAAGTGAACGAGTTTTACAAAACTATATGTTATGTAATGTATGTGTGTTCTTTGTAATACATTAATCAAAATCATGCTGGAATTATGCAACATTCTATTGTGCCTTTTCAAAGAACATTTCTTAATACTATTTGAAATGATCAGGCATTTTTGTTTTTTCCCCATCTGGATCTAATTTTATGCATTTTATACGCTGCTTTATAATGGAAATCTTGTACTTGATAAAAACATTCTAAACTGAGTTTTGTGTTTTTAATTCAAGTGATTGATTACTTTGGTTTGTCTCCGAAATACTGCGTTGAAATGTATTTTAGAAAAAAAGGAATACAACCGTTAAACATGGTTCTGTACTTTGGAGGGCGTTTTCCCAACAATGGACTTATCTTTAAACTACAATATCATCAATACTTTTTCATCTATTTGTTAACCTGAATCAATATCATTTTGTAATAAAATTAAGATCTTTGACAAAGATAGAAAAGTGGACATCACCTTCCCTTGCCGTATACAAGCTGCATTTTGAAGGTACTCAGAATAGTTAGAACATGTTTTTATTCATGACTTTACTTAAGGTACATGTTAAATAACGAATACGTTTAAGTGGCTCGCCTCGGATACCATATTGATACATTTTCAGACGAAAAGCATTTCCATGAATTGAAACAATACATTTCATCATATCTACAAGTATAACAATCGGGTATTTTTATCTTTGAAATACTTTTGCACTTACGACATACGTATTTGAATTGAACTCAACTAAATATTATTTTATTATAGCACAATTTATATTTAAGTAAGGCATAACTACATGTGGACACAACTATTAACAGGTAGATTATTGGCGGCTTCACAACAGGTTTGGCATTTATCATTATACGGAACAATTATAGTAAGTAAGTAAGGGGAATGTGGTTAGTTCATAAAGTTTTTCTTTTCACTTACTTGAAATACTTTTGCACTAACGACATACATATTTGAATTCAACTCAACTCAATATCCTAATATTACATCACAGTTTACATTTGCGTAAAAGCATGTGAAAACTCAATATTTCATTTGGACACACGTTTAAACATGTTTGCCATTTATCGATATACGAAACAATTATAGTAAAAACGTTAGAGGAATGTGGTTAGTTCATACAGTTTGTCTATCCCTTCACTTACTTGAATTAAGGCACGATATATTGGATACAGTAATGAGATAAAGAAAATAAAACTATTGCATACACAGTTGACTACTCTTTTCAGAGTACATAAGGAAACTATTTTGACATACAACTGTTGAACGTTTGTCGGGATATAAACCCCGAGTACAGAGGCTCAGCATTCATGTATAACATATATTTCCTTGGCAGTATAGACACTCGCTTGTTCAAAACTCATAGATTTTAACGGATCCCACGCTAAAGTTTCCTAAACCTCCCCTATCAAATGTGATATAAGTTCAACGTGAAACCTATTTAAATACTCGGGTCAACCGTCATATTGAGTTCAGTTGAATTAAATGAGTAACAACCCTGCATTGAAAGAGATTTCTGCAACGACCTAAGCATGCATTTAATTTGTTCACAGCCTAAACCTAGTTCTAAGATGAGCGTACTAGATAAGGCGAACAAGTTTCCATAGTAACGGACAGGTGAGCGCCCGGGATACTCCATGTATTTTTGTATGAGCTCGTATCAGATCTATCTTTACAGCATCGAGCAGACAGAACGAGCAATGCATATCACACATTTAGTGTACAAATGAAAGTATCAATAACGCAACAGCAGCCACAATTATTTGTAAAGGTACGACATAAGCCTAATGAATATTTATGTGAAAAACTACAGAAACAAGCTCAGTAGCCAAAAGTTTAAACATAAACCCCGTTTAATGGCACAGGGTCAACGCCAAAGACATAAAAACAAAAAATCACAAACAAGATACATCGAAAAACAGCACAAAACTCCACATACAACACAGTGCATATGTACTATGTTAAAAATAGGTATGTTTATCCAGGATTGTTGGGTATCGCCTTGGAACGGTCAGTAATATTATACAAATTACATATAAAACGCACAAAAATATTGTCACGGTGGAGAACCCACGTGACTTATTTAGTAAAGTGCACGGCAACAAATGTCAACAAGTCTCGATTCAGGTAAGGTTTTTAAAGATAACTTTCTTAATATTTGGAGAATTCTTGTGAAATAAAGACCATAAACCCCGCATTTAAGAGCTCTATCTACGGTAACAAAGAACTTTCTCTAATATCCTAAAGTTTTCCTAAAAATCTTGACCAACTGATTTCTCAGAGTTGAACTCTAAGGCAAAGTACACGGCTTTTGACATATCCATCGGTTTACTTAATGTAAGCCGTAAATAATTCATACATTTTTTTATTTTAAGCAAATTTTTATAGTTTTCAGCGTGTATTGTTTAATATCTAGTTATTTCAAAGGTAAAAACGAACTAAAACCAAATTGATAAAGTACACGGACATTTTAGGATGATAAAGTACACGGTCATTTTAGCTATGTTTGAAAGTAGAGTGCGGTTTACAAACTAATAGATATATAAGCATTTTCTATTCGCGAAGTCAGAATGTATAATGTTTAGTTTTTATTTAAGTTGTATCAATAAGAAAGTCTGCCATTATAAGTTCGATTAATTTTAAATTTGCAGATCAATACAGAATCATACATACATTTCTTCAAAAATCAGATAGTTTTACTTATAAATTATAATCTGGACTGACGGCGAATAAAACATCTCTGTAGTTAGCGGCCCGTTTGTGGTGATTATAAATTTCATGAATGTTCCTATTTTGATGTGATATAAAACAATAAAATAGGCACATCACAATTAGTTATATATATTTCCACATTTAGAGCATATTGTTCATACCTTTCAGGTAACGCTGAATCTTTTATTTGGTTCAATCTGAACAAATATTATCTGATCTACATCAGTAAAACTGCGGTCGTTCGAACAATACAGACAGGAACTCGATTGTTAAGATGGAGGCTCGGAGTTAGATGGGAAACAGCAAGGAGGAATGAGAGCACACTATATTACCAACTTACAGGCTAGGACTAAGACTTGAACATCTAGATTAGAGCTGAGCATGGAACATTAGAATGTTCTAGACTAAAGGCTTAAATGTGATTACAAAATAATTGTGTTTCAAAGCTTGCTGAATTATATAAGATACATGCAGTTAAGAGTTTATAGGACATCAATGGAAAAATGACAACAATGCATCTCTAAACCTTGTGAAAATGTTTTATGCTCAATCCATTTTCAAACTAATTTTACACAGCATTTTTTTCAGTACTGTAAGACAAACGAAGATTTTGAAAGAGCACCATTTGGTAACAGTACGTTTTGCTATTTATCTTAATAAAATGTTAAATTCATCAAAACGTTATTTTAACTCGGCAACATACTGGAATGCACTTCTAACAAGACCATTGTGATCTTTCAAAGTGCCCTGATTAGGTGAGATTCGCCTTAACGTGCCTGCTGAGTCCAGATTTGAGCTTGAATGCTGAGCGACACTGTAGACATTTGTGACGTGTCATTCCCCTGTGTCTAGTAGAAATTTGGTCACTGAGATTGGTCGTGTCACCCAATTTGAACCCAAACACATCACAGGTTAGCTTCCATTGGCCGCTTTCGCGTCTTTCGTGTATCTCCAAGTCTTGCAAGAGCAGTTTTGCCACAATATTTGCAAACGTGCAACTTTGTCTCGCCGTGATTGCGGCACCTATAAAAAATACATGTACTGTCACAAGTTAGCGAGAAATGCTGGCAATGTCAGAACTTGAATATTATTTATAAAAAACACTATTTTACTTCCACGCAATGAGTGTTTGATCGTGTAATCAGCATCATAAAACTAAACGACCCTGTCCACTAAAACACGGACCACATTATTATGTGAAAAACGCAACCCCTAAAAAACGTTGAAAACACAGTCAGACGACGGCAAATCTTAACCTCCACACGAGGGGTGTCATAATAAAAGTATAACTGTTAGTATATTCTTATTTCTCTGCGAAAAGATAAAGCCAAATCTAACTTGTGTCCGTGTAAACACTTTCCCGCAAAAACGATGGCAATTGACCAGAACGCCTTCTGTCGTGGTCTACTAGATGTTTTGTGTTTTTTTGAAATGCCATTCCGCATTCTTTGCATAAAGTCGGAGTCTTTATATTCTGAAATGAAACAAATATCACAAAATTATAAGTATATCGAATGAGCTAGCAATCGAAGACATTTAAAGTAAAAGAAAACTTTTCTTTCTCAAAATTGCCAAAATTATGAGTTTTTAAGCAGTTATGTGTTAATGTTTACCATGTATGATGCATACAAACACGTTTTACATAAACGATACGAAAAAGAAGTGGAACACCCTTTACAAAAACTTCAGGCCCTTTATATGTCAATCGCGAATATATTGTTAAAATACAGGACTGAATTTTAGTGTGATAACACATGTTTCCATGATTCATGAAAATGAGCCCATCATTTAGGCGACTCCGTCGGTCTAACTGTTAAAACGCGTTCATTCGTCCATTGCCACTCCATTACAATGCGTCTTTTCAAACATGAAGCAATGTTCAATAATGAATTTGAAGAAAGGAAATAATAAATATATTAATAATAACTCGTTTGAGCACCAGTCAGTGAACTAATGAGTATATACACAAAAGGTTGTAAACGACCGTGTACTTTATCAAACCTAAAATGTCCGTGTACTTTATCAATTTGGTTTTAGTTCATTTTCGCCTTTGAAATAACTATAAGAAGTTCAACAATACACGCTGAAAACTTTAAAATACATAAAATTTGCTTAAAATAAGAAAAATGTATGAATTATTTACGGCTAAAATGAAGTAAACCGACAGATTTGTCAAAAGCCGTGCACTTTGCCTTAGATTTCAACTCTTAAGAAATCAGTTGGTCAAGATTTTCAGTAAAACTTTAAGATATTAGAGAAAGTTCTTTATTACCGTGGATAGATCTTTTAAATGCGGGGTGTTTGGTCTTTATTTCACAAGAATTCTCCAAATATTAAGAAAGTTATGTTTAAAAACCTTACCTGAATCGAGACTTGTTGACATTTGTTGCCGTGCACTGTACCAAATAAGTCACGTGGGTTCTCCACCGTGATTGTTACCGTTCGGAAAATTGTCTTTAAACTGTTGGTGAATAAGCGTTAACGGTTTGTCGTAAACCTGATACAATGTGTGTATACCACGTGATAAATTACGTCATACATGCTACGTCTGAAGGCAATATTTTGCTTAAAATTAAGACTTAAATCAAAGATAACTTTTATTTTACTATACCATTTTAAATGAAACAAAGGGCAGTCTATGCCGCTTAAAGAGCCCAACCATCGTTTTATTACCGGACTCCACACACATTGACCAACCCAATTGCGTTCATACCCCGATAATGACATCAACCCCGCAATTCATTCCTTAAAACATTTTTGTAAATGTATATGTTTCACTTTGAGTTACTGAGACGCAGCATATTATTAAATAAAATGCTTATTTTCACATTCGTGTGGCCATCTTGGCAGCAATCTTGAATTAAAAACATCTTTGGTCATTTTTTTTCTGGGCACATAAGATATTTTTTTTCTGGGTACATCAACAAAAATGAAACTGATGTCATCATTCCTATACTTCATGCAACAAACAAAATGGCGTTCCTGGGGGCACGAGAACCCTCTTGCCTTCTGCACTGCTTGAGCATATATTGAATATATATATTAACACTTTGCATGCTGGGTAAATTGTCGTCTGCTCAAAAATGTCGTCTGGTTTATTCTAAATTTATTTAAATTTACTTAAAACTTTGGGGATATATTGACAAGCTGTTTGAAAAGCCTTTAAAATCGCCATCAGCAGCTTAAGGGTTAACAATCAGTGATGCATGTTCCTGAGAGTTAAGGTAATTGATGAACAAATACGCTTTTTATTTGATCGTGCACATTGTGATTACGCGTACTCAAGATTTAATTTGATCGTCCCATTGGCGATGACGTATACTTAAGCCTGTCATTTGATCGTGCCATTTGTCGATTATGCTTACTTAAGTCTGTCATTTGATCGTGCCATTTGTCGATTATGCTTACTTAAGTCTGTCATTTGATCGTGCCATTTGTCGATTATGCTTACTTAAGTCTGTCATTTGATCGTGCCATTTGTCGATTATGCTTACTTAAGTCTGTCATTTGATCGTGCCATTTGTCGATTATGCTTACTTAAGCCTGTCATTTGATCGTGCCATTTGTCGATTATGCTTACTTAAGTCTGTCATTTGATCGTGCCATTTGTCGATTATGCTTACTTAAGTCTGTCATTTGATCGTGTCATTTGTCGATTATGCTTACTTAAGCCTGTCATTTGATCGTGCCATTTGTCGATTATGCTTACTTAAGTCTGTCATTTGATCGTGCCATTTGTCGATTATGCTTACTTAAGTCTGTCATTTGATCGTGTCATTTGTCGATTATGCTTACTTAAGCCTGTCATTTGATCGTGCCATTTGTCGATTATGCTTACTTAAGTCTGTCATTTGATCGTGCCATTTGTCGATTATGCCTACTTAAGTCTGTCATTTGATCGTGCCATTTGTCGATTATGCTTACTTAAGCCTGTCATTTGATCGTGCCATTTGTCGATTATGCTTACTTAAGCCTGTCATTTGATCGTGCCATTTGTCGATTATGCTTACTTAAGCCTGTCATTTGATCGTGCCATTTGTCGATTATGCTTACTTAAGCCTGTCATTTGATCGTGCCATTTGTCGATTATGCTTACTTAAGCCTGTCATTTGATCGTGCCATTTGTCGATTATGCTTACTTATGTCTGTCATTTGATCGTGCCATTTGTCGATTATGCTTACTTAAGCCTGTCATTTGATCGTGCCATTTGTCGATTATGCTTACTTAAGCCTGTCATTTGATCGTGCTTTTTGTCGATTATGCTTACTTAAGTCTGTCATTTGATCGTGCCATTTGTCGATTATGCTTACTTAAGTCTGTCATTTGATCGTACCATTTGTCGATTATGCTTACTTAAGTCTGTCATTTGATCGTGCCATTTGTCGATTATGCTTACTTAAGCCTGTCATTTGATCGTGCCATTTGTCGTTTATATTTACTTAAGCCTGTCATTTGATCGTGCCATTTATCGATTATGCTTACTTAAGTCTGTCATTTGATCGTGCTATTTGTCGATTATGCTTACTTAAGCCTGTCATTTGATCGTGCCATTTGTCGATTATGCTTACTTAAGTCTGTCATTTGATCGTGCCATTTGTCGATTATGCTTACTTAAGCCTGTCATTTGATCGTGTCATTTGTCGATTATGCTTACTTAAGCCTGTCATTTGATCGTGCCATTTGTCGATTATGCTTACTTAAGTCTGTCATTTGATCGTGCCATTTGTCGATTATGCTTACTTAAGTCTGTCATTTGATCGTGCCATTTGTCGATTATGCTTACTTAAGTCTGTCATTTGATCGTGTCATTTGTCGATTATGCTTACTTAAGCCTGTCATTTGATCGTGTCATTTGTCGATTATGCTTACTTAAGCCTGTCATTTGATCGTGCCATTTGTCGATTATGCTTACTTAAGTCTGTCATTTGATCGTGCCATTTGTCGATTATGCTTACTTAAGCCTGTCATTTGATCGTGCCATTTGTTGATTATGCTTACTTAAGCCTGTCATTTGATCGTGCCATTTGTCGATTATGCTTACTTATGTCTATCATTTGATCGTGCCATTTGTCGATTATGCTTACTTAAGCCTGTCATTTGATCGTGCCATTTGTCAATTATGCTTACTTAAGCCTGTCATTTGATCGTGCCATTTGTCGATTAAGCTTACTTAAGCCTGTCATTTGATCGTGCCATTTGTCGATAATGCTTACTTAAGCCTGTCATTTGATCGTGCCATTTGTCGATAATGCTTACTTAAGCCTGTCATTTGATCGTGCCATTTGTCGATTATGCTTACTTAAGCCTGTCATTTGATCGTGCCATTTGTCGATTATGCTTACTTAAGCCTGTCATTTGATCGTGCCATTTGTCGATTATGCTTACTTAAGTCTGTCATTTGATCGTACCATTTGTCGATTATGCTTACTTAAGTCTGTCATTTGATCGTGCCATTTGTCGATTATGCTTACTTAAGCCTGTCATTTGATCGTGCCATTTGTCGATTATGCTTACTTAAGCCTGTCATTTGATCGTGCCATTTGTCGATTATGCTTACTTAAGTCTGTCATTTGATCGTGCCATTTGTCGATTATGCTTACTTAAGCCTGTCATTTGATCGTGCCATTTGTCGATTATGCTTACTTAAGCCTGTCATTTGATCGTGCCATTTGTCGATTATGCTTACTTAAGTCTGTCATTTGATCGTGCCAATGGCGATGACGTATACTTAAGCCTGTCATTCGATTGTGCCAATGGCGATGACGTATACTTAAGCCTGTCATTCGATCGTGCCATTGGCGATGATGTATACTTAAGCCTGTCATTTGATCGTGCCATTGGCGATTATGCTTACTTAAGCCTGTCATTTGATCGTGCCATTGGCGATGATGTATACTTAAGCCTGACATTTGATCGTGCCAATGGCAATAATATATACTCAAGCCTGTCATTTGATCGTGTCATTGGCGATGATGTATATTTAAGCCCGTCATTTGATCGTGTCATTGGCGATGATGTATATTAAAGCCTGTCATTCGATCGTGCCATTGGCAATGATGTATACTTAAGCTTGTCATTTGATCGTGCCATTTGCCGATTTTGTATATTTAAGACTGTCATTTGATCGTGTCATTGGCGATTAAGTATACTTAAGCCTGTCATTTGATCGTGCCATTGACGATTATGTATACTTAAAGCCCGTCATTTGATCGTGTCATTGGCGATTATGTATACTTAAGCCCGTCATTTGATCGTGTCATTGGCGATTAAGTATACTTAAGCCCGTCATTTGATCGTGCCATTGGCGATTATGTATACTTAAGCCCGTTATTTGATCGTGTCATTGGCGATTAAGTATCCTTCAGCCTGTCATTTGATCGTGCCATTGGCGATTATGTATACTTAAGCCCGTTATTTGATCGTGTCATTGGCGATTATGTATACTTAAGTCATTTATTTGATCGTGCCATTGGCAATTATGTATACTAAAGCCTGTCATTTGATCGTGCCATTGGCGATTATGTATACTTAAGTCATTTATTTGATCGTGCCATTGGCAATTATGTATACTAAAGCCTGTCATTTGATCGTGCCATTGGCAATTATGTATACTAAAGCCTGTCATTTGATCGTGCCATTGGCAATTATGTATACTTAAGCCCGTCATTTGATCGTGCCATTGGCGATTATGTATACTTAAGCCCGTCATTTGAGCGTGCCATTGGCGATTATGTATCCTTCAGCCTGTCATTTGATCGTGCCATTGGCGATTATGTATACTTAAGCCCGTCATTTGATCGTGTCATTGGCGATTATGTATCCTTCAGCCTGTCATTTGATCGTGCCATTGGCGATTATGTATCCTTCAGCCTGTCATTTGATCGTGCCATTGGCGATTATGTATCCTTCAGCCCGTCATTTGATCGTGCCATTGGCGATTATGTATACTTAAGCCTGTCATTTGATCGTGTCATTGGCGATTATGTATCCTTCAGCCTGTCATTTGATCGTGCCATTGGCGATTATGTATACTTCAGCCCGTCATTTGATCGTGCCATTGGCGATTATGTATACTTAAGCCCGTTATTTGATCGTGTCATTGGCGATTATGTATCCTTCAGCCTGTCATTTGATCGTGCCATTGGCGATTATGTATACTTAAGCCCGTCATTTGATCGTGCCATTGGCGATTATGTATACTTAAGCCCGTTATTTGATCGTGTCATTGGCGATTATGTATCTTTCAGCCTGTCATTTGATCGTGTCATTGGCGATTATGTATCCTTCAGCCTGTCATTTGATCGTGCCATTGGCGATTATGTATCCTTCAGCCTGTCATTTGATCGTGCCATTGGCGATTATGTATACTTAAGCCCGTCATTTGATCGTGCCATTGGCGATTATGTATACTTAAGCCCGTTATTTGATCGTGTCATTGGCGATTATGTATCCTTCAGCCTGTCATTTGATCGTGTCATTGGCGATTATGTATACTTAAGCCCGTTATTTGATCGTGTCATTGGCGATTATGTATACTTAAGCCCGTCATTTGATCGTGCCATTGGCGATTATGTATCCTTCAGCCCGTCATTTGATCGTGCCATTGGCGATTATGTATACTTAAGCCCGTCATTTGATCGTGTCATTGGCGATTATGTATCCTTCAGCCCGTCATTTGATCGTGCCATTGGCGATTATGTATACTTAAGCCCGTCATTTGATCGTGTCATTGGCGATTATGTATCCTTCAGCCCGTCATTTGATCGTGCCATTGGCGATTATGTATCCTTCAGCCCGTCATTTGATCGTGTCATTGGCGATTATGTATACTTAAGCCCGTCATTTGATCGTGTCATTGGCGATTATGTATCCTTCAGCCCGTCATTTGATCGTGCCATTGGCGATTATGTATACTTAAGCCCGTCATTTGATCGTGTCATTGGCGATTATGTATCCTTCAGCCCGTCATTTGATCGTGCCATTGGCGATTATGTATACTTAAGCCCGTCATTTGATCGTGTCATTGGCGATTATGTATCCTTCAGCCCGTCATTTGATCGTGCCATTGGCGATTATGTATCCTTCAGCCCGTCATTTGATCGTGTCATTGGCGATTATGTATCCTTCAGCCCGTCATTTGATCGTGTCATTGGCGATTATGTATCCTTCAGCCCGTCATTTGATCGTGTCATTGGCGATTATGTATCCTTCAGCCCGTCATTTGATCGTGTCATTGGCGATTATGTATCCTTCAGCCCGTCATTTGATCGTGTCATTGGCGATTATGTATACTTAAGCCCGTCATTTGATCGTGTCATTGGCGATTATGTATCCTTCAGCCCGTCATTTGATCGTGCCATTGGCGATTATGTATACTTAAGCCCGTCATTTGATCGTGCCATTGGCGATTATATATACTTAAGCCCGTCATTTGATCGTGCCATTGGCGATTATGTATACTTAAGCCTGTCATTTGATCGTGCCATTGGCGATTATGTATACTTAAGCCTGTCATTTGATCGTGCCATTGGCGATTATGTATACTTAAGCCCGTTATTTGATCGTGTCATTGGCGATTATGTATACTCTAGTCATTTATTTGATCGTGCCATTGGCGATTATGTATACTTAAGCCTGTCATTTGGTCGTGCCATTGGCGATTATGTATACTTAAGCCTGTCATTTGATCGTGCCATTGGCGATTATGTATACTTAAGCCCGTCATTTGATCGTGTCATTGGCGATTATGTATACTTAAGCCTGTCTTTTGATCGTGCCATTGGCGATTATGTATACTTAAGCCCGTTATTTGATCGTGTCATTGGCGATTATGTATACTCTAGTCATTTATTTGATCGTGCCATTGGCGATTATGTATACTTAAGCCTGTCATTTGGTCGTGCCATTGGCGATTATGTATACTTAAGCCTGTCATTTGATCGTGCCATTGGCGATTATGTATACTTAAGCCCGTCATTTGATCGTGTCATTGGCGATTATGTATACTTAAGCCTGTCATTTGATCGTGCCATTGGCGATTATGTATCCTTCAGCCCGTCATTTGATCGTGCCATTGGCGATTATGTATCCTTCAGCCCGTCATTTGATCGTGTCATTGGCGATTATGTATCCTTCAGCCCGTCATTTGATCGTGTCATTGGCGATTATGTATCCTTCAGCCCGTCATTTGATCGTGTCATTGGCGATTATGTATACTTAAGCCCGTCATTTGATCGTGTCATTGGCGATTATGTATACTTAAGCCCGTCATTTGATCGTGTCATTAGCGATTATGTATACTTAAGCCCGTCATTTGATCGTGCCATTGGCGATTATGTATACTTAAGCCCGTCATTTGATCGTGCCATTGGCGATTATGTATACTTAAGCCCGTCATTTGATCGTGCCATTGGCGATTATGTATCCTTCAGCCCGTCATTTGATCGTGCCATTGGCGATTATGTATACTTAAGCCCGTCATTTGATCGTGTCATTGGCGATTATGTATCCTTCAGCCCGTCATTTGATCGTGCCATTGGCGATTATGTATACTTAAGCCCGTCATTTGATCGTGTCATTGGCGATTATGTATCCTTCAGCCCGTCATTTGATCGTGCCATTGGCGATTATGTATACTTAAGCCCGTCATTTGATCGTGTCATTGGCGATTATGTATCCTTCAGCCCGTCATTTGATCGTGCCATTGGCGATTATGTATCCTTCAGCCCGTCATTTGATCGTGTCATTGGCGATTATGTATCCTTCAGCCCGTCATTTGATCGTGTCATTGGCGATTATGTATCCTTCAGCCCGTCATTTGATCGTGTCATTGGCGATTATGTATCCTTCAGCCCGTCATTTGATCGTGTCATTGGCGATTATGTATACTTAAGCCCGTCATTTGATCGTGTCATTGGCGATTATGTATACTTAAGCCCGTCATTTGATCGTGTCATTGGCGATTATGTATACTTAAGCCCGTCATTTGATCGTGCCATTGGCGATTATGTATACTTAAGCCCGTCATTTGATCGTGCCATTGGCGATTATGTATACTTAAGCCCGTCATTTGATCGTGCCATTGGCGATTATGTATACTTAAGCCCGTCATTTGATCGTGCCATTGGCGATTATGTATACTTAAGCCCGTCATTTGATCGTGTCATTGGCGATTATGTATACTTAAGCCTGTCATTTGATCGTGCCATTGGCGATTATGTATACTTAAGCCCGTCATTTGATCGTGTCATTGGCGATTATGTATCCTTCAGCCTGTCATTTGGTCGTGTCATTGGCGATTATCATACTTAAGCCAGTCATTGATCGTGGCATTTGCGATGATGTATAGCAAAGCCTGACATTTTATCGAGGGTGTCAATTATGTTGAAGTTTTCTTAGTTCTATCATTTGTTTCATGCTTTTCGAAATGCTATTTATCAAACTTGGCATTTTATTGTTTCATTGACGATTATAAAATTATATGAGTCCTCTTGTCATTTTATCGTGCGATTGGCCACGATCTTTATTCGAAAACGTTGTGCCACATCTAACTTTTGTAACACTTAAAAGGATTTGTGACTGCTGATTATTTAAATAAAAATAAATTGACTTACAATATCTTATAGGTAAATTAATGCAGAATGTTTTGTTGTAATTTATCTTTACTCGGATCAGAGCCTATCTTACAATGTTTAAACCCGGATAGGCGTGTCTGTGATGTCATTTTCGGTATAATGCACATATTACAAACGAGAACAATCTAATGTTGGGTCCCAGGGAACAGAAATACACTTAATAGAACATCGTTTACCGTAGATGAGCTTAGAAATAGCATCTGTTACTGAGCCACATCAAAGCAATATGGGGCACTTGCAATTGTTTGCATTATTGATATGGCTCTTTGGGTAATTTCCCGAATGGTGAACACCAGGGATGTATAGGTGATCACATCATTATGAAGCTTCACATTATACACAAGTGGATAGGGGAGATGTTGCATTGACAATGGGATTCTGGGAGCTCTGCCAGACTTCATCAAAATACTCAAGTGCTGTTAATTGTTCTCTTGATGACTTACACGTGCTCATTCGGAACTTCTCGGCCATTTTTATCAAAAACAACCTCGGATGTATGCCGGTACATTAGTAGAAGTAGTTCGTATTTTTTTATATCATCTTGTTTTTATTGATCTAACTTTAAATTGATTGCCAATGAAGTGTACTATTGCAAAAATAATTAAGATTCCCAAGAGATGAGTAATAAAGTTTAAAATGCTAAATAAAATTACTACGCGATCTTCTTGCAGCAGACATACCGTTTTCTGAGTATGTAAAATGTCCATATACATCCGAGTTATTTTCGATAAAAAAATGGCCGCGAAGCACCGAATGGCACATGCTTTGCAATAAAAAGGTTGTAAAAGACTTCCTGTACGGGTACGAGTTCGGGCTACGTTTTGTGGACTACGTCATCCATATACATGTACAGTGTACAATGTTACAAGTAAAGTGATTAATGCAACTGTGCACCAGATGATCAATTCGGAAGAAAAAAAAATGTTGAAAACTGTCATTAACTTACTAAATATAGTACCACATAGTTCACAATTTATTTAAGTTTAGCATTTCGTATTTTGTTTAGTAAAAAAGATTACTGGTTATGTCTACCTAGTAGAATTAATTCCTTATGCGTGATTGGCTAGTCGGTGTTATCACGTGATATTACCCAGTTAGGTGTAAAGCTTAATTATGTCAACCGATTCGGGTAAGCCGTCGTAGCTCAGTGGATACGACTGCTATTTTGGCGACACGGGTTCGAACCGGGTTGGTACTTTTTTAACAATTATGATATCAAAGCGTAACACATTTTATTAAATAATTGTCCTGAGATTCGTTACAGAAAAATATTATTATTTTGGTGCCAACCTGGTGTACAGTCCCTTTAAAGCATATATCGCTTAAAAAATTATAAATGCGAGCAATGGGAGGAGTCGCTTGGGTAGAAACGTCAACGTCATTAGAGCGAACAGAGCAACGGACAGTCATTGAATAGTATGTGCGAGGGAAATGGTACCAACAGAAATATGAACATTCATGAGTCCGGAGGATGGATAAAGGAAATGTTCCAGGACAATCTTATTTATTAGGCTTCTAGCGTTTCCGGACCGGTTTTGTCGAAATAAGTTTAACGTAGTGAAGCTTGAGACCACTATATAGTGGCAGAATCGTAACGGCTTTACGTCGTCAGGCGGTGCATAGTTACGGAACATGTTGGTAAGCAGATATTCCAACAAGTTGTTTGACGTTGAAGTGGCTCACAGACAATGTATTGAGTAAAAAGCACTCTTTTTTAATTATTGATTCGTATATAAATGCCTTAGGTGACATAATTTTATGTGAGAGCCTTTATAGAACAGTGTGAGTTATGTTTATTTGACATGTGAAACTTGATTGTTTTATTTGTGATTAAAGCTGCACTCTCACAGATTTAGCGTTTCGACATTTGTTTTTGTCTTGGAACGAGCCATTGTTTGCGAAAATCCATGGAAACCAGTAAAGTAAGACCGCTGACAAAATATCAGATCGCAGATTTTTATATCTTAGTTTAAAAATTGATGTTTATGAAATTTTCTTAAACAGTCAGTAACGAGTTAAGCCATAAAACATTAATTTTCGAACGGAAATATGAAAATCTACGCTCTGTCAGCAATCTTATATTCTTGGTTTAAAGATATTTACGCTAAAATTTGCTCTTTCCAAGACATAAAATAAACAATATATATGAAAAAAGCTACAGAAACATGCTCAGTAGCAAAAGATTAAACAGAAACCCGGTTTAGTGGCACTGGACAAACGCCAAAGACATAGAACACAAAATCACAAACAAGAAACATAGAACAGCACAAAACTTTACAAACAACATAGTGCATAAATACTATATATATATAAATAATGTATGTTTATCAAGAATTGTTAGGTACCGCCTTTAAACGGTCAGTAAAATGTAAATTTACTGGGGGTTTAAACCAGTTTATGTGCACAAACCTCACTCTTATCCCAACAATTCTTAATAAAGATAAAACGCAAAAGGTAAATCTTATCATTAACTTATGCATTAACTTGAGAAAACTTATCAATAAAACAAATAATAATAAAAAACGAAAAGGTAAACCCCAAGTACTTGAATGATTAGAGATCCCAACTCTATCTGCAGACGGAGGGAAACAATTCAGAGCACCTAATGCAAATACTTTTCAAAGATACGATGCAGTCATCGTTAGAAACCAAAAACATCCCACACAGTTTGCCTTACACACAAGTTGTTAAATGGCCAATCTGTGAGAGTGCAGCTTTAATATGTTAAAAATTTACACGCAAATAGATAATAGTGTTTGCTTGATTTAAATGCAATTTTATTTTCTTCTGCTCCAAAAACTGACAACAGTTCAAAGGCAGTCTGGGAACAGTCATATTCATGTAAATTTACGTGTTTTGATAGTAGTCCAGTCATATCGTGACAATATTTCAAAGAATTGTGCACTTTGGGTTAAACTTTTGAAACTTTGCCTAATGATATATACGTATATTATGATAAAAAAAGCTCAGGACCCACCTCAATTTCGTCCAAGATGGCCGCCAAATTCCAGGATGGACGCCATCACCACAGCCATATTGTATTTTCTTTTTATTTGACCTGAATGAATTCATAATTTGAGTTGTATTTACTTAATTCAAGAAAAAGTGTCAAGATATATGAAAGTGGATGGTTAGTTTGCACTTGTAAATTTTTAAATCGTTCTAAAATTTAAAGGTTATAATGTTCTGAATTGTCTAAATATATTCTGGGTTCACATGGTTCATCCTACAAGTACATATAACTGTCCAATGAGAGAAGAACGGACTCCTTGTCCAAGCATGACGAAGCAATGTTCGGTCTTTATCATATATACATGCATACCTTTACCAAAATCTTATTCCAGATTTATTTTATCATATATTTAACAAACTTAATTGTTTACAAATATTATTTTCTCACAAAACAGCTAAAACGGCGAGATAGAGGACGGCATTTGTGCTTGTAGGAAGGCGACGGGAGGTAACTACCTTTTTGCTTACAGGACGGCAAAAGCAGACTACTATTTGACGGCGATGGGAGGTTACTTCCTTTGTGCTAGCATGTATGACATAAATGGTTAGCTCCCGCTATATTTCTCGCAATATCTAACTTTGTCAACACACATGACTATTTGGTATGTATCAGCCATGGATGGTGTTTAAAACAATGTAATATGGTTACGGCTTGAAACGGAACGCTTATCGTGACAGGTAGATGGCCATAAGTCATATCTATTACATCCTTGGCACCAAAGCGTGTAATAACCTATATGATACCCTGGGCAAATCAACTGTAAAAATCTCGTTCTCAAGAATAATTAATAAGGCGAAATCCAACAGCTTGATTGGTCGCATGAGACACACCTGCGGTGCGGAAATATTCCAATTATATCACGGCTTACAAATCGTTTAAGGCAGGATATTGTTAAATATGCCGATAACTCTTTACAAAAGGAGATTCTTTCCTTTTTGTAATCGGCTACTTCATTGATCGAAAAATGCTTATGAGTATTCAAGATTTACGAAGTTTCCCTAGCCAATTTGCCCAGGGTATCATACAGGTTATGATACGCTGGGGTGCCGAGGATGATCGTTTATTGATCAATCTATTTTTATGCATGTGTGGTCTGTTTCTGGTGATGTTGCGTGTGTGTGTGTCTCGTTCAGTGTCGCCTGGGCCTTGAAAAAGGGTTTATTTGTATGGACTTTTTTAACTACTGGACTTGTCACTATATAGTTTTATTGAATTACCGAAAAAACTGTTACTATATTTGACAGAATTGCACTTTTTATTTGTGCACAACTTAACCAAGAATCAATAAGATTAAGCATCTAAAATCGAGTTATTGGCAAATCTATGAAGGTGCTTTATATATCATTGGTTTTAGCTGAGATTCCTTTATATTTGAACATTGCACGTAGGCTGTATTTTCAAAACAACTATATTGAGATCGATAATACTAAACTATAAGCAGGATTTGAAAGATTTAAGTAAAATGATGACAAAATCGTAGGTTGAATGCCAGAAAATACCAAGCACATTCAAGGGACCAAACACCAAATGATACAACTGCAAGAAAGAATTTGTAATGTTAAAAGCAAATAATAATATTAATAATAATAATAATAATAATAATAATATAATTGACATCGTTGTTTTCAAGATTGTCTGAACGCACGCACGCACGCACGCACGCACGCACGTACACACACACACACACACACACATATACATACATACATACATACATACATACATACATACATACATACATACATACATACATACATACATACATACATACATACATACATACATACATACATACATACATACATACATACATACATACATACATACATACATACATACATACATACATACATACATACATACATACATACATACATACATACATACATACATACATACATACATACATACATACATACATACATACATACATACATACATACATACATACATACATACATACATACATACATACATACATACATACATACATACATACATACATACATACATACATACATACATACATACATACATACATACATACATACATACATACATACATACATACATACATACATACATACATACATACATACATACATACATACATACATACATACATACATACATACATACATACATACATACATACATACATACATACATACATACATACATACATACATACATACATACATACATACATACATACATACATACATACATACATACATACATACATACATACATACATACATACATACATACATACATACATACATACATACATACATACATACATACATACATACATACATACATACATACATACATACATACATACATACATACATACATACATACATACATACATACATACATACATACATACATACATACATACATACATACATACATACATACATACATACATACATACATACATACATACATACATACATACATACTCCTACTTTCAAACACGATTTATTTGAATACGGGTCGTGTCTATGTTCATGTTCCTACATTCAAACGTGATTTTATTAAATACTGGTCTTAGTATCTGGTCTATTGCATAGACATATGTGTGTCTATCTATACAAACACCAAGACAAGACTACAGGCGATATATGGCCGTATTTAGAATCGAATCTCAAGATGGAAACTTTTGTCATGTATCATGTTTACAACAAACCGGTATCGCTTTTTCACAAACTGTTCAAAGACAATTTACCGAACGTAAACCGATAACGATATTTTTAATTTATATGTAATTTGTGTAATTTTGTTGTATTGTGACGCTCGGTTTCATTATGCGTTGCCTCTACAAATAATTGTGGCTACCGTTTTGCTGTTGATAGTTTCATTTGTAAAATAGATATTTGTTATGCATTGTTTGTTCTGTCTGTTCGATGCTGTAAAACTATACAAAATATATCTGCGGTATGCCGGGAGCGCACCTGTCCGTCTCTATGGAAACTTGTTAAAATGTTTGTCTTATCTATTACGCTCATCTAAGAACAAGCTTCTGGCTATGGGAACAGATCAAATGCATGATTGGGTCGTTGCAGAAATCTCTTTCAGTGCAGGGTTGTTAATCATTCAATTTTGAAGGTGATGTCATGGTTAATCAGGTGATTCAGTACAGTGAGTGTATGAAAAAATTTCTTTTTATTCTCAGTTGTCTTCAATATGGCGGTTGCCCTGATTGTGCTGATAAATTTCACATTGCCCTAATGTGCAGCCATTTGGGCTACTAAATGTATGAATAATTGTAGGAGATCTGTGTTTTAATATTGGACATATTACATACATGTCAAATTTTAACAAAATATTTCCCATATATCGTTTACGTAAAAGGTAAAGAACCGTTTAGAAATATAGAACTTAAATCGAAAACAACCGAAAAGGTTTCAGAAATATTTGAAGAATAAAATTAAATCCTATGCATGTTAAATGACCTTAGATACTTTTCGTGAATATTCCGAAAGTGTTGGTAGACATGTGTTTAATTGTCAAAATCAGGATTTTGAGTATTTTTGTGAAAATAATGATTTTCTTCAATCCAATGCACGTTTCCCAGAACTTCATTTATCATCTGTCAATGTTAACGATTTACCAGAGCTTGATCAATCTATCTGTGTAAACGATTTACCAGAGTTTGATCAATCTGTCAATGTTAACGATTTACCAGAGCTTGATCAATCTGTCAATGTTAACGATTTACCAGAGCTTGATCAATCTGTCAATGTTAACGATTTACCAGAGCTTGATCATCGTTGACATTGATCAATCTGTCAATGTTAACGATTTACCAGAGCTTGATCAATCTGTCAATGTAAACGATTTACCAGAGCTTGATCAATTTATCAATGTTAACGATTTACCAGAGCTTGATCAATCTATCAATGTAAACGATTTACCAGAGCTTGATCAATTTATCAATGTTAACGATTTACCAGAGCTTGATCAATCTATCAATGTAAACGATTTACCAGAGCTTGATCAATTTATCAATGTTAACGATTTACCAGAGCTTGATCAATCTATCAATGTAAACGATTTACCAGAGCTTGATCAATCTATCAATGTTAACGATTTACCAGAGCTTGATCAATCTATCAATGTAAACGAATTACCAGAGCTTGATCAATCTGTCAATGTGAACGATTTACCAGAGCTTGATCAATCTATCAATGTGAACGATTTACCAGAGCTTGATCAATTTATCAATGTTAACGATTTACCAGAGCTTGATCAATCTATCAATGTAAACGATTTACCAGAGCTTGATCAATCTATCAATGTAAACGATTTATCAGAGCTTGATCAATCTATCAATGTAAACGATTTATCAGAGCTTGATCAATCTATCAATGTGAACGATTTATCAGAGCTTGATCAATCTGTCAATGTGAACGAATTACCAGAGCTTGATCAATCTGTCAATGTGAACGAATTACCAGAGCTTGATCAATCTATCAATGTGAACGAAAATTTATCAATGTAAACGATTTACCAGAGCTTGATCAATCTATCAATGTTAAAGATATACCAGAGCTTGATCAATCTATCAATGTTAAAGATATACCAGAGCTTGATCAATCTATCTATGTTAATGATTTACCAGAGCTTGATCAATCTATCAATGATAACGATTTACCAGAGCTTGAACAATATATCACTGTTAACGATTTACCAGATCTTGATCAATCTATCAATGTAAACGAATTACCAGAGCTTGATCAATCTACAAATGTCAACGATTTACCAGGGCTTGTTAAACCTATCAATGTTTATGATTTTCCAGAACTTGATCAATCCATCAGTGTAAACGATATTCCATAACTTAATATATCAATGTTTACGATATTCCAGAGCATGATCAAACTATCAATGTCTACGATATTCCAGAACTCAATCAATATATCAAAGTTAACGATATTCATGAACTTGAGCAATCTAGGTTGTTAAATGACATTTGGTAATGAGTGTTCACTTATTGAGTATGAATGTTTTATCGACACACTTGTGTGAAAAATGTACGCGCGGCTTTATTCCGACAAACGCCCGGCAGTTGTATGTCAAAATAATTCACAACTGTACTTTGAACACTTCTTGATGGATTATATCATTATATCGGATGCGAAAATCGTAATCCGTTTTAGAGAAGTCAACTTTTCAAGTTTTGTTTCCTTTATCTGATTACTTAAACAAGCCAATTCGTTGAATTGATAGATCCCGCCTGATTTGGCTATGTCAAGGAATGGAAATCAATTGTTGGTGAAATAATTATATATGAATTTGAGTTTGATTTTAATTGTTTATTAGTATTTAGAATTGAACAAGAAACCTAGTATATGACTCCATGTTACCCAGTTCCAGACTTATCTAAGATTTCATCACAGCAAACATTCTGATCATATTTCATGAAGATTGGTCCAGATATATTGCAAAAATTATAGCCTCTAGGGTGTCCATAAGATTTTCTGTAAGATTTGACCCAGTGACCTCATTTTTGACCCCACATGACCTGCTACTTTCAAACTATTCCAAGATTTCATCGAGGCAAACATTCTGATTAAGTTTCATGGAAACAAGAGCTGATGTATTGCCTCTAGAGTGTTCCCAAAATTTCTGTTAGAAATGACCTAGTGACCTAGTTTTTGACCCCATGTGACCAATTTTAAAACTCTTGTAAGATTTTATTAAGACAAACATTCTGACCAAATTTGAACATAACTGACTTTTCAATACCAATGTTTGGTTTGGGACACAATTTTTCAAAGATTTCACCTACTGACCTGGTTTCTGACCCCATGTGACCCAGTTTCGGACTATTCAACAACAATCAAGGAAAACAGTCTGATTAGGTTTCATGAATATTATATTGCCTATAGTGTGATCCTAATATTTTTTCTAAAATTTGACCTATTACTTTAAACTTTAAACATTATATATTTTACAACGATTGTGAAGGAAGCTATGATAGCTTATACTAAGTCACTCTCGTTGGCACGATGTTGCGCGAGAGTGTGGTCTTGTGTTGTGGGGGAAACCGGAGAACCCGGAGAAGCCCACTTGTCCGGCTTGGTGACCACTAACCAAACTCACATGCGCCCAGGCCGGGAATCGAACCCAGGTCGCCTTGGTGAGAAGCGCTAACCACTGCGCTAACCGGACAACCATTTGACCTATTGACCTTTTTTTAACCCATATGACCCACTTTTAACACGTAGTCGAAATTTAACCCAAAAGAACATTGAGACTATGTTTGAACATAATCTGACCAATCACCCCATGTGCCCAACTTTTACAAGCGGTCCATATTTCATCAAGGGGTTCATCAAGACCAAGTTTGAACATAATCCGACCAATCATTTCCATTCCGGGCAAAAAATTCTAAGATTTGACCTAGTGACATAATTTTTGATCATATGTGACCCAGTTTTAAATAAGTCCAATAATTCATCAAGGTAAACATTCTGATTAAGTTTTATGAATATTTGACCATGTATAATGCCTCTAGTATGTTCCAAAGATTTTTCTAAGATTTGACCTAGTAACCTTGTTTTTGACCCCATGTGACCACTTTTATAAGTAATCCATATTTCATCAAAGGGTACATCATGACTAATTTTGAACATAACTTGACCAATTATTACCATGATATGGTTCCAGACAAGATTTTTCTAAGATTTGACCCAGTGATCTAATTTTCGATCATATGTGACCCAGAGTGGATCAGGGAAAACATTCTGATTAAGTTCCATGAATATTTTACCATGTATAATGCCTCTAGTATGTTTCAAAGATTTTTCTCAGATTTGACCTAGTGAACTAGTTTTTTTTTTCGGAGGGGGATAATAAGTGAATACAGCAATTTATATAACTAAATGAACTAACAACATTTCCCTAACTAATGAATTATTATTGTTTTGTATAATGATAAATTCCAAAGCTGTTGTGAAGCCGCCATTAATCCACCTATTTATACTACAAATGTAGTAATATTGCATTTTCACATGCTTTGACTTAAATGTCTACTGTGGTATTATATAAATATCATATGACAGCATGTGTGACATGATTTTGTCAACCCGAGAGCAGAATGTCACCCGAGGCGTTTATGTTTATGTTAAAATCTATTGCTACTATGCTTGTTTCTGTAGCTTTTATGCATAAATATCTATATACTGTCTGTCAGGTCTGTTCGTTTCTGTTATTACTGTTTAAGTGTGTTCGGCATAGAGTTTTTCTGAATTGATTTTAAACGAAGACAATATTCACATATTAAACCAGCTAATTTAAAAAAAAACCTTAGATATATTATACACATGTTCTCACATTTAAATGATTTGGATGGTTAAAAAAGTTATGAAATTAATATTGACCAATTAATAAACATTTTGGTGATTCTGACTTATACAAATAATTATTTAGTTTTTGTTTAATTTGTTGCTGATTCTTGATCTTAACGAAGGTGTCTTCTTTTTAATATCGAATAGTATCGCTCATTCCATTCGATTGTATTCCTTTCCCTAAAATACACTGCAATGCAATATTTCGGAAATAAACAAAAATGATGGATCACTTTGAATTGAAGAAAAACAAACTCAGTTTAAAATGTTTTTATCAAGTACAATATTTACAGTAATAAACACGTATAAAATTAATAAATTATACAAGTATCCAGTTGAAAAAAAAAACTTACCATTTCGAATAGTCGTGCGACATTTTCTTAAACAAAAAGGCACAATAAAATGTTGCATAATTCCAGCATGAAATTACTAAATGTATTGCAAAGAACACACATTAAAGAACATATATTATGCAAAACTCTTTCATTTCAGAGTATTAAATATATCCTTCTGTGATAGAAAATCAGTCAATACCATTTCTGAAGCATTACTTATATGATTATATACACAACATAAAATGAAAAAGTAAACATTGCATTTAAAGAACGCGGAAGGCAATAAGAACGGAAGTGACGACTGTGGCTAATGCAATACGCATGTGCGGCGTTCCATTGCACTTATCGCTGTTACAGAAGCAGACGTTCACCTCATTACCACCACTGCTCTTCTCTTGACAATCACCATCTTTTCCAAGATTTATTAGATTGCACGATCGCTCTACCACTGAAATTGATAAATAGTATACTAATTAGTTTATGATACCCAGATATGTGCACAGTTGCTTAAAGGCCTAGTTAAAGCCTTCTATAAGTCACCACCCCCCCCCCGCAAATCAGTGTAAAGTAGACAACCTCTGTATATTGATCTTAATCTAGTTGGCTGGTGCCTTCTTATCAGATCTCAATTATGTGTATTGGAGGTTTTATAATATTGGACCCGAAATGGCCCTAAGCCAATAAACCAATATACAGGAAATTTGCCCCTACTGTGTCAACAATGTAATTAGCAGAAGACGTACAGCAGGGGATGGTCATGCCAAACATTCCTTAAACTATGCCTTTAAAGCTATTGACCACTAAATATATTTCCTATTAATTTGTATTCGATTGACCAGTTTGCATGCGATTTAACAATGATTTCTAGTACTTCACGATCCCAGACCTCAGATATGGGAAGAAAGTTCCACTTGTGTACTAAACAGTTCACAAGTTTTAGGTTTTATAATCTAGATATATACCCTGGTTGTCCCCAACCTTGCCATTGCTGTTCACAAGTTTTATAATCTAGATAATACCCTGGTTGTTCCCAATCTTGCCCTTGCTGTTCACAAGTTTTATAATCTAGATATATTCCCTGGTTGTCCCCAACCGTGCCAGTGTTGTTTACAAGTCTTATAATCTAGATACATACCCTGGTTGTCCCCAACCAAGCCATTGCTGTTCACAAGTTTTATAATCTAGATACATACCCTGGTTGTCCCCGACCATGCCATTGCTGTTCACAAGTTTTATAATCTAGATACATACCCTGGTTGTCCCCAACCATGCCATTGCTGTTCACAAGTTTTATAATCTAGATACATACCCTGGTTGTCCCCAACCATGCCATTGCTGTTCACAAGTTTTATAATCTAGATACATACCCTGGTTGTCCCCAACCATGCCATTGCTGTTCACAAGTTTTATAATCTAGATACATACCCTGGTTGTCCCCGACCTTGCCATTGCTGTTCACAAGTTTTATAATCTAGATACTACCCTGGTTGTCCCCAACCATGCCATTGCTGTTCACAAGTTTTATAATCTAGATACATACCCTGGTTGTCCCCAACCATGCCATTGCTGTTCACAAGTTTTATAATCTAGATACATACCCTGATTTTCCCCGACCTTGCCATTGCTGTTCACAAGTTTTATAATCTAGATACATACCCTGGTTGTCCCCAACCATGCCATTGTTGTTCACAAGTTTTATAATCTAGATGCATACCCTGGTTGTCCCCAACCATGCCATTGCTGTTCACAAGTTTTATAATCTAGATGCATACCCTGGTTGTCCCCAACCATGCCATTGCTGTTCACAAGTTTTATAATCTAGATACTACCCTGGTTGTCCCCAACCATGCCATTGCTGTTCACAAGTTTTATAATCTAGATGCATACCCTGGTTGTCCCCAACCATGCCATTGCTGTTTACAACTTTTATAATCTAGATACATACCCTGGTTCTCTCCAACCATATCATTGCTGTTTACAAGTTTTATAATCTAGATACATACCCTGGTTGTCCCCAACCATGCCATTGCTGTTCACAAGTTTTATAATCTAGATACATACCCTGGTTGTCCCCAACCATGCCATTGCTGTTCACAAGTTTTATAATCTAGATACATACCCTGGTTGTCCCCAACCATGCCATTGCTGTTTACAAGTTTTATAATCTAGATACATACCCTGGTTCTCTCCAACCATATCATTGCTATTTACAAGTTTTATAATCTAGATACATACCCTGGTTGTCCCCAACCATGCCATTGCTGTTCACAAGTTTTATAATCTAGATACTACCCTGGTTGTCCCCAACCATGCCATTGTTGTTCACAAGTTTTATAATCTAGATAATACCCTGCTTGTCCCCAGCCATGCCATTACAGTTTAAAAGTTTTATAATCTAGATACATACCCTGATTGTCCCCGCCCTTGTCCTTGCTATTCACAAGTTTTATATTCTAGATACATACCCTGATTTACCCCGACGTTTCCCTTGCTGTTCACAAGTTTTATCATCTAGATACATACCCTGATTGTCCCCGACCGTGGCCTTGCTCTTCATACACTGGGCACAGGAACTCTCCACTGTAATATCGTCTGCCTTAAAGTCATCTTTGCAGTTGGTCTCCGTCAGAGAGTTGCACTTGTAACATTTAATTCCATGAGTTGTCCCTGAAACAAAACGTGTTTGTATTATTTGAAATTATGTAATGTTTTCCATGACCGTTTAAAGGCTTCTGTAAATTCGGTTATTCTGCGTAGACTACGTTCATGAACACCGATTTGAAGACTCAAATTTGGTGTACGAACTATATGTCATATGTATATTTAAATTTCAATTATGCAAATCGTAACGTTATTATTTCTCTCTTCTATATATGCTTTCATAACAACTTTGTTTTGTGTTTAGTCGATAATGTTTAATATCTGACAAACAATATTTAGTTCACTTATAAACGGTATTGCGTGTCTTTTTAATAGGTGTAACCTTTAATAATTATGTTATTTTACTTGCACACTATGTTAAATCGTCTGATAAAATGTCTTTACCTATGCGTTAAATATGTTGTTGCAATTTTTAAGGTACTTTTCATCTATAAAATGACAGCAAACTTCGATTAACTAGGGCTGTTTGAATTGCAAAAAAATATACACAGATGTTGCATCTTTAATATTAACATCAAATGTGAGGTTCGTAATATAGCTGTTGTAATGTCTTTATAACTTCCTGCAGCTCTTATTCTCGGAAAGGTCTGTAGAGATAGAATGTTTATTATCCATGACTTATGGATTTACAAATTAATCAAAGGTAATTGAGACAACTCAACGTAGGTTACCTCAACTAACGCTTGACATTCTCCAACTATTATGTACATTACCTCAGGAAACACTTGACAGTTCCCAACTATTATGTACATAACCTCGAGAAACACTTGACAGTTCCCAACTATTATGTACATTACCTCGAGAAACACTTGACAGTTCCCAACTATTATGTACATTACCTCGAGAAACACTTGACAGTTCCCAACTATTATGTACATAACCTCGAGAAACACTTGACAGTTCCCAACTATTATGTACATAACCTCGAGAAACACTTGACAGTTCCCAAATATTATGTACATAACCTCGAGAAACACTTGACAGTTCCCAACTATTATATACATAACCTCGAGAAACACTTGACAGTTCCAACTATTATATACATAACCTCGAGAAACACTTGACAGTTCCCAACTATTATGTACATTACCTCCAGAAACACTTGACAGTTCCCAACTATTATGTACTTTACCTCGAGAAACACTTGACAGTTCCCAACTATTATGTACATTACCTCGAGAAACACTTGACAGTTCCCAACTATTATGTACATTACCTCAGGAAACACTTGACAGTTCCCAACTATTATGTACATTACCTCAGGAAACACTTGACAGTTCCCAACTATTATGTACATAACCTCGAGAAACACATGACAGTTCCCAACTATTATGTACATTACCTGAGGAAACACTTGACTGTCCCCAACTAGTATGTACATTACCTCCAGAAACACTTGACAGTCCCCAACTATTATGTACTTTACCTCAGGAAACACTTGACAGTCCCCAACTAGTATGTACATTACCTCCAGAAACACTTGACAGTCCCCAACTATTATGTACAACACCTCAAGAAACACTTGACAGTCCCCAACTTGTATGTACATAACCTCGAGAAACACTTGACAGTTCCCAACTATTATATACATAACCTCGAGAAACACTTGACAGTCCCCAACTATTATGTACATAACCTCGAGAAACACTTAACAGTCCCCAACTATTATGTACATTACCTCAAGAAACACTTGACAGTTCCCAACTATTATGTACATTACCTCAAGAAACACTTAACAGTCCCCAACTATTATGTACATTACCTCAAGAAACACTTGACAGTCCCCAACTATTATGTACATTACCTCAAGAAACACTTAACAGTCCCCAACTATTATGTACATTACCTCAAGAAACACTTAACAGTCCCCAACTATTATGTACATTACCTCAAGAAACACTTAACAGTCCCCAACTATTATGTACATTACCTCAAGAAACACTTGACAGTCCCCAACTATTATGTACATAACCTCGGAAACACTTGACAGTTCCCAACTATTATGTACATTACCTCAAGAAACACTTGACAGTTCCCAACTATTATGTACATAACCTCGGAAACACTTGACAGTTCCCAACTATTATTTACATTACCTCGAGAAACACTTGACAGTTCCCAACTATTATATACATAACCTCGAGAAACACTTGACAGTTCCCAACTATTATATATACATAACCTCGAGAAACACTTGACAGTTCCCAACTATTATATACATAACCTCGAGAAACACTTGACAGTTCCCAACTATTATATACATAACCTCGAGAAACACTTGACAGTTCCCAACTATTATATACATAACCTCGAGAAACACTTGACAGTTCCCAACTATTATATACATAACCTCGAGAAACACTTGACAGTCCCCAACTATTATATACATAACCTCGAGAAACACTTGACAGTTCCCAACTATTATGAACATTACCTCAAGAAACACTTGACAGTCATCAACTATTATGTACATTACCTCAAGAAACACTTGACAGTTCCCAACTATTATGTACATAACCTCGAGAAACACTTGACAGTTCCCAAATATTATGTACATTACCTCAGGAAACACTTGACATTCTCCAACTATTATGTACATTACCTCAAGAAACACTTGACAGTTCCCAACTATTATGTACATTACCTCAGGAAACACTTGACAGTTCCCAACTATTATGTACATTACCTCGAGAAACACTTGACAGTTCCCAACTATTATGTACATTACCTCGAGAAACACTTGACAGTTCCCAACTATTATGTACATTACCTCAGGAAACACTTGACAGTTCCCAACTATTATGTACATTACCTCCAGAAACACTTGACAGTCCCCAACTATTATGTACATTACCTCCAGAAACACTTGACAGTTCCCAACTATTATGTACATTACCTCAGGAAACACTTGACAGTTCCCAACTATTATGTACATTACCTCCAGAAACACTTGACAGTCCCCAACTATTATGTACATTACCTCCAGAAACACTTGACAGTTCCCAACTATTATGTACATTACCTCAGGAAACACTTGACAGTTCCCAACTATTATGTACACTACCTCCAGAAACACTTGACAGTCCCCAACTATTATGTACATTACCTCCAGAAACACTTGACAGTTCCCAACTATTATGTACATTACCTCAGGAAACACTTGACAGTTCCCAACTATTATGTACATTACCTCCAGAAACACTTGACAGTTCCCAACTATTATGTACATTACCTGAGGAAACACTTGACAGTTCCCAACTATTATGTACATTACCTCCAGAAACACTTGACAGTCCCCAACTATTATGTACATTACCTCAAGAAACACTTGACAGTTCCCAACTATTATGTACATTACCTCAGGAAACACTTGACAGTTCCCAACTATTATGTACATTACCTCGAGAAACACTTGACAGTTCCCAACTATTATGTACATTACCTCGAGAAACACTTGACAGTTCCCAACTATTATGTACATTACCTCAGGAAACACTTGACAGTTCCCAACTATTATGTACATTACCTCGAGAAACACTTGACAGTTCCCAACTATTATGTACATTACCTCCAGAAACACTTGACAGTTCCCAACTATTATGTACATTACCTCCAGAAACACTTGACAGTTCCCAACTATTATGTACATTACCTCCAGAAACACTTGACAGTTCCCAACTATTATGTACATTACCTCCAGAAACACTTGACAGTTCCCAACTATTATGTACATTACCTCCAGAAACACTTGACAGTTCCAGACTATTATGTAAATTACCTAACGAAACAATTGAAATTCTCTAAGTATTATGTACAATTCCTCAAGAAACACTGACAGTCCCCATCTAATCTGTACATTACCTCACGAAACACTTGACAGTCCCCAACTTTTATGTACATTACCTCCAGAAACACTTGACAGCCCCGAAATATTATGTACATTACATCAAGAAACACTTGACAGCCCCCAACTATTATGTACATTACCTCAAGAAACACCTAACCATCCCCAACTATTATGTATATTACCTCAGGAACAACTTGACAGCCCCCAAATATTATGTACATTACCTCAGGAAACACCTACCAGTCACCAATTATTATGAACATTACCTCACGAAACAATTGACAGCCCCCAACTATTATGTACATTACCTCGAGAAACACTTGACAGTCACGAGCTAGTTTAGAAATTACCTCACAAAACAATTGAAATTCTCCAGGCATTATGTACATTTCCTCAAGAAACACTTGACAGTCCCCAACTAGTATGTACATTACCTGAGGAAACACTTGACAGTCTCCAAATATTATGTACATTACCTCGAGAAACACTTGACAGTCCCCAACTATTATGTACATTACCTCGAGAAACACTTGACAGTCCCCAACTATTATGTACATTACCTCCAGAAACACTTGACAGTCTCCAACTATTATGTACATTACCTCAAGAAACACTTGACAGTCCCCAACTAGTATGTACATTACCTCGAGAAACACTTGACAGTCCCCAACTATTATGTACATTACCTCAAGAAACACTTGACAGTCCCCAACTTGTATGTACATTACCTCAAGAAACACTTGACAGTCTCCAACTAGAATGTACATCACCTCAAGAAACACTTGACAGTCCACAACTATTATGTACATTACCTCAAGAAACACTTGACAGTCCCCAACTTGTATGTACATTACCTCCAGAAACACTAGACAGTCTCCAACTAGAATGTACATCACCTCAAGAAACACTTGACAGTCCACAACTATTATGTACATTTCCCTTTAGAAACACTTGACGGATCCCAAATATTATGTACATTAACTCGAGAAACACTTGACAGTCCCCAATTAGTATGTACATCACCTCAAGAAACCATTGTAATTCCCCTACTAGAGTCCCCAACTAGTATGTACATTACCTCAAGAAACACTTGACAGACCCCAACTGGTATGTACATTACCTCAGGAAACACTTGACAGTCCCCAAATAGTATGTGCATTACCTCCAGAAACACTTGACAGTCTCCAAATATTATGTGCATTACCTCCAGAAACACTTGACAGTCCCCAAATATTATGTGCATTACCTCCAGAAACACTTGACAGTCTCCAAATAGAATGTACATTTCCCTTTAGAAACACTTGACGGACCCAAAATATTATATACATTAACTCAAGAAACACTTGACAATCCATAATAAGTATGTATATTACCTCACGAAACCATTGGAATTCCCCTACTAGAATGTACATTACCTCAAGAAACACTTGAAAGTCCCCAACTATTATGTACATTACCTCAAGAAACACTTGACAGCCCCCAAATATTATGTACATTACCTCAAGAAACTCTTAACAGTCCATAAGTAGTATGTACATTACCTCAAGAAACACTTGAGAGTCCCCAACTATTATGTACATTACCTCTAGAAACACTTGACAGTCCATAACTAGTATGTACATTACCTCAAGAAACACTTGGGAGTCCCCAAATATTATGTACATTACCTCAAGAAACTCCTGACAGTCCATAAGTAGTATGTACATTACCTCAAGAAACACTTGAGAGTCCCCAACTACTATGTACATTACCTCTGAAAACACTTGACAGTCATCAACTATTATGTACATTACCTCAAGAAACACTTGACAGTCATCAACTATTATGTACATTACCTCAAGAAACACTTGACAGTCATCAACTATTATGTACATTACCTCAAGGAACACTTGACAGTCACCAAATATTATGTAGGTTACCTCTAGAAACACTTGAGACTCCAGAACTATTATGTACATTACCTCTAGAAACACTTGACAGTCACCAAATATTATGTACATTACCTCAAGAAATACTTGACAGTCCCCAACTATTATGTTCATTACCTCAAGAAATACTTGACAGTCACAAACTAGTATGTACATTACCTTTAGAAACATTTGCGAATCCCCAATTGACCGAGGGAGAAGTATGCACAAGCGTAGAACAAAGAAATGGCAATTATATATGTGTACAATGAATGTGCACTATCGGAGGTGTATCACAGTTTATAATAGAAGCACTGATTAGAATTTCCTAAAATTTGTCAAAACTGCTGTTTAGATTATAGGTCGCCATTTCTGAAAATATTAACTTTCATTTTAGTAAAGAAGTGCGCCTGCCACTGTCTGCTGCACATTCTGGATTCGGCAGAATGGGTTGAGGGGAAATAACAAAATTGTTGTAGTATGAGTAATAAAAAAAACACCGCCTTCAGAACAAGCGAACGATCTGAGCTGCTGTTAACATCTGATTTAACCCATCTCCCCATTTCAAAGAGGTTTAAGTGTCTGCTGACCGGTGTAACTGTCTAAATCAATTCACGGTAGCAATAGGGCGTGAGGCCATACCACTTTAAGGCCATATCAAATTGTTTTTATATTTAGCGTCAACCCTAAGAACGAAAGCCTATCTAGCTTTCCTTAAAAAGCAAATAAACCCCCCAAAAAATGAATACTAAATTAGTGACATTCTATGAAGAATATAGACACCAAAGCTTTCATTAGTTCATATGGATTTCCACTGCAAAATAATTTGTATTTACGTCTTCTTATCATGGAAATCACACAGAATGCATCATTTTCTTATAGTCGGAAAGATAGTAAAATTACAACTTTTATAACCGTATCTCGGAATTTAACATCGGCAGATCGACATAACATTTTTAACTTTTGACTTAATGCGCACACGGGAAACCATTCGAATTTCGGTTCTGAGGGAGGGGCGAATGTCAAAAAGTGTAGCCCTTAGTTACGTCATCTCTGACTTTATTCCTGAAACCGCCCCTGCTTCATATTTGTATGCTGTAGACAACGCCCCCGTATTTTAAAAGCGTTAAAGGGACTGGCATAAATTTGTATTTAAGCAATATTTGTTCAGACAATCATGATGTCGAGATATATAACATACTTTGTACACTCACCAAACAGCAACTGGCTGTGAAAATAAATATTTGATCATAATTTAGTAAATCCAGGCCAAACGTATTTCAAAAACACTACTACAGCTTTTCAGCTTGCTTGAGTATATGCTGTGATATGTTCTTCTAAACAATACCTCGTTTTGAACTTTTCATAATAGTCTATTATTGCAACATAATATCACATACAAATTAAATGTCATCTAAAAATAGATGAGCAGCGTTGGGAAAATATATGCTAAATGGTCTTTTAAAATATCATCAAAGGTTATAAATATGTATTTACCAAAATAAATGGTTTCATGAATGCGACGCAGTCACACAGCCACTTAAGTGCGGTAAATGCATGCACTCAGTGTGTGTATACCATGTGATAAATGACGTCATAAAAGCTGCGTCGAAGGGAAACATTTTCAGAGGAATTTTAACAAATAAAACTTTTTTTCACCATTTTAAAAAGGAAACAAAGTGCCGTCTTTGCTACTTAAAGAGCCCCGCCTTTGTTGCATTACCAGACTTTCATTGGGTGATTAGTTGCATCAAATACACAAAATAAACCTAAGTTTTGAATGATAAGACTTTAACTACTTACTAAATAATGCATTTACGAAAAATATTAATTTCTGATAACAAGCTTTAAACCATGTATTTCATGGCTGAAAACGCAAAATTACTAATCGATTGGTGAATGCTAAAATATTTACAGTGATTTATTATCGTTGCATAGGATAGAATACTTTGTTTTCTGCACCTCTCTCTCAAATTCATCTCGGATATCATAAGAACCATGATTGTTATTTACATGTTTTTATCCTTTATGGTATATTTAAACAATTGTTTGAAAGTAAGATTGCTATTGTACGTACATTTATCTACCGAAGTACTTTATTTTTGTTTATTTATCCGATGTAAAGTATGTGAATTTTGGATGGTTGGGGACACCAATGATTTGAAAAGTTTTATTTTTAAATAGGTCTATAATAGTGTTTGATTAGGACTACCTCTTATCTAAAATAAGGTAGGTTATGTATTTCTTTTCATTAGGCTTTATGTTTATTGTAATCATTTGGAAGTGGCGTTAATTTTTCTAAAATGCATCCGATGTAAAGTCTGTGAAATTGTGGATTTTGGGGTACACAATTATTTGAAAGGGATTTTACCTAGGCCTACGAAGCAATGTCTGGTAAGGGTTACATCTTGTTCTCAATCAGGCATAGTACGTAGACCCTTTTCCTTTGTTTTTTAGAATTAGTGTAAGGACGTTATTGTTACCATTTGGTAATGCCGTTAAAGTAATCAGTAAATGTATTATTATACATCGGTATAAAGCTTTTAAAACTTCATATAGAAACACGCAGACAAAATCACAACCAATAGGCTGTAAGAATGGTAGGGTCGGCGCTTATCTCGTAGCGTCGGGTAACCCGAACCGAAAATTGTTTTAGACCTTGAAAAAGAATGTGTCAGCATAATAGCGTCAACAGTATAACAAACAACCTGTTTTGGACTTGAACGATTGTAAACAAATCGTTTCACGTACGCTTTCAGCTGAAATAAAGAATAACACTGCAAACTATAAAAAAATGCACCTTTCACCAATTTTAGCCATGCATCATTAATTTTACATTTTATGTTTAGTCGGTCAATCATACACTTTTAATTGATACCAAAATTATATGGCGACACCAGTCATGGAAGTTTAACCTTACTGCAAATGGCACAACGAAATTCACCATCAGATACCTTATAATAAGGAAGAATATTCATGTCAATGATAGTCAAAACCGTTATGTTTTCCTCCATCACAAATTGTTATTAAATAACGTCCGGCATTCTCAGCATTCATAACTTTATTCCACAGACGGAAATGAGATACGATCCTGCGCCTTCACGACCTGTAAACGCCAGCTCCACCACTTTACGGTGGTGCAAAGAAAAAGAGCTGTCGACACTTCCGTGGTGGAGCTGTGCTCTATGTTTACATGAACAAACGTGAGTATGACTTATATTTTATTTGATAATTTCATTTAACGGACATATTTCGAAAATTGGAGAATGTGGTACCGTGTAAGAACACTTCTACTGTAGGCTGGATACTATGTCGTTTCAATATTGTGCAAACTGTGGTGCCAGAAGCTTTTCTCCCGAATCAGACTTTTGAGATCTGATTGCATAGCAAGTACATTTCGGTACTTACACACCCCGTAAGACAATCTCACACATGCAAACATACCTGTTATATATAGTACCTATGCCGGAACACAACACAACTAATAAGCACTTCTTAAAAAGGAAAAATGCACATATTTATAAAAGTGGTGGCGCTGTTGCCCTAGTGGTGGCGCTGTCGAGTAGTGGTGGCACGTTTGTTCATGTAAACATAGGGCACAGCTCCACCACGGAAGTGTCGACAGCTCTTTTTCTTTTCACCACCGTAAAGTGGTGGAGCTGGCGTTTACAGGCCATGGCCTTGTGAGGTCACCCACCATAAATTTTCATATCCTTACATGCATGTGTTAACTTGCCTAGATAAATTCTCGATGTTTTGAGGGAAGACTAATTATACGCTTCGCCTCAGACACAAATGATGTTCCTTATAGCAATACGGCTTCTTACGTCTTTGAGAGGACACTTCTGAAGAAAAACTTATACTGTATCTATTACATATTTCTGTCGGAAGCAATAACGGAATGCAGTTTTACATGAACCCCTTTTTTGCACCACACGAGATTTGCAATGAGCTGACATTTCGGTCGATATTGTCTGCTAAGCCTGTTCAGACCTAGTCAAATCGATTTCTGAATGAATTTGTTGCACAAACATGTGAATGCGTTTGGCAATAACAGACATTAAAACAGAAGACAACAGTTAATCTTTGAGATCTGATTTCGTATCCGTACATACACTTCAATCCGAAATCTTCAAATCTTCATAACTTGTTAGTTATAAGAGATGTTTAAAATTAAACAAAAACTTGTGTAAAAAACAAACAAAGTGGAATCATTGTTTACTTAGTGCATCATAGTGTACAAGAACATTTCTATGATTCTAAGACCAAGGGGTTACCTAGCGACCTTGTCGTCTGATTCGGAAAGCTCAACTGGCCAAAACTACAATCCAATTACCAGATAACTGTGTCTTACAGAGCATACTAAAATTCACACGACTTACATTTCCACATCATACTCATGTGAATAAGCGTGTTTTGTTTTCAAATGGCCCAATTAGTTATGCATGTTGTCTTGTATTTAAATAAATTAAAAATACAATGAATATAAGAATTATTACCCTCATAAATGCAGCTTAAACAATAATGTGTTTTTAAATCAACATGCTTACTACAAAATAACAATTAATTACCTGCACAAATCAGAACGACAACCCCGAAACACAAAAATCCTGCTTTTTCCATACTGCCAAAAAACTACAAACACACAGCACAAGCTATCTCCAGAAAATGCAGCACTACCGCAGTCTCTAGCCTCTAACATATCGGTCCATTAGGTATGCATGTTACACGGCCGAGAGACGCACACTTACTGGTATATGCATTGTTGATTTTATGTGGTTCAAAAAACCAAATATGCCAGCTTATTTTATGAGAGGCAGTTGCATACATTACGCATGAAAAATCATACATTTAAGTTAACAGTCACATTCTATATTATGTAGTCCGAGTGTTTTACCAGAGCATTGGCCGTTATAACTCATTAAAACTATTGCCTTCAGTATAACTGTCGTCTTCAATATAATGTTAACGGAGGGTTCCATGTTCTTTGGCCAGTATAACCTTTTACCTTTAACTTAACGGGCACCTTCAATATAATGTTAACGGGGCGTTTGACCAGAGGGTTCCATGTTCTTTGGCCAGTATAACTCATATAACCTTTTACCTTTAACTTAACGGGCGCCTTCAATATAATGTTAACGGGGCGTTTGACCAGAGGGTTCCATTTTCTTTGCCCAGTATAAATCATACAACCTCTTGCCTTCAGTATAACAGTCGCCTTCAATATAATGTTAACGGGACGTTTGACCAGAGGGTTCCATGTTCTTTGCCCAGTATAAATCATACAACCTCTTGCCTTCAGTATAACAGTCGCCTTCAATATAATGTTAACGGGACGTTTGACCAGAGGGTTCCATGTTCTTTGCCCAGTATAAATCATACAACCTCTTGCCTTCAGTATAACAGCCGCATTCAATATAATGTTAACGGGACGTTTGACCAGAGGGTTCCATGTTCTTTGCCCAGTATAAATCATACAACCTCTTGCCTTCAGTATAACAGCCGCATTCAATATAATGTTAACGGGACGTTTGACCAGAGGGTTCCATATTCTCTGGCCAGTATAACTCATACAACCTCTTGCCTTCAACTTAACAGTCGCATTTAATATAATCTAAACGGGGCGTTTGATCAGAGCGTTCATATTTTTGGGCCGGTTTAACTCATTCAACACTTAAGTCAAGTTCTAAAGTATGAGGCCTGTACTAATACTTAGTCGACCTTAGTCTTATATTAAAATGATTTAAGTTTTATTTAATGTTATTCTGCTAAATATTGGTGCAAATTATAATATGGCAAAGAATAAAAAATACGCAATGTTTTTTTTTTTAATACAAAATTAATCAGCGTGTTGCCATTTGTGATGCATTCACGGATTTAAGATTATCGAAGTAATGATTAAGACGACTAGTTTCAATAAAGATTATTTTCGATATTAAATAAATTTAACCATAAATTCAATTATATATTACGAAGTAAATCACGCAACATATCTCGATATGTACAATATTATAGTGTACCGGATGTCGTCCATCTCATTCGAACAATGGCGTCAACTGTTCTTAAGGCATGCGTCTACCAGGCGTGTATTATCAGACATAGGCAGCTGATAAGTAGTGTTTAAAGTATTTCTACCTTATGAGTCAATAGAAAATCGCAGTAAATAGTTTAGCACTCACCAATCAATAAATATGATTGCGTTTTCAGCTATTAAATTCACGTTACGATCTTGTTTTCAGTAATAAGGTTTTTTTTCCATAAATGCATTAATTAGGAAGTGGTTAAAGGTTTATCATTCAAAATTTATGTTTCTTATACCTGTGTTTTTACTGATTATGAGTAAGAGTGTCATTTAAAATAAAAGCGAAGCTTTTTAAACCATATTATTAAACGGAAATACTATAATGTATATTAACATTAATTGTCTTTATGTTTCAAATGATTTGCAAGTAGCATGAAAAGCACACATTAATTGCTTTCATGTATATTTTCAGGCAAATATAAAATGTATGCATTTGTTCTTCAAATACTTATGATAGACTTAAAAGTGAATTATCATATATTTCATTTGCACATAAGATTAGTAATTCCACAGATGTAATTTGAAAGAAAGCAGTTAATGTATGGTATATAAAACAAAGTAAAAAATTTAAATTTACTTAGTTATGATTTCATTTATTTCCGTACATCATTTACATTCTAGACGTCACACGAACCATTTATGAGAATATCGCGAAGAATGCGCCCACCATTATGATTTATAAATGTTCATGGGGTCATTAACCACTGTCTGATGACGTAGCCGTTTGTCTGTACGTCGATGTCGAGCGTCATCACGTACTGCGAACAAGAAACCAATTTGAACGAATCTAAATGCACATCATTCAAATAATCCAGCTAACCCCGAGGATTATTCAAACAAAAGAAAACTACCCGCGAATGATTCTCGAGATTTTTCGATAAAACGCCACAAATTCTACTTTAGAATAACTCGCTAACGGGTAAGTTTCCGCGTGACAAGAGTATTTGCCGTAAGAAAACAGACGGGCGAATCAACTCCGCGTGTATTCGCAAATAATTCGCGATTGTAGTAAACAGACTGGCCACTGCTGTTATATACAGTAAGTATTTGGATGCTGGACTTGGACCTGTAATTCCCATTATTTTACCATCTATAGGGATTATCCTTTTTACCCGACTTATCCATGATGAGCCATATTCACCATATTAAACATTCATGAAAAGCCGAAAGCAGATATTGTCATCAATCGATTCTCCGTCATGTCTGTGTTGCGCCGATATAAACAGTTGCCAATCTATACGTTTTTTTATAGAAATTGCTCAATAAGAATTCTTCCAATAATGCCTTCTCCTGAACAAGCATTTCCCAAAAGGTTATATACAGATACAACTGACAATAGTTTGGTCGATACAGTTCGGTAAAATGGCCAAAACCCTTCACTTATATGATGAAAGTTCAGTTACATGACCGCCCTCAAATTGGTAATAGAAACATGATGTTTCTGTGTCACTCATCTAGTAATGCTAATGTAAAATATTAATGAAGCTTAACAATTGATAAAGTTCAATATGTAACTTAACGATGGAGAAATTACTGCAAAAAAGAACAATTTCAATTACTATATTAAGTGGTTGTCCGGTTTAGGCCGAGGTTAGTGCACTATCTTCTCCTCTACATGACCCGGGTTCGAATCCCGGCGTGGGCGCATGTGAGATTGGTTTTTGGTTACATGCCGGAAACGTTTTCCCAACGACACAAGACCACATTCGCGTAACGTCGTGCCAACGAGAGTGATAAATACGATAATATTGCAATAACTTGTTTCACAAATGTTTAAAAATATATGTTTTAATTTCTATAGTTTTATATAAAGGGAGTTTACCCATATTCTTATCAACAACCATCTATTGAACGTTTTGGGATGAACATAATTAAAATAAGATGATAAAACATTGTGTATGCAAAGCATCCAGCATCATGTTTCACATTTTTTTAACTCCAAGATTTCAAGATTCGTTGTGTTGTTCTTAAAGTTTTTGTTGTTGTTGTCGTTCTTGATGCTTTTTTTGTTTTTAGTGTGTTTGTTCATGCTGTTGTTGTTGTTTTCATTGGTGTTGTTATTGTTGTTTTATTTTTGTTGCTGTTTTCTTTTGGTGTTTATACAACATTTTTTATAATGCCTGTCAATAACAATTCAGACATTGTCATTAATTTGTTTCTTTTTACGATATTTTCCCCATCGATAAAATACGGGTGAGGATTTCTTAAAATTGAATATCGAAATATTTGAAAAACTTTCCTCGTTAAAAGACACTGGTTATTTTTAAAACTGTATCGATATAAACGGAATACTTTATTCATACATATCGAATTTTGTGTTCATATAATTATACCGAATATTTTATCCATATAATTATACCGAATCAAACATGATATTTTGCGTTATGTTGTAAATTGGTTTTCAGTACGAGAATTGCATTGGTGTTATGTGTGCTGTTTTGTAATTGGTTTTTAGTGGATAATTCAGCCCACCAACTGGTTTAAACACAAGGTGCATTCTGGCTTAGTTTTCACTGGCCCGGCTTGGTGACACAAACCAAACTCAAACACGTGCCCAGGCCGGGAATCAAACTGGGGCGCCTTGGAATTGGCAGGTGCGCAAACTACTGGTCGAAACACACAACCAGTATTGCAATAAAAGTTAAAACGTTATTACGTTACACGTAATATTTTGATGGATAATTCTTCAGACCTTACATCAAGAAGAAGATCGGCAGTTTGCGAAGGCTAATTTGCAAACTGCTACATGCCAAAACAATTAAAAATGTGTCTGAAGATTCTGCAGAATTTTCAAAAGCAAAAAACTACCTGCACTACAAACAGGACTTTAGAAAGACCATCCAGTTAACACTGTGTATTTCTTCTAAAAAGAAAAATTATAATCTATATTAACAGTTGTCAGATGAAATTCTCAAATTCGATTATGTTTCAATTGTATATTCAATTATATATCAATTGCATCTCTAATATCCAATTCCATACATATACTTTACAAGAATTGTTTTGTCATAAATATAGCACTTACCTTTCACCAATTTAGTTATTCTGCTATAAAAATAAAGCATTGCCAATTTCTAAAAATCTTTAATTATGTCGAGAATTAGAGCAAATTCAATAAATTCAATACATGGGTAGACGTATCCAACTTCGGGTGTTCCTGAAAAATATCATTTAAAGAGAATAAACCAGACCATATCCCATCTTCTTAAGCGTAACAAGCATAAGTTTCTAATTTAAATTAACCAAATTACTTACTTTCGCTTGAGTTTATAAAATAGGCAATAGTTTATCGAGGTTTCCATACAAGATTATATCGTTATATAGGTAATTGGACTCTTCAAAAAAGAATACTATACCACTCGTACAAAACCGAAAAGAGTGTGTTGAGCCCTTATCCTGTTATGTTTTAGTTATCGTTCATTTAGTTATCCTTCATAATTTGAATTCTATGGAATGAATCCCAAACGAGCGTATCCCCTCAAAACAATCTCAAGCTAGCTGTTGATATAAACTATCTATACACCAAGTTTCATAACTATCTTAACATTCTCACTGAAGTTATTGAGCGGAACCCGTTTTTTCCTATTTTCGATAACAATTACCTTGACCTTGAACGACTCAAGAGCAAAACCGAACTAGCTGTTCACATATGCTAAATTAGTTATATGTGTTTCAGGTACATAACCGGGAAGAAAATGGTGCTAAAACATAAACGAATCCCTTTAAAGCCAAACATCCTATTTACCGCATATTATCCTATACAAAGATATTCCTTAATCAGAACCTTACATGACTTGAGCACTAAGAATATAGGGGATGTGACAAATGGCAGATATGCAGGACAAGACGATAGCCAATCTCGCAGATGTATATACATATAAACATAAACCAGCAACATTGCACGAAACAATCAACATACCCTATGGAATTATATCGACTCGAGCAGAATGCGAGGGCTAAGTAGTCCTGACACATACGTCTCGAATAGAAGATCGACAGTCTTATCGCTTATCGGTACTTAACCTTCCTAGCGATTCCAAATGCTCAGTTAAATAATTATAATTTCTTTATGTTATATATGGTCAAAGCAATTTTGACCAAGTAACTGGGACGTAACGCGCCTTCTCTTCTATCGCAAAATGTGTTGTTCTTGGACATTTTCCTTGACGTGGATTTAACTCAACGCAAATCAAATGTAAAGAAAAACTATTCGTCTGTAAAATTGCAATCACCAGACATACCCGGGGTGTAGCAGTTTTGTCACTATTTTGGCAATTAATCATTTGACCAAATTGCAATATCTAAATGTAGCCATTTTAGCAGACTGTTGAACGTTAGCAACTTTTGAGAAATATTTTTCGTTTCAAAACATTCAAAACATCAACGATGTGATCAAAACAAGTAAGGCCAATATTTCATGCGCGCGCTGTCCACGTTCACTCTCCGTATCGATCATCCACTTTTCGCATTTTAAAACTGAGACCATATTCTATATGTCCGCAAACGAAAAAGGAGAATAGCAGTTTTAGGTAGAAACTATTAGGTGTAACTATTTAACTGGTTCGGTTTTCACGTACACGGAGACAGTTTACGCGGACACGAGCATATGGGACACCAGACTTAGGGGTAACCTGATTTTAACGACACAAACTGTATGTCGATGGCCTCACTTCAAAATGCCGAAGCTGCATTTTTTTATGTTTCGGTATTTTTAAACCACTAAAAACATAACGGCAAAGCGCATCTAACTGCAAAATGCCGATTGATAGTCCAATGAGAAAATTATGTTGTATCATGCGTTCAAAATATCAAGCAATGATTAGACACCTCACAGAGAAGTATAAATACCGAACTTACAGAATTTTTTACTACAAAAATTGTAACATCGGCATTTTATGCAATCAAACTTTGTAATCAAATTACCAAGATTAAATACTAACAAGGTTGCTACTGAAAACATGGGATTTTTTAGCATCAACCTTTGGAAGTGAGGTAACCAAAATGTGCTTGAGAAATGGCTATTTTTAAATATCTTACAAATTTTACAGATGACTCCAACGTCTTCTCCATGGCTGCAGTCCTCGTCACCATGTGTTGAATATCGACAATCTAGAAGTGATGACTCCGTCCCAGAGCACACAACATCGTCCAAGACTATTGGAACGCTGGAAGAAGCTGGTCCAAAACGATCCGTTGCAACTGCGTCCGTTCTAAGACATTTAATGCATGTTAAATAACATTCTAAGACTAAATTATATACCTTCTAATGTTTACATCGATTAATATCAATAGTTATATTGACAAGTCAATGTATATAATAATTGTTTTTTTCGGGAGGTGCATTACATTGCCAGCCGATAATAATGAGTTGCATGTTCTTAGCTTTAAAGCAAAGGAAGCAAATACCTTCTAAACAATAACTATTCACAAACATAAAAACCTAAGGCAACCCTTATACACTTGTCATGTTACTTAACTTGTATAACTAATGTTCCACTAACAATGTTTCAGAAAACGTTCGAATATTGCCTAGTTATGGTCTTACGAGTAAGAATAGTTTCATATACACGTTCTCAATCTCCTACGCAGTGATCTCCCTTGAGAACAGAGCCAAGTTCTAAAATAGCTGGATTTTTAAAAACAAAATGCAACATGTTATAATGATATATTGTTATTTTGTTTGAATACTGTGGGTGTAAAATTTATTAAAATAAAATAAATATTTCGAACGTAAATAAAAGAAAACGTCACGTGATTTTGATAATCATCACTTCATACGCGTGGAGGCGGTGCGTACGGTACGGAAAGCTGAGGCTAAACTGTGAGGAGTTTTACATTTTCTAGTATTCCATACTGATAGATCGAGCCTTATTTCAGCTTTTTATAATATATGTGAACTACCTGGCGTCTAACTTCTATGGCTGGTATTTCTTGGCCAAAAGTTTGGCTTCAATGCTGTCAAGAAGAATTGACCTTGATTGGAACTACATTTTGAACGGACGTGACCGAGAATCAGATTTGACTTAGGCTCTGTAACCAAGTTTCATTGATTGTTTACCAATGAGAACCAATTGTGGACAAAAAACATCATACGCAGGTGAACAATCGGAAAATGGAACAGTTCTTCCAGTTTATACAACTTTAAAAAAGGTCACGTGACCACAGCAGATTGTTTACCAATGAGAACCAATTGTGGACAAAAAACATCATACGCAGGTGAACAATCGGAAAATGGAACAGTTCTTCCAGTTTATACAACTTTAAAAAAGGTCACGTGACCACAGCATAATAAATACGGCAACTCGTCGGCATATTTCAGAGGTCGCAGGTTTTCTGCCTTATCGCTCAAAATAATAATCGTTTTCCGAGAGGCATGTTTTATGGGGTCCCATGTGACAGTGCTTAACAAAGGTGCACTTAAACAAACTAGGGTAGCTCTAACCAGGGTTGAATTATGTCTATGCAGTATGCTATAAAACCCAATATGAGTATCATTCTTATCGGGGTATTCTCCAAAGGGGCCTTGCCCGATTGCGAGTATAAATAAACCCCATAAAGCACAGCCATATTTTCAATCGCTGGGTCAAATCGTTTCAAGGTTATAAATTCCTTTCCACACATTCTTAAGTCAAGTAAACTGAATGAAGAACGGAGTTCAGTTTAGTTTATTTTCTGTTTTACGCCATTTGCTCTAGTTTGAAATAATTGCTTTTGTAAAGAATATAGTATCTATTGGAAGACACGGTATACAAGTTCAGTATGTGAAATCCAAGCATGTATACGACCATCGCCTCTTCCGTTCTAAAAGTTTCGCACATACTGCTTTTAAATGAAATAAAAAAGCCAACACGTAACACCACACCTGCCACATTTGTTGCAGTTTCATTTTTATCTTTTGAAACATTTAAATTTTACCGTTGAAAACCAAGCATGTGGCACGCGACCTGCGCATCTCCCGCACCAAAGCCGTCGTCACAGACTGATCCCCAGCGTCCGTTGAAAAAGATCTCAATTCGACCCTCATGGTAGGAGTCACTGCCAGCCAGCCGAATTTTCCCATCTTGCAAGGTTAATCATATATAAATGAAATTTATACTGTTAATTTATCCAATATATCACGACTTAATGTAGGCAATAGAAATGCACTTAACATGTGGATTCAAATGTGATATGCTGCCACAATCAAAGCTATTACATATAGTATTAGTAGTATTAGCTTTATGGAACTTGAATCGCTCATGCAGGAAATTAGTATCTGTCCAACCGAGTAGTGGTCAATGTAAACTATCTCAGGAGGAGGATCAATTGTCAAGACAAATAAAGTATCAACTTGTTCTCATTTTGTAATGGCTAAACAATGTCAAATATAATTATATATAATGATTCATACCACAAATCTACGCACTATGCATTCTGGTTTCGTACAATTATTATATAGCAGTATAGAAAAACTATGATCTCAAGGACAGAGTAATGACACAATTTAACTTGATACAATACGCCAAGCCAGCCAGCGATGCATATCAAATATCATAATAAGATGTAGGGCTAAAATCTCCAATTCGGAAGTGAATAATCAGTAATACATTTTATTGTTATTGTTATATGGGTACATATTTACGATTTTTAAAGGGCGAATGTCTATGGGTAACTTTTATGATTGCGATCAATAATACATGTACATATTTTGCAAGTTTCTTTAAACTATGTTGTAAAGGAACTGGCTTGACGTACATGAATAAACAAATCACCAATATGAAAAACGTTTTATAAAGACTTGTTAGCCAGACAAAGAAACACAACAAACTTATTCGCTTCCTTTTTTTATAAAGATTGGTCATTAGTCAGAGGCAGTGTTTGTTCCACCTTTAGCAAGGGAAAACACTGTGCTTGAAAATCGTTTCATATTCACGCGCATACCTGCCGGAAAGTTTTAACGATAAGATACATATGATACAAGTCTGGCGCTTAAAGCAATGCTCGGACAACTGTAATAGTCATCTTTAAACTGTATAGATAATTTCCACATATCTCCTACATTGTCACACATACATTTAATGCAGAATGACGTAAAGGCTGCTTTTCAGGTGGTTGTGGTTACATGTTCTTTTAATCTTAAACATGGTCCTAGCAACATTGCGCTCTCTTAATTAAATATAAATGTTTTACCGGATTTTAGCATTTCATGATACCCCTGCTAATTTCATTCACTTATGTGAACGTTTAAACTAATAATTTCCTACATATATATAACATTTAAAAAAAATTATAATTTCACACTTGAACCAATTTATCCACGTCTTTAATGGCTTGCATCAACATATAACTTGTTTCCATTTACAAATAGTAGTAAATCAACGCGTGGTTTTAGCTTCTCAGACCACAGGCTATTTTCAAACTCTATAGGTTTTCAAGCTGAATGGTTTTTGATTTAGAAAAAAACGCTGAACATGTTGAATCTACTTGATCTACTTTTTTATGATTATATTTGAACCACCGAATGCGTTTGTTCTTCTACGCGGGAGTGTATTTTTATTGAATGCATAATGGTAACGTTCAACCAATTATAATATCATAAAAGAAACGTAATTTTATTTCTTAGGTTGTTTAATGTAAAGTACTCAGGTGGACCTTACATATGATATAATATATAGGAATTTCATCAAGTTGTCATTAACCTGTATGACGTTTGTACCGTCTTTTTTTGTTTTATCGTGTAGTCATTAATTTTCGTATCAGATCGATAACCAGAAGGCTGTCACAGGAGGAGTTTTCAACGATTTAAGTAGACAAACTCTAGCTGATTTCTATATCTAAGCTCTGTGTTTTTCTAGTTCTCATTTTTTTCATAATGGTTGTAAAGAAAGTTGTATAAACAAATGCTAAGTGACTTTTGTTTGCACGATGTTGCGCTAATATGTGGTATGTGTTGTTGGGAAAACACGGAGAAGAAAAACACATTTATATGAAACAAAAACAAATTCACATACGCCCAAGTTTGGAATCAAACCGAGACACCTTAGTCGGAAGCGAATAACATGGAGGAAATATCTGGAAGCTAAAGATTTACGTTATGTCGGACACTGAACTGATCTATCAGGAGCTCTGGAAGACTCGAGCCAATACAAGGAAGTTTCCGGCCATTCAACCAATAATTTTCTAGTTTAGAGCAGAAGTATCTTACAGACATTCACGAGATTACAAAACACCTCTTGTTCGTGAACGTATTCTCTTAAATACGCATTCAAAATGCAGTTGGGATTATACGTTACCTTTTGAATCTCTCTTTTCATGAACACGAATAAGCACAGAGATAGTAGAATACATCATTCTACTTTGCTCCTGCTAATGCTAACGCCGCTGTCTGTGTTTGACCAGGCTGTCACAAAACGTCAAGGAAAATTCAGGAAAACTCCGTATCTTATACTGTACAAGCAGACTTGAAATTTACAAAGATCTATCCAAGTCATCTAATACATTAATTAATTGAAAGTGTTTATCTGTGAAACGCAGAAACGCAATTAAACATACTAGTAGTGCAGATGACGCCGGCATCTTCACCATGTCCGCAGTTATGAATACCAAGTCCGTTGTGGTGGCATTGAAAAATAGACTGTTCGTTGCCATGGCAGGCAAGTTCGTCAAACAAAATCCGTTCCTGTGATGAGCCTTGCCCAAAGTACGCTTCCGTTTTGGCTACCCCACCGTTGCTACATGGTTGTGTTACAAATTAAAAAAATATCATAATTTTGATTGAAATTCCTGTTCTCGATGACCACACTTTCTTAAAAGTCATTTAATACCGAAGACCAATTTTGTCATTTTATTCTTACCGTTATGTTTTATATTTATGCTCTTCTGTTTATGTTATTCGATATTATATAATCATGTTTTTATTATAAATATTGTTACCGTGGAAATCCAAGCATTCCACAGATTACACCAGCATCATTGTCATCAAAACTATCATCACAGACGGTCCACCAGGAGTTGTTGTAGAAGATCTCAACCCTTCCCTGGTTGTACATTGTGTTTGACGTCCCGATCAATCGTACTAAACATATCGAACAGTTTATGAATGTTCAAACTGTCATTAATACAATAACAACTACAGCGACAAGCCCATTTTTTGAACATCAAGGTGGCTAGACAATGTCATGACTGCTTCAAACAGGAAAAGTTATAACAGTCGAACTAGATCACCTTAAAAAACGTAAAAAAAAACAACTTCCTATTATGTTTAAAAACTCGAAAATACTCCTTAAAAACCAAACAAAATAAATTACCCATGTACTCATTACCATCCGCATACGTTTGATATATGGAACCATGAAAACAAAGATATTACACGACATATGCTTAACATTTCTATAAGAGTTACACCAGCACGTAGTAATTATATCAGATCAGTAGAACAAATATATGTGTATACACGTGGGTTTATCTTAACTTTACCTATTTAAAGGCGTTGAAAACTATTAAAGCCAAAATCAAATTGATAGAAAAAGAGACTGGCCCACATGAAATCGGCCATCTAACACAGCGAAATACCTTGTGTGTAGCATGACCCAGTGTTGCAGATGTTTGTCTGTTCGTCTGTGCCAGCGCATGAGTGTCCGAGTGTGGAAGGGCTCGGGTTGGTACAGGACCTGTGTCTTCTCTGAACGCCACCTCCACATGTTACAGAGCAGGTATCCCAACTCCCCCATCTTGACCAGCCGCCATCTTAACATACATTTTGATGAAATATTAAAGAGTTACATTTTAGGAGTTCCCACATTTTCAAACCATAAAAAGGAAGCGATAGGGAAGTCTACAACAATTATCTATCGGCTTATTAAAACACACCAGAATCAAAACGAAATATACAAAATTGATTATTTGAAACAAATTATTTCAAGACGGTTTTCGTTTAGCAATAACTTATTGAAAGAAGACAGACAAAAGGACAGGTATGTTGGGAATACATGTTTGGACTTTAGCACAAAAACACAGATGAAAAGAGAATAACAGACATAACCATTCCACAGAAAACATCAATACGTGTGCTTAAATGTCAAAACCATATGCGAAGCTTTTAATCGGAAGGTATCATGAAATGACCAAAGTCCGAATATAGTGTGCTTTCAAAACAACTTTTTCAGAATGTTTCTTATTTTCTTCAAGTTCAATGAATCAATACGGCAGTGACTAAACATCTTGTCAGATAAATTATACACATATTCTTTAGTCATTATCTAAGAAATGCTCAATATAAGTTCCTTACTGACTACACCGCATGGTGCATTGTTGCAGATTTGAGTTTGATCAGCGTCTCCAGTACAGTAGGTCCCGTACGGTGAAGGCGGCGGATGGTTACATTGTCTTCCCCTATGACTGATTCCACCTCCACATGTCACCGGACATGTGCTCCATCCACTCCAAACCGACCATACACCGTCTTTTGGTTAGTATAAGTCATATAAAGATAAAGGTATTAATATGAGGTATTATTGTTTGAACTGAGTAAGGAAAATACAATTGTGAAATTGAGTATAATTAAGAATGCTCCATGGCCGAGAGTGTAAAAAAGGCACATCCCGACCCGAGTGTATGCTTCTTTGCGGAAACAAGGTTGACCAATTTTCGCAGAACATCCTGCGCGGAAGTCGGGATGCACCTATCTTACACGAGCGGCCATGGTATATGCTTTTTCTTCCACGTTAAGTTGACAAAATATAGTAAAGTTGTAATGCCTTTAATTTTTAAAAACAAAGAAGTTCCATACGCGTACTTTTTTATTTTTGCCCGTGAGCAAGATAAGGATTTGCAGCAAGGCTCAATATTTGGATCTACTTATCTGGGGTGGGAAAAATATCATTCTAGACAATCTCGAGAAACCATCTAGCAAATGTATATGTTCACAAAATAAAGACAATCCATCTAGCAAATGTATATGCTCACAAAATAAAGAGAAACCATCTAGCAAATGTATATGTTCACAAAATAAAGACAATCCATCTAGCAAATGTATATGCTCACAAAATAAAAAGAAACCATCTAGCAAATGTATATGTTCAATCTAGCAAATGTATAAGCTCACAAAATAAAGAGAAACCATCTAGCAAATGTATATGTTCACAAAATAAAGACAATCCATCTAGCAAATGTATATGCTCACAAAATAAAGAGAAACCATCTAGCAAATGTATATGCTCACAAAATAAAGAGAAACCATCTAGCAAATGTATATGCTCACAAAATAAAGAGAAACCATCTAGCAAATGTATATGCTCACAAAATAAAGACAAACCATCTAGCAAATGTATATGCTCACAAAATAAAGAGAAACCATCTAGCAAATGTATATGTTCACAAAATAAAGACAAACCATCTAGCAAATGTATATGGTCACAAAATAAAGACAATCCATCTAGCAAATGTATATGCTCACAAAATAAAGAGAAACCATTTAGCAAATGTATATGCTCACAAAATAAAGAGAAACCATCTAGCAAATGTATATGCTCACAAAATAAAGAGAAACCATCTAGCAAACGTATATGTTCACAAAATAAAGAGAAACCATCTAGCAAATGTGTATGCTCACAAAATAAAGAGAAACCATCTAGCAAATGTATATTTTCACAAAATAAAGAGAAACCATCTAGCAAATGTTTATGTTCACAAAATAAAGAGAAACCATCTAGCAAATGTTTATGCTCACAAAATAAAGAGAAACCATCTAGCAAATGTATAGAGCAAATGTTTACGCTCACAAAATAAAGAGAAACCATCTAGCAAATGTATATGTTCACAAAATACAGAGAACCATCTAGAAAATGTATATGTTCACAAAATAAAGAGAAACCATCTAGAAAATGTATATGTTCACAAAATAAAGAGAAACCATCTAGCAAATGTATATGTTCACAAAATAAAGAGAAACCATCTAGCAAATGTATATGCTCACAAAATAAAGAGAAACCATCTAGCAAATGTATATGTTCACAAAATTAAGAGAAACCATCTAGCAAATGCATTTGTTCACAAAATAAAGAGAAACCATCTAGCAAATGTATATGTTCACAAAATAAAGAGAAACCATCTAGCAAATGTTTATGTTCACAAAATAAAGAGAAACCATCTAGCAAATGTATATGTTCACAAAATAAAGAGAAACCATCTAGCAAATGTATATGTTCACAAAATAAAGAGAAACCATCTAGCAAATGTATATGTTCACAAAATAAAGAGAAACCATCTAGCAAAATGTTTATGTTCACAGAATAAAGAGAAACCATCTAGCAAATGTATATGCTCACAAAATAAAGAGAAACCATCTAGCAAATGTATATGTTCACAAAATAAAGAGAAACCATCTAGCAAATGTATATGCTCACAAAATAAAGAGAAATCATATAGCATTTGTATATGTTCACAAAATAAAGACAATCCATCTAGCATATGTGTATGTTCACAAAATAAAGACAATCCATCTAGCATATGTGTATGTTTACAGAATAAAGAGAAACCATTTAACATTTGTATATGTTCACAAAATAAAGAGAAACCATATAGCATATGTAAATGCTCACAAAATAAAGAGAATCCATGTAGCATATGTAAATGCTCACAAAATAAACAAAACCATCTTGCATATGTAAATGCTCACAAAATAAAGTGAATCCATCTAGCATAGGAATATGCTCACAAAATAAAGAGAAACCATATAGCATATGAATTTGCTCACAAAATAAAGAAAAACCATATAGCATATGTTAATGCTCACAAGATAAAGCAAAAGAACCAACTGCCGTGTTTCTGTTTTTGACAAATGTAACAACAGGTAAGAAGACAAAATGTTGTTGTTTTTTTATAATTATATTTGACCTGTACAAAAAGATATACCGAGTGTGGCGCTCCAGCCAATGAAACCCCTTGTATTATAATTTTGAAACGCTACTAACTAAGCTATATTGTCGAATTGTAAACCTTACCGCCAACTGTATTGCTAAAACATTAGCATACCAATTTGAATAATCGGGTTAAAAAAACATGTTTTATTCAGTAATCGATTGTTGTCCTAAAACGCGCAATCATGTAAATTAAACACGTTGTTTTTAACCCGATTATTTAAATGGTTAACTAAAGTTTAAGCATTACAGTTGGAAATACTTGCTTGGTTGATTTACGATAACTATAAATAATAGCCAGTTACAACAAATCAACCAAGAAAGTACTGGGAACTAAACAATCTAATCGTTACATAACAATATTTGTCTGTACGTACTTGAGCATGCCTTAAGCATGCATATCCTATCATCTCTGGATTCCCCAAAGCAGTGGTTTCCGAACCATCTTGGCGATGGGTTGGTACAGAATCGATCTCGCTGCTGGATTCCCACCCCGCAACTGGCGGAGCATTGACCCCAAACAGACCAACTTGTCCAACCGCCATCGACTAGTTAAAATAATATGAATCTTATTGTCACTCATTAATTCCGAAAACAAAGTCATGGCGTCAACCCAATCATATTCTTACACAAGTGTTAACTGTTAACGTGTGTTATATCAATCGTGCACGTCCGGCGCATCATCATTCGAAGACCGCTGAAATCACCTCAAATGGGCCAATAGCAGTAAGTTAACATGTGAGTTACTTACTGGGACACGGAACACGTACACAGACTTTGTGTTCAGAGGGTGCACCTTCGCAGTCTTTGCCGTGAAATGGTGCGGGGTTGGTGCAAGTCCGGGTCCTCGCTTGCGTAGCATTTCCACACGTGATGATGCAAGCTGACCAGACTGTCCAATCGGACCAGTTTCCGTCCGCTAAAGAGAATAATGAAGCACTTTCACATGGGGTATGTCTAAGCAAATCGTGTTTTCTATTTAGTTAAGTGTAAATAAACAGAAGACCTAGGTGAATATATTTAAGAAGATATGTAGATTAAACAAAAATGTACGAAGGTCCGAAATTATAGTTTTTGTTAATCCTACGTTAACGATATTTAAATTGCCTATTTGTAGAAATGCTTTACCGAGTATATGCACTAATTACAACTAGAGGTAGGTAAATAGTAGAAAAAGTAGCTTAGCTTTTCATCATACAGACAAAAAAATGCCGTGTGTAATGTACTTGAAGATGAGTATCATTTTGGTAGTGCATGTAAATTTATACTGATAGTTTAAAGGAGTAGATAAGATTTATAATATATGACCAAATCTGAACACGTCTGTCGAATTTTTCGCCTTTGAAAATATCAATGAAAATAGATAACTAGCGATGTATATATCTAAAGGCTATAGATATGAGAATAAAAGTTATTGTAGGTACTACAGATGAACATTTGTTCTAAAGTTATATTTTCCTCATGCTTTAACGATGTACGTATTGTATCATTAACATATACATTGTGAAAAGTAGCACTTAAATTATTTAACTTGATATTTGTATGACGATTGACTATGAAACATATATATTTTACAGCTTGTGTACGCATGTGCCTATTGCCTTATATTTGTGAAATAAAGCAGAGTTCTGTATAAGTATTGTTTGTGGTTTGGTAATAAATACCATGCTATTTATTGGTATTACACAATAAATCTACTTACTAATATTACATAGTCCACAAAACCGAGGGCAAACTTGAGATGCGTGCTTGTAATTAGCTGAACAAATATGGAAGAGTGAGTTCATCTTTGCGCAGTCAACAGTCTCCTCATCTATGCATTCAGACGCTAAAAAAAAATCAATTTTGTTTAGAAAAGATAAGAATGCACTTTCTGGAATATCTGTATCATAAGTAAGTGATTTTAAACATGATGTGCAATCAAAATCAATGTCATTCAGAAAATCAACAAGATATTGGGTTAATGCAGTGGTAAACGCACTTGTTTCCCATCAAGGCCACCAGGGTTCGATTTAAGCGATTTTGATTGTTTGAAACCAAGCTTCCTTCGGGTACTCCGGTTTTTCCAACAGCAAACAAATGCAATATTGCGTAACCTCTTGGCAAATGATAGTAATAAATATAATGATATAAAACTTGCTTCACAATCGTTGTAAAATAAATCAGTTGATTTATACATATAAAGAAAAAATGCTGTCTCGTTTAAAATATGACAATCATGCTGATAGAATATTTCAATTTTCAAACAACTTACCCTGTCTATGTGTGCACAGCTGGTCGTTACATCGATTGATGGAACAGCATTCATTACAACTTGGAGCCTGTCGAAGGTCAAGTGCACGACCAATTAGGCCTGCTCCACCTTGTAAACTCGCATCTGTGCACATCTGAAATAGTAGGTTTAAACTGAAAAAATAGGGACAATTGCTACTATAATGTTTGTGCTGTGTTGTGTTGTGGTGTTCTCTGTTTCTTTTTAAGTGTATGTTAACCTTGACCCTTTTTGTCTCTAAGCAATGCTGTCATTATTTTTTGTTTTGCTACAGGAGTTGTGCAGTTAATAGTTCATTGCGATCATATTAACATATGAAGAAGGACAGCCAAACAAACATTTGACTTCAGTGCAATCAATTAAAGACCATTGTTACATCCCAACCCCATAATCAAGCAGTCAAAGTCAATATATATGCAAGAAGCTACAGAAACATGCTCAGTAGCAAAAAGTTTAAACATAAACCCGGTTTAATGGCAATGGGCAAACGCCAAAGACATAGAACACAAATTCACAAACAAGAAACATAGAACAGCACAGTCAAGTCAAACACCGTTTATTCACTCATACCATTAACATGGCAAATGATGTCATATACAAAACATATATACATATTTGGCGGCAGATACATTGTAAATTTCTAACTACAATTCATATGATACCAAATCACAATGAATAAGGTTGTATCAATAGTCGAAATATTACCTTTGAATCACTTGTACATAAGAAAAAGATTATGTAACAATTGTGTGCCTATTTTGAACATGCGTTTCGAAAAGTGATATATTTAATCAAATTTTGCGATCGAAATACTGTAAGAGAAGAGAAAGTCATACGAAAACACCTTAATAAATGAGAAAACCTATCCGAAACAAAATGATAGGAAGTCATAGGGTTTTTAATTCCATATTTTGTTTTTCTGACATGAGACATTTCAATAATACATCACAGCTTGTTTCTTACAAACATCGTATTACGACAATATGACAATATTAATGTTTTACATAATTATAATAATTTAAACTACAGCACATGACATACATATATGTTCGTGAGAAATCTGCAAATCGACAATGATTAACATATAACTACAGTACATATATTTACATATGTAATACATACATTCAAAAACTCAAAATAATGAATGGAAATTTACAAGCTCTTCACTATATATAACTATCAATTCACTTTATTGCATTTAGTTACTTAATTTTGAAAAGAATAATATTAACAAATCTATATAGATTTATCTGTGTTTGCTTATTACCTGTATTCATTAGTTTTTAATTTAAATGTATTGGGGTGTCTATAAAAGTAAGGTTTTAGAAACTGTTTTCATTCATCGTCTTAGTATTGACATTCAAACAAATAATGAAATTCGTCTCCTAGTTTGTTATTGCAGTCGGTACATTGTTGTTCGTTTAGTGGTATTATACGCCAATTGCCTATTTCAAAAGGCATTCTATGATTTCTTGTTCTAAATTTGATGAATGAAAATAACTGTTTATTTGGAAATCTGGTGAGATACTTTTCAAAACCAAAGTCCTTTTTAAAACTTTTATAAAATATACTGCTGCTTGTATTTTCCATATTCGACAACCAATCATTTAAAAATAAATCGATTAGCTTTTCCTTTACATTGTTTTTAACCACTTGCTATTTATTACTTCTTGATTAAGCCATAGGTTATTCAGGCCACAATTGATGAAAATCGTTTTAATGAAATACATCCAGGGATATTTTTTCTTTGTTACTGTGTCAACTAATGGAAGTGCTAAGTTATAAATAACTTTATATAACAGTGATGAAAGATTTTTTTGTGTATTATTGAATGATGTTTGTAATTTTCCCCAAAAACTATATTTCTTTCTTCTTTATCGATTGATAAAGGTTTCATGCCTGTTTTGCCATAGACCATGTAGTTTGGTGTTGATCGTTTTCATTTGAGAACATATTTCAAGTATTTAAGTTGGACCCTCTCCAGTAAGCTATTGTTACCAAATCCCCAAATTTTTGCACCATATAACAAAATAGGTTTAATTGTTTTATCAAAGAGTTCTATTCGTAGATCAACAGGTAATGATAGGCGATCTGAGCTTTTTATTAGACTATACATTGCACATGTTGCCCGAGAAGCTATATGTTTTTGCAGCTAGCAAATGAACCGGTTCTGCTAATATAAATCCCGAGATACTTGTATTCGTACTACTTTAAGTTGTTATTTTTGAATTTAAAATCATAGGGCCGTTGTCGACCTTTTCCAAAAACAACTATATTTGATTTTGTGGTATTGACTGTTAGTTTCCATAGATCACAATAATTGGAATATGTGTTAATAGCATTTTGTAGTCCTATTTCTGTCTCTGACATGATAATTGTGTTATCGCCATACAGTGTCAAATGCTTGCCTTAAGTCTATAAATGCACAAAATAGTTTCTTTTTTCTGTAATAATACTGTATTAACTTGTTAAGTATAAACATGTTGTCCGTCGTTGAATATCCTTTTCCGAAACCGGCTTGACTGCCATCAATAAGGTTATTGAATTCAGCGTATTAATAATTTATCATACAAATAAACAATTTATCAAGGCAGCTTAATAATGTAATCGGTCTATAATTTTCCGGACGGCTAGGATCGCCTTTATTTTTATAGATAGGGTTAATAACACCGGTTGTTCAACGCTCTGATACAACTCCTTTGTCTAAGATTAAATTGAATAAAATTACATATATATCCTTGAATATATTAAACGTACTTTTTATATGCTCGTTTTCAACATGATCGATGCCACACGCCTTATTGTTTTTGAGTGTTTTTACTGTTTTTTCAATCTCTTCGACGGTTATTCTTGCATTAATTTCTTCGTTAATGTCATTATTGTGTTCGTTTTCTATATCAGTTATTTCTACATCTGGAGAAAAATTTACTTCTTTAAAGAAATTGTGCAAATCGTCTAAGCTAGCTTCATTTTTACTTAGATTTTTTTAATTAAACACTTCCAGTATTTACGCGGGTCTTTGATTTTTAAGTTTCGTAAGTTATTAATATTTTTGTTTGTATCTTTTTTTTAATTTATTCATCGTTGATTTAAATAATTTGCTTTTAGTTATTAGAATTTCTTTCTTCTGTATATTTTTACGAAGTTTGTACATATTTTCAGCCCGATGAAAGTCTCTGCGTACTTGTTTACATTTTGTTCCAAACCACTTTGGCACGATATTATGCTCATGATCTTTCAATTTATTACAACTATTGGAGTTTGTAAGAGTCATAGACCAAATGCACTTTCACACGAATTTTTGAATACATTATTTAATGAGTCGACAATGTTACCTGCTATTTTTGGAGTAAAAATATTTGATTCGGAGCATGTTTTGAGACGTTCGTGGATAGACGATACTTTTTGTTGATCAATAATTTCAATGAATCTATTAATTTTTACATTATTCCACAAGATCAGTTTATCTCCCTTGTTGAAAATGCACGCGAACATCAAACGCCAATTAAATGTCTTAAGTAACTTCATTGACTCAAATACAATTACATACGCATCGGATATATCTTATGTGTTCAAAGACCTGTTGTTACTGTGATGTCAAATAGTGTTAAAAGCAGAAATTGATGTTTATTGTTTTGGTAGTTTGCACTGATGACCATCATCAGTGGTATTATTTTATCATTAGTCACATAGGCATACACATGTCAGGGGAGGGTTGTAGTATTATAGTAAATGTCGCAAGAAAGATGTTAATTACGTTCTGTGCAATGCAGCCCATGTCAATAACATCTCCACCAGCAGTTGATCTTCTCCTATAATAACATGCCTGAAATGATCGCAAATAAGTACTTCAATTAAAGCAACTGTGCACCAGATGATCAATTTGCAAGTAAAAACGAAAATTGTCGAAAACTGACATAAAATTGGTATTAATGTGTACAATGCATTGAAACTTACTAACTGAAGTACCACATAGTTTACAATTTATTTAAGTTTAGCAGTTGTTTCGTATTTTTCCATTAAAAAGGTTTACTGGGTTAGTCTACCTAGTAGAATTCGTTCCTTATGCGTGATTGTTTAGTCGATGTTATCACGTGATATTACCAAGTTAGGTATATAGCTTATATATTATATTATAGCTTGTTTGGAGTAAGACTCCGTAGCACAGTGGATACAACACTAGACTGCAATTTTGGCGACACGGGTTCGAACCCGGTCTTCGACACAATTTGTTTTACATTTTGGTACTTTTTTACAATTATTATATCAAAGCGTCACACGTTCTATTAAATAATTGTACTGAAATTCGTTACAAAAAAAACCCACGTTTTTGGTGCCAATCTGGTGTACAGTCCCTTTAAAATAGCAATGCATAGTTGGCCTATAACATGAATTCGAAATGGATATTTAGCAATCGAACTTGTACTTGTCCAACACCAGTCTTAACAAACGTTAACACACCTAACAAACTTTATATTAACAAGATGATATGTGTAAATTATGACAAGCCGTACCTTTTTCATCGTATCCAGTTGCATCGTATGTATATTATACTTATGCAAATAGAAAACTAGCGCGTCAATGATTTGAATGCCTCAGAACTCACTCGTTGAAGATGACTTGATTCATTACACTGTAGGTTTGAGTTGTATGTGTAACAGTATCAATGTGATAGTGAGGTCACTGTTTCTAATAATCATGTTGTTTACTGAATCGGAACAAGTTTAACTATTTGCTATTTGCTATTCATGACGAAACATAACTCAAGATCAAACACCCGACTTTGAATAAAGATTATTATATCTTGTATATTGTATTTTGAACAGTTAAGAATTTAAATGACAAGTCAGAACGTTCGCATGTTTCAAGAATAACCCTTGGATCCATCATGCCTTGTGCTAAGGTCAGCCTAAATAACTGTGTATATATATATATATATATATATATATATATATATATATATATATATATATATATATATATATATATATATATATATATATATATATATATATATACACAGTTATATATATATAAAATGTACAAAGGGCATAACCTGATTGGGTGCACATGTTTGTGTTGTTTGGCAGGTTTTTATGTCAGTGATGCCATTGCAATTGAAACAATCCAATGCATCTGAAATATAAAACAAAGTCTCAAATAACATGAGGTCATAATTTATATTGGGTGCAGTTGTTATAGTTTGTACATGTAGCTTATTCTAATTTATTTAAGCTCTATCGTGACAAAAGCTAAAAGGTAATTGAAATGAAGCTAAAGTCCGTGTCATGGGAATAAACCAGTACATCAATCCATTATTAGAGGTCATGAGAAGGTTAACCTAGTAGTAATCGAAACCATGACCACTTGTTGATGTGATAGGAAATTACCAGAGGTCATGTAAGCATATAAGGTGCATAAAGAACATAATATCGTTCTGTTGATTGATTATTAATAAAAATATAATTGTCAGTATTTGAACTCATGACTCTGTAATTAAAGGCTTTACTTACCAACATTGTTACAACTTAAGATCAGCAAGCAACAGAGCGCTGTAAAAACAAATTCATTCATTCATATATCTTGTATCGAAACTCAAAGTGTAATGTACATTTAACGTTTAACATGTTTATAAATCATTAAGAAATAAACTATAGCAATATATTCTTAAATTTCTAATAATTAACATACCAAATAACGCCTTGATGACCGCCTTTGATGAAATCTTTGACATCTTTAAATTTACTGCGCAGTGTTGATAAGGCAATTAAGGACAGGCTCAAGCTGACAAGTACACTTATTCCAAAGTGAACTAGTGCATATTATTGCGTTCAAGTTTGGTCATATGTTACATAAGTCTTTACACTTTGGCTTTACAATATTGGGTTGTAAAAATGTATTAACATTAACTTTTATTTAGTTATAACAAAATTCAAATATGGCCGTAAAACATTATTGTTTATAATACGATAGCAATCAACAACAACAATGCAATACTGACACTTAATTATGTACATGTTGATTTTATTTATTATTTGTTCATTAATTAACTAGGGCCAAAAACTTATAATCAGAGACACTCATTATGTGATTTGACTTACTTTGTTGGATCTTGTAATTGTTAATCTTTTACTATTCGGCTACTGGGCTTCCTTGTCCCTGTGGTTACCATTGTATTATTGCATTTAGTATTCATATAGACTTATGAACAATTCAATTCAATTCAATAGTTTATAAGCACAAACATTCAAGTTCATCGCCTTTACTTCTGGTGGTTACATTTTATTAACATATATGAGAAGAGCCTGATAATATGATATCACAGATTATTAACACTAATTGACGTATAAAAAGTAATTATTAACGTGAAATTGCTAGAACATTCGCGAACCATAATCCTTTACTGAACAATAGCTATAGATTGACCACCCTCGCTAAAACGGTATGCGGTCAGGCATGTTTTGACAACAGCGGGTATGTTAGTGATGAAAGGTGATCGTTGTAAGGCCACTGTTCAGAGCATAATTATTATTTTTTTTAGTTCGGTAGTTAGAATTAAGAAGAAAAAAGAAACAGTGAAATTGTTTGTTGAGTTTTGTGTTGTTGTTTTTGTGCTGCTGTTGTGTCCATGTTTCTGGTTTGTGATTGTTTCGTTTTTGTTCTATGTCTTTGGCGTTGATACTGTGCCATTAAACGGGATTTATGTTTAAACTTTCGACTACTGTACTTGTTTCTGAAGTTTTTCATATAAGTATTGGAGAAAATAAACGGATTATATTTCCATTTTACAATCATCCGGTAAAAGGATGGGATAAAAAAATCTTTAAATTAACAAAAACCTTTCGAGCTTCATTTTATAACCTTTTCTTATAATTATTCCAATGACGAACTTGTTTTTCCACATGGTACGCCGTATAACACTAAATAAGATCGTGAACCTTTAAACAGGATATAATTGGTGATTTATACGGCTACTGGGATTGTTTTAATTGTCCTTCTAAGTAAAGATAAGCTTGTCAAAATATCCATATATTGTATTGAATTATTCCGCTTGCCTACTGCATCGCTGTAAACGATCGTTGTATTTATATATTTGCAACAGATAAGAGTTTGCGTAATAGCATTTAGGAATACGAATGGTTATTAATCTTCCGGTTGCTGTGATTTAAAAAGACGTGCCTAATAGAAATATATTTTAATATATTTTATATACATATATCTAATATAAAGAAGAGAAGCACTTATTGCGAACTAAAACAGTTGTGTATTAAATACAACTGAAAGAAATTGTACGAGATAATGTTGTTTATTTTAAAGAAAGTTCAGTTATAAGACCATGAAGCAAATACCTGCTACAATGTGAAATCTCCCATGGCTATTATAACTGACCTTTGGATATAAAATAAACTTCTCAGTCGAAAAGACTTGCATACAATACAAAGTCCACAATCACTGGCATAGTCATATTGCAATAAGTGTGCTTATTGGTAGCCATTTTATGTGTTTGTGTGTATGGCGTATTGGAATGTTGTAATTTAAGGAATATATCATAGTTTCGATAGACAAAACACAAACGTATTTGACAGTACTATTTAATTTTGAGACAAACTGCTTCAGACTGTTCAATGCAATTAGCATAATATTGTGGCATTGTGATTTTTTTAAAAAGATATAAAATTAATAAAGATATAACAAAAACTGAAATGTAGTTATATATATTTTCTAGTGGCTCGGTATCGTTGTTTATGTCGTTATAATTCATATAAAAAGAAAACCGCTTACACTTGTCCTACCATCCTTTTTTATTACCGACAATGAAAAGCTTAAAACTAAGACTGCTCTAAGGCAATCTCATTAAAATCAGATCCCCAATACACGCTTAACGACGTTACGCTATGTACATAACGTAATGAAAAGAAGTGGACGTCACGATATGATTTTAATGAGATTGGCTCTAAGGAGTTCTAACTACAACGAAAACAACAAGAACAAACCCTGTTGCCAAAGATTCGACAAATATCCTCTTTAAAAAACACACTTATAATACTAAACAGACACTTTACCAGAGACACGCAAGAGTAGAAAACAACAAAGACACACGCATCGCCATATATTTATTAATAACAAATGTTGGAGCTACTGCGATGGAACGGTAAAGGAATTGGGAGTTCACTGTGGGATCTCAACCTCATAGTTGTCAAAACACCCAACAATATATATATATTAGGAAGGGGTACTGTTTAGACACTTGAGATGTAAATTCCATTCAAAAAATGAATCCTATTTACTTCACCGTTCCCAAAATTCAAATATCTTACAAAGAATTAAGGCAGTCATTGAACGGACACAAGTTATTAATTCAAGGGTTGGTACGACCACCAAGCGGAACAGAGAACGAGAATTTAAGGGATAATGTCCACGACTCATTGCTTTAGAAATACTTAAAACGGAACGATACAACTCACAAAAACATGTACTTTCATTTTGTTTTACCGCCTTTGAACGGTCCGCTTTCACTATGGAATTAACCCAAACATATTATCTCAGTCAAAACAATAAAACGAATGAATCATTGGCAACAATCTTTAACTTGCAAACGCTCAAAAGGCTTAAGACAAAAGGCTGTCGCTTGATAGTTAAACCATGCAGTGACCTGTGTATGTGTATTGCACTCATGCTCTTTGGATTTGTTCGTTAGAAATAATAATGACATATTTGCATTTTCACCAACGGCCTTAAAAGCCGGTTCGAAATTTTTTGTTAATGTAATAGTGCACTTGCTGAAACACGTCATTTTTCAGACCTATTACTATCACGCTCTACAGTATGCACGTTGGTCAATTTGAGGGGACTAATATTCCAATCCAAAGCATATCACTGCGTTTTGCACAAAGAATAATCATTTTACATCGAAATGACACAACAATCTTACCATTTATTCAAAATTGAAGCAGGAATCCGATTAAAAATATACACACTTTCGGCAAATTTCCGCCATACAGAGGTCGACTAATTCTATTGCTGTAATGAGCACCTAAAATGATCCAGACGACATGCGGACGAAATGGTCTAAAGGAATACGTTTTTTTTTATTTGCTTTTGAAGCATCCGACTCATTTATACACTGCCAAGATTCATATAACATGATTAAGGTGTCTCCCTAACGGTGACTCCCTAACGGTGTCTCCCTAACTGTGTCTTCCTAACGGTGACACCCTAACGGTGTATCACTAACGGTCTCCCCCTAACGGTGTCTCCCTAACGGTCTCTCCCTAACGGTCTCTCACTAACGGTCTCTCCCTAACGGTGCCTGTCTAACGGTGTCTCCCTAACGGTGTCTCTCTAACGGTGACTCACTAACGGCTTCTCCCTAACTGTGTCTTCTTAGCGGTGTCCCCCTAACAGTCTCTCACTAATGGTGTCACCCTAACGGTCTCTCCCTAACGGTTTCTCACTAACGGTGTCTCCCTAACGGAGACTCCCTAACGGTGTATCACTAACGGTGTCTCCCTAACGGTGACTCCCTAACGGTGTCTCCCTAACAGTCTCTCACTAACGGTGCCTTCCTAACGGTGACTCCCTAACGGTGACTCCCTAACGGTATCCCCCTAACGGTCTCTCCCTAACGGTGACTCTCTAACGGTGTCTCTTTAACGGTCTCTCCCTGACGGTGACACCCTAACGGTCTCTCTCTCTAACGGTGTCTCCCTAATGGTGTCTCCCTAACGGTGACTCCCTAACGGTCTCTCCCTAACGGTGTCTATTTAACGGTCTCTCCCTAACGGTGTCTCCCTAATGGTCTCTCCCTAACGGTCTCTCCCTAACGGTGTCTCCTTAACGGTGTCTCCCTAACGGTGTCTCTTTAACGGTATCTCCCCAACGGTGTCTCCTTAACGGTGTCTCTCTAACGGTATCTCTCTAAGTGTGTCTCCTTAACGGTGTCTCCCTTACGGTTTCTTCCTAACGGTATCTCTCTAACGGTCTCTCCCTAACGGTGACTCTCTAACGGTGTCTCTTTAACGGTCTCTCCCTAACGGTGACACCCTAAAGGTCTCTCCCTAACGGTGTCTCCCCAACGGTGTCTCCCTAACGGTGACTCCCTAACGGTGTCTCTCTAACGGTCTCTCCCTAACGGTGTCTCCCCAACGGTTTCTCCCTAACTGTCTCTCCCTAACGGTGTCGCCCTAACGATCTCTCCCTAACGGTCTCTCCATAATGGTATCTCCCCAACCGTCTATCCTTAACGGTGTCTCTCTAACGGCATCTCACTAACAGTGTCTCCTTAACGGTGTCTCCCTAACGGTTTCTCCCTAACGGTGACTCCCTAACGGTCTCTCCCTAACGGTGTCTCCATAACGGTGACTCCCTAATGGTTTCTCTCTAACGGTCTCACCCTAACGGTCTCTCCCTAACGGTGTCTTCCCTAACGGTCTCTCCCTAACGGTGTCTCTCTAACGGTGTCTCCCTTACGGTGTCTCTCTAACGGTATCTCTCTAACGGTGTCTCCTTAACGGTGTCTCCCGAATGGTGTCTCCCTATCGGTGTCTCCCTATCGGTGTCTTCCTAACGGTGTCTCCATAACGGTCTCTAACGGTGTCTCCCTAACGGTGTCTCTTTAACGGTATCTCGCTAACGGTGTCTCCCCAACGGTCTCTCCCTAACTGTCTCTCCCTAACGGTGTCGCCCTAACGGTCTCTCCCTAACGGTCTCTCCATAATGGTATCTCCCCAACCGTCTATCCTTAACGGTGTCTCTCTAACGGCATCTCACTAACAGTGTCTCCTTAACGGTGTCTCCCTAACGGTTTCTCCCTAACGGTGACTCCCTAACGGTCTCTCCCTAACGGTGTCTCCCTAACGGTGACTCCCTAATGGTTTCTCTCTAACGGTCTCACCCTAACGGTCTCTCCCTAACGGTGTCTTCCCTAACGGTCTCTCCCTAACGGTGTCTCCCTTACGGTGTCTCCCTTACGGTGTCTCTCTAACGGTATCTCTCTAACGGTGTCTCCTTAACGGTGTCTCCCGAATGGTGTCTCCCTATCGGTGTCTCCCTATCGGTGTCTCCCTAACGGTGTCTCCATAACGGTCTCTAACGGTGTCTCCCTAACGGTGTCTCTTTAACGGTATCTCGCTAACGGTGTCTCCCTAACGGTCTCTCCATAGCGGTGTCTCCCTAACGGTCTCTCCCTTACGGTCTCTCCATAACGGTGTCTCCATAACGGTCTCTCCCTAACGGTGTCTCCCTAATGGTCTCTCCATCACGGTGTCTCCCCAACGGTGTCTCCTTAACGGTATCTCTCTAGCGGTATCTCTCAAACGGTGTCTCTCTTAACGTTATCTCTCTAACGATGTCTCCCTAACGGTCTCTCCATAGCGGTGTTTCCCTAACGGTCTCTCCCTTACGGTCTCTCCATAACAGTCTCTCCATAACGGTGTCTCCCTAACGGTCTCTCACTAACGGTGTCTCCCTAACGGTCTCTCCATAACGCTGTCTCCCTAACGGTGTCTCCCTAACGGTGACTCCCTAACGGTGTCTCCCTAACGGTCTCTCCCTTACGGTCTCTCCATAACGGTCTCTCCATAACGGTCTCTCCCTAAAGGTCTCTCCCTAACGGTCTCTCCCTAACGGTCTCTCCATAACGGTGTCTCCCCATAACGGTGTCTCCCCAACGGTGTCTCCTTAACGGTATCTTTCTAATGGTATCTCTCTAACGGTGTCTCTTTAACGGTCTCTCCCTAACGGTGACTCCCTAACGGTCTCTCCTTAACGGTCTCTCCTTAACGGTGTCTCCCTAACGGTGTCTCCCTAACGGTGTCTCCCTAACGGTGTCTCTCTAACGGTGTCTCCCTAACGGTCTCTCCCTAACGGTGTCTTCCCTAACGGTGTCTCCCTAACGGTGTCTCTCTAACGGTGTCTCTCTAACGGTGTCTTCCTAACGGTGTCTTCCTAACGGTGTCTCCCTATCGGTGTCCCCCTATCGGTGTCTCCTTTACGGTCTCTCTCTAACGGTGTCTCCCTAACGGTGTCTCTCTAACGGTGTCTCTCTAACGGTGACTCCCTAACGGTCTCTCCATAACGGTGTCTTCCTAACGGTGTCTTCCTAACGGTGTCTCCCTATCGGTGACTCCCTAACGGTCTCTTCCTAACGGTGTCTCCCTAACTCTGTCTTCCTAACGGTGACTCCCTTACAGGGACTCCCTAACTCTGTCTTCCTAACGTTGTCTCTCTTACGATGTTTCCCTAACGGTGACTCCCTAACTCTGTCTTCTTAACGTTGTCTCTCAAACGATGTCTCCCTAACGGTGACTCCCTAACGGTGACTTCCTAACGTTGTCTCTCAAACGATGTCTCCCTAACGGTGACTCCCTAATGGTGTTAACGGCTGTAATCAATTAAGGTAGTTTAGAGTTTCCTTTGACAGTATATATGATATGAACAACATTTACACATTCTGTGTGGATTGCAATTGATTGACGACTAGTATTAATATATTTTGCTCAATACACCATACATCTCCATATCTTGAATGTACGAGAATTAATGCTCTTCCAAACACTGAGAATACGTGTTTATGCCATTCCTGTTCACGCTGATGTCCCGTATATTAGTGTACATAACGGTGCGCTGTAGGCGAATGTGCGTTCATTGTATAACATTCCAATATAGACGGAAGTACGTTCATAGTACGTATGTTTACTTGGTTGGAAATATTCAAATTAGCAAAGCCCAGGCTCCGTGTGGATTGTGAATTTACTGTATATAAAGACCAGTGGACCCCATCACGGTCTATCGTGCTTTTCTCTGAAGGGATCTGTTGGCCTTGTTGACCTCACACGGTTCATGGTTTCATGCAATTAAGCAGGCTTCCTTACGTACATAGTGTATGCAGATATCAATTCCCGTATTTATTTTTTCTGTACGCCAATGTTATAAAATGATTCGATATCATACGTGATACTTAAAACGTAACGTTATATACCTATTTTTAATGGAACGTTGCCGCTTATAACCAGTTTTGATTAGTGACGAGATTTGTATTGCTTGACAAGGTGGTGTGTAAGCTTATTTATACTCGCACTCGGGCCTTGCCCATTCGGCGAGTGCTCCGTAAAGATTGTTAGTTATTTTAGGTTTTTGGAGCATAGTGCACAAACAGAATGTAACCCTGGTAAAAGCTACCCTGGTTCTTTAACGTGCACCAGCATATAGCACTGTCACACGGGACCCCAATTTAACGTCCCTCCCGGAAGACGATTAGTATTTTTGAAGTGATGCGACGGGGAATCGGAACCTGCGACCCCTTGATTGATAGTCAAGTGTGTTACCACTAGACCACAGATACTCCACTTGCTTGACAAGCGTTTTAAGTCGCCATTTTATAACAACACTGTTACATCACCGACAGTCTTTCAGCTCTTTCAGCGCTTTGATTTAGTGATGCGACGGGGAATCGAACTTGCGACCACTGGATTGATAGTCAAGTGTGTTACCACTAGACCACAGATCCGCCACTCGCTTGACAAGCGTTTTAAGTCGCCATTTTATAACAACACTTTCATAAATTTTGCAGTATCTGTTTTCGAAATTTGAATTACATTGACTACAATTTGAGTCCCTATAACAAGAACTTTCATATACGATTTGTTATTTCAAGAGCGTTATTTCTGCGACCATAAGTTTACTCCCAATAAATAACAAAGAATGTCATGCGTAGTTTGTTTATTACGATAATTGCATTGCGCCCAAAGCAAGTTTATTCACTCGTACTTAACTAATACAGTTAAACACTCATGCGTGAAATTACTTTGAGCGGGATCACTCGGAACTCCTCGGCCATTTTTATCGAGAACAACCTCGGATGTATTTGAACGATTTACATACTCAAAACGTTTAAGTCCGCTGCAAGTAGCTCGCGTAGTAATTTTAATTAGCAGTTAAACTTTATGGCTGAACTCTTGGGAATCTTAATTATGTTTGCAATAATACGCTTCATCGGCAGATCAATAAATACAACTCTTAAAACACTACATTTAATTCATGATAAAATTTACGAACTACTTCAACTGATGTACCGACATACATCCGAGTTTTTCTTCGATAAAGATGGCCGAGGAGTTCCGAATGTGAGCAGGATCTGTCGCAATTACATAACAAACAATGCGAAGTAGTCAGCTGTTCCAATCGAGCCGCCTTCCCAGTAGGTGTTCGAGTTGCTCTCCGAGAAGAGAATCATTGGAATTTTCGACTGTCTATCCATCCAACATTCGTTCGGTTTTGATTCATCGATGATCACTAGGTGACCGATGTCAACATCGCAGCCGCCATACATCTGATTGATGAAGAACCGCCTGTTGAGGGCCCCTCCTTTCAGGTCACCATTGATAGAGAAGAAGTTGTATGGGGCATTGGGAGTAAGGTCTGTCCATGTTGACTCCATGATATTTGATGCATCAAACCAGTTCAGGGAGTCGCCGCCAACCCCGTTGAAGATTATATAACCGACTTCTTTGTTGTTCTTGTACAGGCCAACTTTTACCTGTACACCAAAAACATGTAATATAGATAACCACTTTTTCTTAGTTTTGCGTGATTCTTTTAATATAATGGGCACTCTTATAAGCATTTAGTTCGATCATTGTTAGATTGATAAGATTGCATGTTTTTCACATGACTTAGATTTGATTTTACTTTTCTGCATTTAACTGTTGCAAGGAGGTTGTTTCATCTCACTCTGTTGACTAAATTAAACATCGAGAAAGACGTGTCAGGGATAAAATTTCAAAACAAGATGAAAGCAACATCGTTAAAAAACCTTATTGACGTCGAGACCATTGTTCCAAACCGTGTCAAGCTGACTTAGTCTGTAGTGGCTGTCGTAAGACCTGCCCATGTCGATCGGTTTAATCGTAGTCGTTTGTACCCCTGTAAAATAGAGTCGAATGATTAGTTCATGCAGCAACATGCCTTTAAATAACAACCTGGATTGTTCAAGATGGCGCATAAGAGCGTTTATTAAATTAATTATTGCCTATTCTTATTCTAATAGCTTTAATTATATTTGTTCTTGAATTTATGCTCTTCTCATACATCCTTAATGACAATAATGTTTTATATTGCCGCCGTGAAAATATATAGTGCTATGCATTTGGCTACGAGCATGTTAATATTTACGCCCAATAAAAGTTCTTTTCTGTTCTGTTCTGTTCTGTTCTGTTCTGTTCTGTTCAGGCCATCACGTTGAAAACTTTTTTTCAATATCACGCATTGTTATGGATGGTCGTCTACGTTAAACTAGTAACACTGTTATAACGTAAATGTTGTATAGGACAATAGGAAAACAGACACTTATATGGTCCAACTCACATGCGTTGTCTTCGTCAATAACAAAATTGAAACTATATGAAGAAGCACAGTAGTCAAATTAAACCCTATTTAGAGGCACACGACAAGGGCCAAAAAAGACAATGAACTAGATTCACGAACACAAAAACACCACATGCACAAATAGTATACTAATATTTTCCGAAACCCCCTCATTGGCTTCGTCAGGACTATGAAGCACATACGTGTCGGCACGCAAACATCCTGACATTTCGGAATAAAAATTCCAACATATTTGTTTGTATCAATGCAATATGGTGGCCCTTCTTCCATTTTATTAAAATATAATGCCAACACTACAACAATTGGGTTCAGTTGACGCTGTTGGTTAAGGGATGTCACATAAAAAAAAGTTCCGCCAGAGTTGTAGGACTTGCCAGCTTCGTGCCCATTGCAATTATATAAACATAGGTTGAAACTCCAAGCAGTCATTGTTTGTTACACATGTTATCAAATTCACAGTTATCTGTTAGCTATTCAGTATATCTCAAAATCAATTCTATAAAACTGCGCTGAAATAGTATTATAATGTGAGGGATTGGGACTGCTTCCTGACATGGATTGGCAATAACGAGGAAACAATAACTTTAGCCATACTTGCATATTTACCACGATATCTATAGATTTCTTTGTGCCAAGTTTTTGACAGTTTTGACAGGTCGCGGAAATATATGACATTGGCATGTAAATAACCATTGAAGAAGATTTCATGCATATATCACTATGAAATATATTGTCACTTACGAAAGAGTATATTTTATGCTATTCTTATCTCATTGGTAACGTCATAATTCCATTGGAAAATAACTTTTGTATCACTTGTATATGTGGCGCCATCTTAACTTTGTTTACCAAATATTGGTTGGTGAGATTTGCGAAGTAACACAGCAAATTATGTAAGGTTAATTTACAATATGATTATATATTGATGTATCAATATAGCAGAACAGTTTTAGTATATTTCATTTCGAATTTAGCAATATCTATAATGTTCGGCCTATAACTATTTCTTAGACCGGGGACTGACACTAGGTAGAAGACTTTTGACGCGTCTTTTTGATTGGCTGAGAAGAGGGAAAATTTGCGAATGCAGCGTTTTCATTGGCGGGAGCTGACGAATTACTCCTACGGTGGCTGCTGAAGATGTATCCAAGAGCGGGAAATAAAAAGGAACGGGCAGACGAACAGGGATCTCTTTTTGCATTTCTTTAGGCCTGAAAACATCGAAATTTATACGTACTAACAAAACTAACAGTGACTACAAAACTAACAGTTACTAACACTAAGACTACTACGGATGGCGTCGCAAATATAACTATATTAGTTCATTGTTGGTTTATTGTAACAAAACAAATAAGTAACGTTTAAACATATTTTCGTCTTTTTATTCTCGTACACAATAATTAACCTTCACAGACTAACGACTAAAAAGGGGTCCCTCTAACGAAATAATATCTTATATGTCATAAACGGGGTAAACTGAATACTCTTACAGTATATTTTGATTTTGTAAAGGTTTTCAATCATGGCCAAAGGTTAAAATGTTTGAAAGACGTCACCTTCGGCAAAGATACCGACAACGGTGACGCACCCAAATATAATACATTGACTGTATTGTTCTGGTCTAACAGGCAGAAAGGTCATTTACCGTTTGTAAAGGCTGGATGGGCTGGATTACCATTTGCAGACGTTGCCCGAAACACCATCTGCCAACCATCACTTTCCAATTCACTAATAAGAAGTGGATCGTTACGGCTAAAACGAAACATGAATTATTATACCAGTGTTACCTGTAAATTGTTCAACATTTCATTGCTTAATTGTTTCGGAGTTTTGTTTGAATCAATCAAGCAATCAGTTTACCAATAATAAGGTTATACTTTGTAAATTAATAAAAGCAAAAAGATGCATTATCTGAAAATAGTGTCAATTTAATGGCCAAGATGCATTGTCTGAAAATAGTGCCAATTTAATGGCCAAGATGCATTGTCTGAAAATAGTGCCAATTTAATGGCCAAGATGCATTGTCTGAAAATAGTGCCAATTTAATGGCCAAGATGCATTGTCTGAAAATAGTGCCAATTTAATGGCCAAGATGCATTGTTGGCATGTGCGACGGGTCAGGTTGTTAAGCGACATCCAGTCTGCTATGCATATAACCACAAATCAGTTAAAACACCAGAGCTCATGGACGTAGCAGTGAAGCCATAATTCTACGTATAGTTTAAGCTTTGTACCAACTCGTTATAATACCTTTGGCGTATCAGATCTCGCAGTCGTTGTTCTATTTCTTCCGGTGAAGGGCCAGCTTCTGTAATGAAAAGTGCAATGATAATATTTGAGGTAAAAGGTTGTGCATATAGATTTTCTTTTTATCATTGTTAAACTGTATCATGCTGAATTATAGCATGCAAGTGTAGCCGTGTTGTTGATTCAAGGCTAAACATGAAAGAAACACCTCTGCTTTTTTAAGATTACACACTTTAGTAATATTGTATTTTTAAGAATCTTCAAATTATAAGTATATATAACATATTATACTCCCGTAACAAAACGTAAATACGTTGCAATTATCATATGACTAAAGTACACCCTCAAAATACCTTTTTCATAAGCACAGTCTTGTTCATCCTCTTTCCTTTCACACTCAGTGACGTTGTTGCAAACGTTTGCGCACTTTCGAGGACAGTCCCTGGGCATATCATCTGGCCTACCGTGCACTGGCTGACTGGAAAATATGAAGATTTATGTAATAAAGCTTTAGAGTTGATATCGTATATTAAGAAGATGGCACAATTTTTGTCCCCGGTCATATTAGTTGGTGTACCAACAGTCCTCATTCTGAGAATATGCATGAAAAAATATTCGAATATACCCAAGGTCACTGAATTATCTGACCTACATTACACTCGCTCGGAAAACACCAAGACTTACGGCTTAAGATTTTGGCGCACTTTTGTCTCTTTGGACACACTATTTTGACGTACCCACGGACTGCTGTTCAATGTCGAGCGTAGTAAGAAGGTCATTACTTGAAAGAGGTCATATTTACATATGAAAATGTTGTTACAGACGCTTTGGCATTTTGGCGATTTGTCTCTGTCGCAATGGTTAACCGACTCAATGAAGGTTGTTAGAAGCAACGCCGCCATGAAAAACTTCTATAACATAATTACTGGGAACAAGTCACATGGCTGTGCTGTAAGACCATGCCTTATTTTTCGCACAAGTCTGAACCAGGTATATACTGACAATATGCTTTATTTAAGGAGCTGAAATATTATATTGGATACTCACAGCAGTCTTTTTCATCATCCCCTTCCGGGCACTGCTGTTCACCGTCACACACTTTCCTCTTGGGGATGCATGTCTTATCGTCAGCACACAGGTAGTCTCCAGCGGAACAAGGACATCTGGGGGCTGAAAAATAGGTTGAGATAAATACAGGGGCTATATGTACATAGAAATTATGAAATTAAGACTCGTCAGTCATACTTTATCGTACTACACCTGTTTTCACCTGTAATATATCTCACCACATCCGGTTTAACCCGCACCATGTTGTAATTACTCACACCAAATCCGGTTTAACCCGCACCTTTTTCGTACTATCTCTCGCCACATCCGGTTTCACCCTCACCATGTTGTAATTACTCACACCAAATCCGGTTTAACCCGCACCTTTTTCTTACTATCTCTCACCACATCCGGTTTTACCCGCACCATGTTGTAATTACTCACACCAAAACCGATTTAACCCGCACCTTTTTCGTACTATCTCTCGCCACATCCGGTTTAACACTCACCATGTTGTAATTACTCACACCAAATCCGGTTTAACACGCACCTTTTTCGTACTATCTCTCGCCACATCCGGTTTAACCCTCACCATGTTGTAATTACTCTCACCATATCCGGCTTAACCTGCACCATTTTTGTAATATATCTCAGCATATCCGGTTTTACCCGCACAATGTTGTAATTACTTTCACCATATCCGGTTTAACCTAAACCATTTTTGTAATACCTCTCACCACATCCGATTTCATCTGCACCGTTTCCACAGTCCTGGACTCCGTCACAGACCTTTTGCTTGTTAATACATTCTGGTGGAATGTTTGAGAATCCGGCTCGACATACAAACTGACCGGTACACAGGCTTGCAGCTAAGGAATCTATAATGTTAATCAAACTTGTAATTGATTATAGAAAAACAAATGAGAAAAAAATCAAAGAGCCTTCTAGATATATATTGTTTAACCCAAAATATTCATTTAAACATATTTAAAATAGAAAAACAAATAAAAATGTGTTTCTGAGTGAACTGTACGGAAATATTTCCCGAGTGAAGACTTAAATCAAAGATAACTTTTCTTTTACTACATCATTTTAATGAAACAAAGGGCAGTCAAAGTGTCACGCCTTCGTTTTGTTACCGGAGTTTGATGAGGTGATTAGTTTCATCAAACACTTCGACAAACCTGTTTCCAAAATAAAGTATTGAAAGTGCTTCGTCCGACGGCCGTATTGTGAATAGGTTTGTCGAAGTGTTTTAAGAAACTACACTCTCAAACAAAATCTGGTAAAAGACCGAAGGCAGGGCTCCGTAAGCGGCGGAAACTGCGATATGTTTCATTTAAAATGGTGAATAAATAGGAAAGTTATCTTTGTTTAGTCTTCACTCGAAGCAAAATATTACCTTCCGACGTAGCATTTATGGCGCAATTTATCACGTGGTATACACACATTGTGATATATATACATGAAATGTATGATATTGGTTCAGTCCCATATCGTATTAAATAGTTGGTTAACGCTGCAATGACCGTATGAATAACATTCAACGCACATATTGAGGTAAGTTTAAACAAATCATAACACCGTTACATTCATCACTACCGTTGGCACGATGTAACGCGAGAGTGTGGTCTTGTGCTGTGGGGGGAACCTGAGTACCCGAAGAAAACTCACATGTTAGGCTTGGTAAAAACAAAAACAAATTAACATGCACCGCGGCCGGGAATCGAGCCGGAGTCGCCTAGGTGAGAAGCGAGAAGCTAACCATTGCGCTAACTGGACAACTAAAGATTGCGGATGGTAGGTGTTTTTTAATGTACCGAACCTGATAAATAATTAAATGATATACATATATTTACTTCAAAAAAAATCTTGAAGAATTGCATTTCGCAGGATTGTTTTGCTCGTGTTTTTATCATTGCAAGTATCCGATTCGAATAATTACTGGATTTAATGTGGAATTTTCGAGTTCCATAAAACTGTTAAAAGTAAATAACTAATTGTTTATTAATTGCTTCTGTTTATCACATTCATTTGTATTTGTTATGTTTGATATAAAAGAATTCTAAAACATGTCTGTGAATTCAATTAGTTTCATGGCGTTTGTTTTTTTTCATTTTTATTTCACTTTTTAAAAAAAACACGCAAATTTGACATTGTAAAAATAATACGTTGTCATCATCAAACATTAAACATAAGGTAATTTGCTAAATTAACATAATTTACAATAAAGACGTCGATACTCACTCATTGGCGCTTTCGGGCGTCCTTGATAAATTTTATCGTGACCCATAGCAGTCGACACAAAGCACAGCAGAATCCATACGGCAGCCATCCTGCACTAGAAAAGTGTTAAAATGAATTATATTTATGTTGCTTAAAGATCATGACACCAAAGAGTAAAACGACATGGAAAACAGAAATAAGAAAAATATGTATATGCCTAAATTGAATGAACGTTTGAATAACAATAAGACAACATATTAAAATGTTTAAATTTAGAAGATAATTGAATAAAAATTTAGTCAACATGCCTCAGAAGTGTAGCCACTTAATTATTAGCTATTGTAACTCTCTATAAGCCCGTCCAGGCTCGACTAACACTTACAGGTATGCGTTACGTCAGGAAGTTGGCAAATAAATCTCTCTTTATTTAAATATTAATATGCCCATTGGCTATATGTTACTTTGATGAATTTGTTTACGTATATATACTATGTACATTCGTCAGGAATTTGGTAAATTGTATATAAATATATGTTAATATGCCCATTGGCTTTTTATCAAGATAACTCACTTTAATAAATTTAATTTTCGCAAATATACTATGTACTTACGCCAGGAAGTTGGAAAAAAATATATTTGAGAAATATTACACACCACTGAGTGTCATATGACTTTATAAGGACTGGTCAGTCAACTCCCGAAAGTGTATATGGACCGAGGCGTTAGGTCCATTCACCTTCGGGGGCTGACTGGCCGGTCCTTATAATGCCATATGGCCCGAAATGGTATGTAAATATTTCTACTATATTATACCGAACATTTTATATTATTCAATAAAATACAAGCGCTTCAGGTGTGTCTTATTGAACAAAGTTAATAACGTTAACTTGCGACAATGTTTGCCGTTGTGAAAATAGGAAGCAGCACTGACCATTTGTATTACGCTAGCAGTCCATATAGCCTTTTTGGCGAAGTCCGGACCGGCAAAAACTATGATATTGACCGCTGACGTCATAAAGCTGGACTTTTATCAAAATACAATGAAAAAAGGACCGATCGACTTTATGTATAGAAAGAAGGGACACATGTATGTAAGGTATATCAATGTACCCATAGCCCTTTATCAAGATTACTCCCTTAAATACATTAATTTTGAAACTTATATAAATACAGAATTCAAGGTAGGGGCTATTTATGGACACAACAGGTTTTTAGAGGGATCGTTATGAACATGTGTGTTTAGTGGGTGCGTGCTTGCGTGCGTGCGTTTGAGTGCGTGTGATTGCGGGTGTGTGTGTGCGTGTGCGTGCGTGTGCGTGCGGGTGTGCGGGTGGGGGTGTGCGTGTGCGTGTACGCGCGGGTGTGCGTGTGCGTGTGGGTGTGCGCGTGCGCGTGCGCGTGTGCGTGTGTGTGTGTGTGTGTTTATTTTCACTTGATATTTGATATTATTCACTCACGTGAAAGTATGTATTCTTGTCTTTGCCATACAGTGGTTATATTTTGTAAATGGCCAACGGCAAATCATGTCGATTTCCAATACATTTTGAAACTTCGTTAAACCACATGTATTGATTTTCACTAGCAATTAATAGCACAGAGTGTTTAACCAGTGATGAACTTTAAAACATATAGTAAATTTTAACAATTTAGTACTTATATAGATGAACTAAAATATTTCTTGGATTGAAGTATTGTTCCCTACCTCCTTTCACCAGCAAAATGATAAAGTTTAAATGTGTTTTTCAGTTTAAAAGAATTTAAAACATTGAATAACAAGAATGAAACTTCTGCTGATTTGCACAAAACTAATTGAAAGATAATAGGCAATATTGTATTGATAAATGCGCGAGGACTCATCGGCTACGTAATAGTTAGTTGATATGAAAAGAATTCTATATGATTAAGAATGGGCGGAGTGAGCGTAGTCAAATCTCAATCTCAGTATCAAATTACAGCATCATATCATTCAAAATTGTAAATGTTTTACCCTTTTCAAAATCGCATTCTCTCATTCATTATGTTGATTTAAAAATTTGGTCAATATTTTATAGAAAAATATTTGAGAGCAAAAAAAATGTACTTGAGTTAAATTTATTATTTTTGAGTTTTACTAAAGAACATTTTGTGCTGTAGAAATATTGTTTTTTTTTTAAATATTGAACACTAAAGTTAATCAACACAATGCATGTGAGAATGTGCTTTTAAAAATAGTAAAACATTAGTAATTTTTAATAATGTCATACTGTAATGTGGAAAAATGATTTGAGACTGAGATTGAGATTTGACTTAAGTATTTTCGTAATACTGGGGCAAGATCTCGTTCATATCCGCAGTTTACATTGATTCACTGGGTTAAGACTGTTGTGACACAGGGTGGGTAGCCTTCACTGTACAAGATCGGCTAGTTTGATGAGCATCTTGAACACCAAAATAAAAACCAGAGTAAAAATAAAGTCCAGTCGATTTATCGACTCAATTTAAATCTAATTTGAGTTAAAGAACGGATATAATATTCATTTCTCAATACTTTGACTCCATATGTATCTGTTGGGGATTTTAATTTGTTAGTCATAATGTATCAAACTGGCCTGAAGGAAATACAACGAGATGTCAACGAAAATGTTTAAGCAAAATAACATTTTATGGGTCGCCTTAGCTGTCTGATATATTCAATTTTCACTATATACACACACGTTATCACATAAAGTTAAAACCTCATTATATAAAGCTGAGGCGAAATTGTATAAGACTAAAATATCATTGAGATACATCATTATATAATGCTACAACATCATTATGTAAAGCTACAACATCATTATATAAAGCTACAACATCATTATGTAAAGCTACAACATCATTATATAAAGCTACAACATCATTATATAAAGCTACAACATCATTATGTAAAACTCATCATTATATAAAGCTACAACATCATTATGTAAAGCTACAACATCATTATATAAAGCTACAACATCATTATGTAAAGCTACAACATCATTATATAAAGCTACAACATCATTATGTAAAGCTACAACATCATTATGTAAACCTACAACATCATTATGCAAAGCTACAACATCATTATGTTAAGCTACAACATCCTTATATAAAGCTACAACATTCTTATATAAAGCTACAACATCATTATGTTAAGCTACAACATCCTTACATAAAGCTACAGCATTCTTATATAAAGCTACAACATCATTATGTAAAGCTACAACATCCTTATATAAAGCTACAACATCATTATATAAAGTTACAACATCATTATGTTTAGCTACAACATCATTATGTAAAGCTATAACAATATTAGCCACAACATCCTTATATAAAGCTACAACATTCTTATACAAAGCTACAACAATATTATGTAAAGCTACAACATCATTATATGAAACTACAACATCATTTTGTAAAGCTACAATATCCTTATGTAAAGCTACAACATCATTATGTAAAGCTACAACATCATTATATAAAGCTACAACATCTTCATATAAAGCTACAACATCATTATATAAAGCTACAACATCATTATGTAAAGCTAGTCATTATGTAAAGCTACAACATCATTATGTAAAGTTACAACATCATTATATAAAGCTACAACATCATTATGTAAAGCTACAACATCCTTATGTAAAGCTACAACATCATTATGTAAAGCTACAACATCATTATATAAAGCTACAGCATCTTCATATAAAGCTACAACATCATTATATAAAGCTACAACATCATTATGTAAAGCTAGTCATTATGTAAAGCTACAACATCATTATGTAAAGTTACAACATCATTATATAAAGCTACAACATCATTATGTAAAGCTACAACATCATTATGTAAAGCTACAACATCATTATATACAACATCATTATATAAAGCTACAACATCATTATGTTAAGCCACAACATCCTTGTATAAAGCTACAACATTCTTATATAAAGCTACAACATCATTATGTAAAGCTACATCATTATGTGAAGCTACAAAATCATTATGTAAATCTACAACATCATTATATAAAGCTACAACATCATTATGTAAAGCTAATCATTATGTAAAGCTACAACATCATTATGTAAAGTTACAACATCATTATATAAAGCTACAACATCATTATGTAAAGCTACAACATCATTATGTAAAGCTACAACATCATTATATAAAGCTACAACATCATTATATAAAGCTACAACATCATTATGTAAAGCTACAACATCATTATATAAAGCTACAACATCATTATGTTAAGCTACAACATCATTATATAAAGCTACAACATCATTATATAAAGCTACAACATCATTATATAAAGTCAAAGCATCATAGAACAAAGTCAAAAATTAATTATATAAAGTTAAAGTATCATTTTAGCTAGTTTAGTTCAGTCATTTAGTCGTTTAGTTATAATATCAGCATGTGAAATGGGTTCAATAAAATAGAGATACAATGTAGTTAAATGTTTTTTATTTCATACATAAACATCAAGTTTCGAACGGACAGAACATATTTTTTTTTCGATTAAGACATTATAGCTCCTCGTTAAATGGTTAAAATATGGAGTATAAAGAGTAATGTAGAAAATATTACATAAGTTACCATTCATAACAAAGTAAAATGTAATAATTCAATGATTTCAACATAGACATAACTTAGTGTTATTATTATTATTATTATTATTATTATTATTATTATTATTATTATTATTATTATTATAATTATTATTATTATTATTATTATTATTATTATTATTATTATTATTATTATTATTATTAATTTATTTTTGTTTGAATAAAATAAAATAATAGAAATAAGTCTTCAATGCATTTCACAACGCGTTAATCATAATAGCCACACTCAGAAAATATACGCTCAGTTTTAAAGTATACGCTTTATCTTACAAAATAAGTACATTAACATCGTCATCATTGTGTAACGACTTTGTCACCGGGGATGAACAAAAAAGTCACGTGACCACAAATGCAAACGCAAGTAGTATTTTGGCTCGATCGATCGTCAATCCATGTAATTTTCATATCGATAGTTTTATTATACGCGTGAGTTCGTTAATGTGACATAGCGCAAAAAAGAATGCATTGTTTTGTCTTTCGATCGATGTATTAGTCCCCATTCATGTTTGCATAGTTTCCAAGAATACTTCGATACAAATAGTGTCCAGGAATGCAAACGCGCGTTGCTAGTGTTAAATGTCAAAGCTTTGGACAAAGAGCCTCATTGTTTTCAAATGTATTCCATTTAATTGCTTAATAATGGTTTGTATTTGTTTTATGAATATTTTGTGCGATGCAATTTGTACAGAAATGCTTTTTCTGAAGTATTTCAAATTTGGCAAACGCACGTTGGCATTTTCATGAGGCAAACGTACGTAGTCTACCTAAAATGGCAAACGCACATAGGCATCTTACAATAAGGAGTTAACGTATTTGTCGTAAGCCTTTAAAAACTAAAAAAGTATTGAAGATATACATCAGCTTTATTATCAAATATAATCATCCCCGGTGAACGTATGTGGCCTTGTATAAATTAAACATTTATGAGTATTTTTACTAACGTTCTATTTTAATACAACTGATAAAGGCCTACATTATTAACAGAACATACATACGTATTAAAGTTATAAAGCCCAGACAACTGTATTGAGCAAGTAGGGTGACGTTTGTGTGTTATCTCGCTTACATTGCTATTACCAGAACAATATTAAAACGCGTTGTACTAGAGAAATAACACCGCTAGGTTCATGGTTAATATAAATAATGAATTATATTATATATAATATAATACGATTTTTACGGAGCGTGCGCACCAGCGAAAACCTAGTGACCTGGGTTAGTTGAGTCGGTCACCTGAGAGCCAAGCTGAGCTTGTTAGCACGGTTCACAAGAGGTTGAAACGGAGTAGAGTTATAGATTTTGCATACATTTGTGTCAAGTACATGTCACAAGCGTAAAACTAGGTTGAGGCTGATCTCCTAACAATTCCGTGTTTTCTGAATCTTTCTTCCAAATTAAACTCGGTATCCTTCATAAGAACCATTGTTTTCGATGATTATTAATCCTTTTTGGTATATTAAAACATTTGTATTAATTGTGTTAAATTTTATTTGGGAGTAAGAGTGCATCTTTAAGTAAAATAACCAAACAGATACGATTAATTGAGTGTTATTCAAATTGTCTGTTCGTGCTGCATAGAACGCTTTGTCGCTGAGCGAATTCACAGATATTATGACCTTTAAGTAACCTTAATTGATAATAGTTAGAAGGTGTGTAAAAATATTTACAAAGAGGTCTTAAAACGGCACTTTTGTGACATTTTTAAAGCTTTTGACCGGTTTTGGCACGCATGTTTCCTTTTTAAACTACAAAGCAAAAGTGGCATTTCAGGAGCATTGCTTCCAGGGCTTAATGATTATAATAGCGAAAGAAAACAACGTGTTGTGTATTTTCGGGTACTATATCTTACACTGTATCTGTAACAGATGGAGTTCTATTCTGGGTCCGCTCCTTTTAATTGTATATATAAACGACATTGTTCAGGAAAGAAATCACCTTTTCGCCAATATTGCAGATGATACAAAAACAGAGGCTCTTCTTTTCTCTCGAAAGATGAACAATCCATTTCATTCAAGAGTTAAACACAGAAAAAGGAAATTAACTCATAAACAAGTGTATCATGTTCATGTTCCTGCTCCTTGCATGAACATATTTAGTACGTCACACAAAATACCTGTAATAGAATACATATAATGAGGTCACGCAAATTCCTGCTCGATCGAAGGTCATTATATTATTTTATGCAACCCTTACCACACGAGTACGCTGATATCGCCTGGGACAATATCTTGCAAGCGGAAGAACCTCTAGGCCGATCACACATCGACTCCTTCTCTTCGGTTCGAAAAAGGGTAATGACCAAACAAACTATTAAAATGTTCCTAAGCATATATCAAACAGACCAACAGATTTAACTCATCATCAGCCTAATTTGAACAGACCTGACATCTACCACTAATATCTTGCCATGTCAGTTCTCTACTTTTCTAATCTCTCGTACTCTTCTTTTTACTTTATCTCATACCATGGTACGTGTCTGTCATTTACTCATATCCATACCGCATTACAATTTTCAATACGATTCGAAACGAGCGAAATATTGTTGAAAACACAGATCCCGATGGAGATTATGAATTGCCTTCCTAGTTTTTTTTCGAAGTTTGGGTCTTAAAATATCCATTTTGTTGATGGAAACGTATTAAAATTGTACATTTTCAACTTTATTATATTCTGAGAAGAATGAAAGTTGTTTTAAGACAATTGGTTAAAACATTAGTTATTAACGAGATTACGAAAACACCATCATCCGTATTCTAATTAAATGTTGACTTGTTAAGACCATCAAGGTCTTAACAAGTCAACATTTAATTAGAATATAAGTAATTTTGGTAATTTGTTCTTGGAATTGATGGTTGATATTTAGTGTTTTGTGATAGATGATCATGTTTCAATTAATTTTGACTTCGAAAAAACAAGGTTGACTATTTTTTTAAGGAGGGGTGTGGCCATAATGTGGGTCATGTCAACCCAACTGCCGCCTGTTGGTTTGGCCACTCAAAAAATATTGGATTCGATTTTATTGCCTGTAAACAGAATGGTAAAAAAGTAAAACCATGCTTGTCGCGCCTACAGCCTTTCAACGCTTTTAGTGCTTTTACTTTTTATAACCAGTACTTTGAAAACTATAAGGTTTATTGCCACGCATATGTGGTTTACATGATAGTTTGTAATCAATCCCTTACTCGGTCATTCACTATCTGTATCTACCACTTCACCGTATGAAATCAATGGCGGCTGGCTGCCTATTAACCGAAATGTATTGAAATATTGGAAAATTTTGCTTCTTCTCATTTGATACAGAAATTATATTGACCGCTTATTATAAAAGAAGGTCATACCATAAGCGATGTGAACAACAACAAGTATACCTTCAAAAAGTTTGTAAATATTCGATGACATACCAATAAACAACTCAATGAATATTGTATAACGAAACATGAACAAAATAGCCCTTATATCGTTAACATGAAGGAAGTAAATATTTTAAGGGAAAAATCTACATTTTACTAAACAAATTAGCGCTCGTAAAAGAAAATAACTATTTTTTTAGATGGTGCGGGCACAAGTGATAAAAAATAAAAATATTTTGTTTTGCTTTTCTAAAGAAATAGGTGCGGGAAATCCGATGAACAAGTTATTAATCTGGTGTGGCCTAACAAAGTAAAAACAAATTCGAAATAACTCGATACAGTGCTACGAGGGTACCCGTGCTTTAAAAAATGAGAGAGAGGGTACCTGTGATATAAAAAATCAATAGCAAAGAGGTATCCCGTGCCGCTGCAAAACCGAAAGTAGGGTGTTTTTATGAATTTACCACATATTTCAGACTATTAATTGCCATTTGTATGAATATGATATAAAAATGAATACGTGTAATATGTATGGGGTGTACATAATCAATCCAGTGGTTCATTTAAGCCCGTAGAACCTGCAGAGGCGGTGGGCGAGGCAAGACATATCGATATTGTGTAGCTTATTGTAGTGTTGCAGTAATTGAAAAATGGGCACATTACTAAAATATACATAGCTATAACATTCTAGTGTTCCGTGGTATACTTCTTTTGCACATGACATACCTCCTTTCATCAGTTGAATGAACATTTACTGGCTTGTTTTCCAACGCCGATTTGTTTTCAGCAGAGAATGACCGGTGCATTTGCAAAGAGGGTACCGGATCAGTAGATTTTGCAAAGAGGGTACCGGTATGGATATGCACCGTGTATATATGCTAATAAGGTAGAAACATGGCTGGAGCATAACTCTTTGTAAAAAGTACATGGCTTCCGGTTTCTAACATAAATATGATGCCATCATTCTAGAATGAAACAAATATCAATGTTGTTTAGTGCAAAATTGCATTATTAAATATGGCAATACTAATTGTCTTATTGACTTCTTTTTCTTTGAATTAATTTAAATTAGTTTTTCAATTTAAATAATTTTTAAAAATAACATTGTACATATGTTTTTTTTTTATCTTCATGGAGGTTAAAAATGTCAAAAAGGTTAACAGAAGTCATTTGGATATACATTCATTTCGATAAGTTTACATTTTTAAAACATACTGGTACTTTAAGTAATTAAAACCCCAGCTTAAAATTACATTGTTTTGTAATACTTTTGGAATGAGTCTACAAGCCCCTTGTTTATGGACTGCCGTCTGCACGTAACTTCATGGAAAATACGAGTGTGATTTCAAATCTTGGAAAGGGTTTTGAAATACATCTGTGTTTGTTTATCGCAGAAGTCATCTGCTGTATAAATTGGGAACTTTCCTATTACTAAGAAAAGCATTCCCTATCCTGTTAGATAACGTATAAATATGATCGTTTCCCTCTAAGAATCATCAGTAGCAATTAAATTGTTAACATTCGATTCCATCATCTCTTTAAGGAAAAACTTGAAAAATGAATATCTCAGTAAGTTGCACATTATGTTATACTGTATAATGTAATTTAACACATTATGATGTATATGCGTGAAATGATAATAAATTGGTATAAATCATGCTCATTTATTGAGTGCAGATAATTTATAATTTCAAACATGTATAGTGTACCATTTTTTATGTAATTTTGCTAATATGATTGTAATGTATTTTATTATTAATTACCAATTTCACTTAGATTCATTTTTAAAACGATTATCTATTCATTTAGCTTTTAATTAAATTTAATTTGTATTGTTTTATTAATGCATTATTGTCCGAAAGTAAGTTTAATAAATAATTATAGAAAGTTGAGTGTAGTCACCCTTAATTTGTAATTTAAAGGTTTGATTTTTGTGTGTTTGTATATATGGATTGTAAAGCACTTTTGAACGTATATTTCTTTATGAAAAGAGTGATTTATAAATGAGGTATAACAATAATGATAATAATAATAATAATAATAATAATAATAATAATAATAATAATAATAATAATGTTTTGTATGCATGTTTTTATTGCGATAAATGATTTTTTTCATCGTTAAGGAGGTTAAAAAAATGTCGAAAAGGTTCACCAATTATTAAGTCATTTGGATATACATACATTTCGACAAGTTTACATTACTAAAACATACTGGGACTTAAAATTATTAAAACGTTCAAGTTTAAAAACACATTGTTTTGAAATACTTTTGTGATAAATATACTGACCCACTGTTACAGGATTGCCATATGCGTCTGCACCTAACTTAAAAGATCAATCGAGCGAGGTTTTGATAATCTTGGAAATGATTTTGAAATACAACTGTGTTTGTTTATCGCAAAAGTCATCTACTGTATAATGGGGACTTTCCTATTACTAAGAAAAAACATTCCCTATCCTGTAAAATAAAGTATAAATACGTTCGTTTTCACTTAAGAATTATCAGTAGCAATTAAATTGTTAACACTCGATTTTATCATCTCCTTAAGGATATACTTTAAACAAAATGAACATCGCAGTAAGTTGAACTTAATGTGTAAAATGTAATTTACGTAATTTAGCACATAATATTACATTAGTTGTGCATCCACCTTGACATGTCAATTAAAGTAACCAAACGCTTTTGATACAGAATTAAGTAACATTTGTAACACGCGTTCATCTTATTTCTTCGAGTGTAGTTTTCAGATAGATATGAACATTCTAATTGATAATAGTATTTGTACAAAAATGTTTTGTTATAATGTTTTGTAGATCTACTGCAGCTTAGTGTGCGTGTTTTACCTCTGGGCCAGTGCCGAAGGAGTGCCATGTAAGTCCAAGCTTCTTCTTCTTTAACAAATCTTAGCGAAACCCAGGAAACCTATGGCTAGAATTTAGCCACAGTTTTAATTTAAAGATATTGAAAGTATCAAATTTTAAAACTTTTATTCGTTTTTACTAATTTCCTATTGTTAAAATGATAAGATTAAATAACTTATGATAGCAATGTTTCCTCAAATATTTCAACTGTTGAAACAACACATCAAATTCCACCATTTTTTTCGTGCACGAATTGTACTGTCATGACTGTAAAAATGCAAGGAGCAGATATGTTCTAAAATCAATTACATAACTGTGAAATAACCGAGTCATTTTACTGACAGGGGACTTTTTTCAAAACTTCATTTTCACTTCTACCAGAAAAAAGGAAAATTCATAATATATTTCATAATTAATACGGATATAAACATTCTGCAATGTCTCTTCAACTATCAACACAATTTTAAAAAAATAATCATATGTGAAATATTAATTCCAGCCAACTGCAGGGTGGGAAGCGCCTGTAACGCTTGTCCCGAAGGTCAATACTGGACCGTGAAGGTCAATGACGCACTTGGTCGGCCACGTGACCTGAAGGTGTGTTCACCTACATGTAGCAAGTACTGCCGAGCCGGGAACCGGGCTAGCGACGGGAGGCCTTGGTGTCAATGTTACGATCCTGCTGGTAAAAACAAAGATATTTTATCTGTCTAATGTCCATTTCTATGGCAATCATTGTTGGTCTCTTGTTTGCAAATACTTCATGTGTGTTGTGTATGTATTATGACAACATTTATCTTCGTTTATAGTCAATGAAATAGTGAAGGGGGTCAAGATTCCTGATCCTACGTAGCGCCGCTGACACGTACTTTGATACCTTTCTTCTCGCTTATTGCTCAGCATTTATAGCTCACACAATCACTTCCGCATGATTAAAGATGCACTAATACTCTTAAAAACAATCAACCACAATGCATGTAATTAATGTTGTATGAATATAACAAAAACAATTGTTAAATGTCGAAAACAATGGTTCATATGGAGGATACCGAGTTTATTTTGAAAGAACGGTGACGAACACACAGTCTTTCTAATAAGAGGGTATTAGATAACAGTAAGACTTTTAGCAATTAACAATCATTAAATATCATTTAATGGTTTTGAGTTTTAAGCTATTAAATACACGGTTACAATCTTGTTATCAGTAATTTATAATAATAGTTTCCATAAATGCATTATTAAGTAAGTAGTTTATCACTCAAAAGGTATGTTTGTTATACATGCAGATGTATTGATTTTGAATAAAAGTGTCACTTTAAGTGGTAGGAAGGCAGGAAAAATATGAATGAATATTAGCAACACTCGTTAGCTTCTCTTTGCAAAGTTGTTAACATCTAGACAAACATGATTCTCCCTTTAATAACAATACTTATGTGAATATCTACAGAAACAATCACAGTAGTCAAAAGTTTAAACATAAACCCCGTTTAATGGCACAGGGTAAACGCCAAAGGTATAGAAGATAAAGACAAAGACAAAAACACAAACAAGAAACATGAAACAACAGCAAAAAACTCTAACAACAACATAGTGCATTTATACTATATAAAAAACTAGGTATGTGTATTGAGGATTGTTAGGAACCGCCTTGGAACAGTCAGTAAAATGTAAATTTACCAGCCTGACTTCCCCTTTTTCAGACATCAGGGGTGACTGCTGGAAGGGGGCTCAATGTGACACATGCCTGGCCGGGGCCAACGCTGCCTATGGCGGAAACATCAACAGTATTCCCGTGTGTTGTGCCAATTGTGAGGCTTCAGGACTCATGCTAGGAAGCAATCTGTGTAACTGCCTTCACAACGGGCCTTAGAGATCAGGAAATCCATCAAACTTTGCGAATTAACTGGGAAGCCACCTTTTAGATGAGTCCATGAACTTTTTATGTATTTAGCTCTGTAATTCAACAAAATAATAATAATTATATAAAAAATGTGGTCATTCATTACGAAAATTATTAATTTTCAAAGTATTTTTTTTAAAAATCGTGTAATAAATTCAGGATAGAATGAGCGCTCATGTAATAGTTGAATGTTTTTATGAAGCACACATACAGCACCTTCGCGTTGCTTTTTAGAGAGTTACCATCTTGTAAACATCTGAAATCCAGCATCCTTAATATTCAGAACCATCCACACTTTGACTTTAACAAACATGAAACTTGTTTGCAATATAATACACAAGTATTGTAAGAATACCGTTGGTTTTGGGTGACCCTTTATTGATACAATTACCCATTATATAGGTATTTATTGATAAAAATTGTATATGCAATAACATGTTGTTAAAATGTTCTTTTTCTCGATGTTCAAGCATTGCTGTTTTGTTATCTTTGTAACATTTTGTAGCAATTCCGTGATTAAACGATTTGATGCAAAAACTGTGTATTTATTCTTTTTTTCACCACTATCGCTAACATGATATGATCTGAATATTTAGCATTTGCATTAAAAGATATTTGAAACAGGCTTTGTCGAAAAACGCTAAACCCCAAAACTCCCAAACTTATATAGAAAATGAATGCCAGTTGGGCTGAAGTTTAAGATCTTGCAAAAATATAACGTTGCGTTTAAGATGATTCATAAGATTAATGTACAGGTTGATGAAGGCTATATACATTTGTTTTCAATTCAAACGTGGTAAATTCTGATGTATCTTTACAAACATTTATTTGCTTAGTGCTCAAAAGTTTTGTTTTTTCTACAGGAAAAGCCTCTTATCAACACCTGACTTCTGATCTACCAATATTAGAATACGGCAGAATAATAATACTCCCATCCAATATGAAAAACAAACATAATACTGAAGCCTAAATCAGTTTCGACTCCGACTCTGTATTAATTAGATAAAATATTTAATCATACGGTGTGCAATGTTTATCATGACTTTAAACGCAAAACCAATCAATGATAAATGTGTCATACTTCTTGATATTGTGTACCATGTGCATCTGCATGTTATTAATCATCGGTAGTTCGTGTTAGAAATTGTTTAAGTATTCTTACATTTTTTGCACTTTGTTTCAGTTTCTTGAAACTAATTTTCACATGACATCAACCATGTTTAGAAGTTGTTGTATTGACAAACAAGTATATTCTACTTACTCTTACGGAAACTTTATAGTTTGTTCTGAATATCAATGTAGGAGAAATGGCTCTCCAATGCATTACTGAGGTTATTCAGATCTCTAATTAAAACAGAGAAATAAGAATCGATTTTCCATGGTATTTGCCACCAAAGTGTATAAATTACTGGGGCATCACTTGTCCGCCATTTGCCACGACTGATACGCCATATGTTTCTTATTAAACTTGTGTGAAGGTGTGACACAGGTGTTGTTGACATTTTGATAATGTACATATATTGAGGCATCAGTGGCGTAGTTACATATAGGCCTTGTAGGCCTGGGCCTACAACGTTTTTGAAAAATGACAAAATTTAAAAAAACAAAAGATCAATAAAAACTTACTTCTCAAACACTTTGAACAACACAAAAGTTTGTTTTATCTAAACAAAGTAAGTTTGGTGTTGTCGATTTAAACTTGCTTAATTTTATTGTACATGCAATTATTGCAAATATACTTGAATGTGTTTTATGTCCACATAAAAGTCCCCTAACTCACATGGAATCATCGGGCTTACAAGTTTTAGGCCCTAGCTACGCTTCTGGGCATTAAGTAAATTTCAGATAACGAAATTCATGCGGTTAAATGGTATATCTGGTTGGTGCACATACACTTACGTACCGATCCTTCTGATTCGCTTTACCATACATTCCATGAAAGCAAATGCAAAATACCCTCTAAAATGAGGCCATCAATATAGAGAAGGGAACATTATGGTGACATCTTGTCCCCTTGGCAGGTGCCTGGTAAAACCAGAAATTTCGTTGACCAAATAATTTTAAAGCGCATATAACTTTTGGCGTCAATATACATATTCATCACGGCTAGTGTATTGTTATCTACCTCGACATCTGTAAGTGTATAAAATATGCCATCGTGGCATACACGGTCAAAAACTTGTCAAGAAAACAATAAATTTAAACTATTAACAATAACCGCTTGGCTGGCGGGGCGCTAAGTAATGAAATTGGCGCTAAAAACAGCGCCACCTATCACCTGAGATTTCTGGGAAAAGCGTGACGTCAGAGAGCGCTTAATAATTATCGTATTTATGTCTAAATACTTTAATGTACAGGTGAAGAGTACTCTCGCACGAAATCACTCTTGGAGATAGAATAACGTAGATTAACGTAGATTCAATATATTGTTGGTGCACATGAACCGACTCACCCATTCCTATAGATTTACTTTACCAACATTCAACAAGTTTCTTTATTTAAATGAAATATTAGTTAACATAAAGCTTTCATTTCTAAAACTATCATCAACATCACTAATATAAGAAAATAATATAAGATAAAACAATTAATTGTTTAGGATTTTATTCAAGATAAGATAATCTTTATTTAGAGTCGGTTATGATAAATATAAATAACACTAGCTGATAGCTATTTTCCGACATAATAGATTATCCAATATCAGACAAACAAACACCTTTTCACAGAGATAATGCTAAATGTTTGAAAGATATTTATCTTGTATTGTTTATCTAAATAAATATTGTTTAAATCAAACGTCACTGTCGATGATTACATTATCGGCTTAGAATACATTGCTGACGATTTTGGCGGAAAACTTATTATTCTTCCACAAATAATTGCATCCACTAACCTGATAAAGTATATACGCCAACGCTTCAATGTTATCCTAAATAATCAGCTATCACCAGGCGAAACGACGAGATATGTTTACGTCACCATGTTATAGTTTGGTCCATTGTGTAACACAAAGTAACAAAAACCGAATTTAGTTTTAAAGTTTTATAAAAAATAATAATGATATATACAAAGGTAGACAAATGTTCTGACGATTAAGAATGACTTATCAATTTACTTCCCTTTTTAATGTTTAAAATAAAATAATTGAGAACATTTGTGATGAAAAACTGTGTGCATTTTTCAAATTGTTGTACACAAATTTACAGCATGTTCGTACATTATGATGATTAAGAATTACTTGCCCTTTTTTAACCAATTTACCAAAGTTATCGCCCGGTTAGCGCAGTAGTAAGTGCACTCGCTTCTCACCTAGGCGACCTGGGTTTGATTCCCAGCCTGGGCGCATGTGTGTTTTGGTTTGTGGTCACTAAGTCGGACAAGTGGGTTTCCTCCAGGTACTCCGGTTTTCCCCACATCACAAGACCACACTCTCGCGCAAAATCGTGCCAACGAGAGTGATTAATGTAAGTTGCAAAAGCATGATTCACAACCGTTGTAAAATAAATAAGCTTAAACTAAAGTTATCTTCAAAATTTACGAGGAGATATAGCGTTACAATTGACTCATTGGTCCCATTAAAAGAATATACACTTTGCCTATTTGAGTAACTTGCACTCAGTTACCATAGACCGTAACTGAATGTAATATAGTTTTTACCTCCATGTTTTGAAACTAGCTAATTGTATCACAATTCATCAATGTACATTATCTGTCTTAGGTTATGACAGGCACTTATCGTTTACAGTAATGGGCCTCTGAAAGATTTATGGATTCCATTGTTATTGCCTATGAACAGAATTGTAAAAAAATTAAAACCATGCTTGTCGCGCCTACACCCGTTCACTGCTTTCAGTGCTTTTATTTTTATTGTTTGTAGATTAATGGTCATTTGCGACGCAAAAGTGGTTTACATGATAGTGTGTAAACTACCCTCTAACTGGGTCATTCACTGTTAATATATATCACTTCACCGTATTTAATCAACGGCGACTGGCTGCTTATTAACTGAAATAAATGTTTTCGAATATTGAAACATTCTGCCTCTTCTAATTCGATACAGAAATTATATTGACCGTTCATTATAAAAGGTCATACCATAAGCGAGGTGAACGACTACAAGTATACCTTCAAAAAGTATGCTGATATTCGATGACATATCAATAAATAACTCAGTGAATACTGTAAAAAAATAACATAAACAAAATAACCTTTATATCGTTAACGTAAGGGAAGTAAACATTTCAAAGAATTTATTTCATGTCTATACTTAATGCACTATTGTTTCCCATGATAAACATTACTCGTGTGTTTTAATCTCTGCGGTTTGACGTACTGTTTGTCTAAAAAGCAAACACCGCTGCGGCTGATTTTGAAATTAGACGCAGACAAAATAATCCCCGCACTTTTTGGTCATGCATTAATTTCATAGCTGATAAATTGTGTTGATGTATTGACAAACTTTGATGAGTCTTGTTTATATATGTAAAAGGTTCAAAATATAGTTATAAGTACAAAAGAAACGTTATAACTTAATACATAATCATATTTAGCTTATTTGACTTCAATGATAAAAAACAACGTATAATTTGTATACAGATAAGAAATATTAGCTTTTATAATTTTCAATTAAAATGTAAGTGGTCTCAAATTCTCCAGTTAAAAAACACCAAAATATCATTCAACATACACAAACATGTTACTAAACGGTTTTAAATGTTTTGATCATTGAAATCAAATGAGTCAAAGATAATAATGCATAAAAAAGAAACTTACCTTCGTGCATCTTTCTATGTTTTGTTCTTTTAAGTATTAGCAACTACATGTCGCTTTTATTTTTAATAATGTTTTCTTTATTTGTTCCCAGTTTTAGTACAATGATGTGTGTGGTGTCCAAAGTTTCAAACAATGGCTGCATCGTATCTTAGAAAAGTTTTTGCATTAGGTGCTCTGATTTGTATTCCTCCGTCTGCAGATAGAGTTTGGATCTTTAATCATAGAAGTATTTGGGGTTTACCTATAAGTTTATTATTATTTGTTTTATTTTTAAGTTTCCTCAAGTTAATGCATATTTTGATAAGATTTACCTTTTGCATTTTATCTTTATTTAGGATTGTTGTGATAGGAGTGAGGTTTGAGCACTTAAAAAGGTTTAAACCCCCAGTAAATTCACATTTTACTGACCGTTCCAATGGGGTACCTAACAATCCTTGAAATTCCTAGTTTTTTTATATATAGTATGTATGAACTGTGCTGCTTGTGGAGGTTTGTGCTGTTCTTCCATGTTTCTTGTTTGTGATTTTATGTTTTATGTCTTTGGCGTTTACCCAGTGCCATTAAACCGGGTGTATGTTTAAACCTTTTGCTACTGGGCTTGTTACTGTGGCTTTTCGCATAAATATTGGTCAACAAGATTGTTATTTAAAAGGTACTTTGAAGCAGTACACACAATCTAACATAAATGTATTGTTTTGTTCAACGCATGCTCGTAATCTAATAAATTGAACGTTAAAATCCCAGGACGTCTTAGAATCAGATTATTCAGAGAACGAAAGTAAAAGTGCTTAAATAGCTATGATATCTTGTAGCTACGATAATTTCTGATAAAATCCCGAGGTTCACGGTATGCTTCATTATAATGAAATGCATAGGAATGTCTAACGGTAACACTAACTTGACCACTGACTCACTATATGCTAATAACTTAAGGTAGAAACGGGGGTGGAGCTTAAATACTGAACATTTTCAAATAAAACTTCACATGAAAAAAAATGAGCTCATGTTTCTGAAATAAATATTATGCAATCATTTTAGACTGAAAAATTATCTATATTGTTTAGTACGAAATCGCCTATTAATAATGTTACTACTTATTGTCTTATTACCTTACTTTTCTTCAAATTAATAAAGTTTAGCTTCAAATTAAAATAATTTATAAAAATAACATTGTAAGTATGATATTTTGGTTTAAATATTTATTTAAACCAATCACTTCTTAGTTGAAATATGAAAAGTAGCAGTAAAAAGCAAATATAGTATTTTGGCATTAAGAAAGTCACGTGATATGCTTAATTCGAAGTGATGTTGTTTGAGCTAAATTTAGAATGTACTTTCGGTCATGTGCATGTTTGTTTTGGCGATAAAAAAAATCATCGTAATGGTTTAAAATGTCGAGAAGGTTCACATAAGTCATTTGGGTATACATGCATTTGGATAAGTTTACATTACTAATACATACTGGGAGTTTAAGTTATTAAAACGTTAAAGTTTAAAATCACCTTGTTTTGAAACACTTTTGGGATGAATCACCTAACTTGAAAAATCATACGAGTGAGGTTTTGATAATCTAGGAAGGATTTTGAAATACAACTGTGTTTGTTTATCGCCAAAGTCATCTGCTATATAAATGGGGATTTTCCTATTACTTAGAAATAACATTCCCTATCCTGTAAAATAAAGTATAAATACGTTCGCTTTCCATTAAGAATTATCATTAGCAGTTAAATTTTTAATCTTCGATTCTATCATCTCCTTAAGGATAATCTTTAAACAAAATGAACATCGCAGTAAGTTGCACTTTATGTGTAAAATGTAATTTAGCACATACAATTATACTATATGCGCAAGCAATTTGACATGTGAAATAAGGTAACTAAAATCTTTTGATACAGAGTGAAGTTGTAACATTTGTAACACGCGTTCATCTCATTTTCTTCGAGTGTAGTTTTCAGATAAATATGAACATTCTAATTGACAATAGTATTTGTACAACAATGTTTTGTTATAATGTGTTGTAGATCTACTGCTGTTTTGTGTGCGTGTTTTACCTCTGGACCAGTGCTGAAGGAGCGCATGTAAGTCCAAGCTACTTATACTCTTTCTCCTTCATTCTCCCCAAGAGTCTTAAACCACTAGCGGATCCAGGGGGCGTCCTCAACCCCCCTGCAAACACTTTAAACCAAATAAATTTCGGTTCTGAGGGAGGGGCGCAAGTGAAAAGGCTACGCCCCTCACTAACGCCCCTCTAACGTTGAATCCTGGGACCGCCCCTGAAAACGAATCTATAGAGAAACCCAGACACATCGTGTCTACCTTTAAATCACGGTTGTTATTTTAAGATGAGTTTTGATAACGGTTGACAGCAATCAAAATCCACTTTTTTGTTTTCGTACACAAAATGTACTATACTGTCTGTAGCGTTTCAAGGGGCAAATTACCTTTGTCACTTTGTTCTTAAATAAATTACAAAAAGGATAATTACATAATCAGTTATGTAAGTTATTGAAAGGGGATTTTTTATCAACACTTTCTATTCATTTATGTCAGAAAAAGTTCTACGGATATAATTATTATGAAATGTCTCTTCAACTATCAACACAATTCTTAAAAATAATTATATGTGAAATATTAATTACAGCCAACTGCAGGGCGGGAAGCGCCTGTAATGCGTGTCCTGAAGGTCAATTCTGGATCGTGAAGGTCAATGACGCACTTGGTCGGTCACGTGACCTGAAGGTGTGTTCACCCACGTGCAGCAAGTACTGCCGAGCTGGGAACCGGGCTAGCGACGGGAGGCCTTGGTGTCAATGTTACAATCCTATAGGTGAGGACAAACAGTTTTTATCTGTCTAATGTCCATTTCTATGGCAACCATTGTTGGTCCCGTTTTTGCAAATAGTTCATGTGTATGTAATATGACAATATTTATCATCGTTTACAGTCAATGAAATAGTGAATGGGGTAAAGGTACTGATCCTACGTAGCGCCGCAAGCACGTACATTTCTTCTCGCTTATTGCTCAGCATTTATAGCTCACACAATCACTTCCGCATGATTAAAGATGCACTCCTACTCTCAAAAACAATTATTCACAATCAATGTTATTAATGTTGTTTGAATATACCAAAACGGATGATTAAATGTCGAAAACAATGGTTTTTATGACGGATACCGAGTTTATTTTGAAAGAAAGGTGGCGAACACACGATATTTCTTCCTTGTAAGACGGTAGTAGATAACATTAAATCTTTCAGCATTTACCAATCATTTTATAATATCATTTAATATTTTTAGTTTTCAGCTATTAAATACACGGTTACAATCTTGTTATCAGTAATTATTATTTTCCATAAATGCATTATTTAGTAATTAGTTAAAGATATTTCACTTAAAATGTATGCTTGTTATACATGCAGATGTATTGATTCTGAATACAAGTGTCACTTTAAGTGGTAGGAATGCAGGGAAAATATGAATGAATATTAACAATGCTCGTTAGCTTCTTTTTGCTAAGATGTTAACACATGGACAAACATGGTTCTCCCTGTAATAACAAACCTGACTTTCCCTTCTTCAGACATCAAGGGCGACTGCTGGAAGGGCGCCCAATGTGACACATGCCTGGCCGGGGCCAACGCTTCCTATGCCGGAAATATCAACACTATCCCCGTGTGCTGTGCCAAATGTGAGGCTTCAGGACTCATGCTAGGAAGCACTCTATGTAACTGCCTCCACAACGGGCCTTAGAGATCAGGAAATCCATCAAACTTTGCGAATAAACTGGGAAGCCACCTTTTAAATGATTATATGCACCTTTTATGTATTTAGCTCTGAAAATAAACAAAATTATATTAATGATATAAAAATAAGAAATTTGTGGTCATTCAATACGAAAATTATGAATTTTCAAAGTAAATTTTTATCAATTTTTACAAAATCGTTTAATAAATTCCAGATTGAATGAGCGCTCATGTAATAGTTAAATGTTTTTAAAAAGAACACGTACAGCACTTTCGCGTTGCTTTTTTGAGAGCTACCATTTTGTTAACATCGGAAATTTAGCATCTTTATTATGCAGAACCATCCACACTTTGACTTTAACAAACATGAAACTTGTTTGCAATATAATACACAAGTATTGTAAGAATACCGTTGGTTTTGGGTGACCCTTTATTGATACAATTACCCATTATATAGGTATTTATTGATGAAAATTGTATATGCAATAACATGTTGTTAAAATGTTTTCTTTTTCTCGATGTTCAAGCATTGCTGTCTGGTTATCTTTGTAGCATTTAAGAAATACCGTGATTAAACGATTTGATGCAAAACCTGTGTATTTATTCTTTTTTCACCTTTATCGCTTACATGATATGATCTAAATATTTAGCATATTCAGAAAAAAAACATATTTAAAATAGGCTTTGTCGAAAAACGTTATACCCCCAAACTCCCAAATATATACAGATAATGAAGCCAATTGGACTGAAGTTTAAGATCTTGCAAAAACATAACGTTGCGTTTAAGATGATTCATAAGATTAATGTACAGGTTGATGAAGGCTATATACATTTGTTTTCAATTCAAACGTAGTAAATTCTGATGTATGTTTACAATCATTTATTTGCTTGGTGCTCAATAGTTTTTATCTACAGGGAAAGCCCCTTTTTAATCTACCGATTCACCTGATTTAAGTTATTTACACCTGACTGCTGATCTACCAATATTAGAATATGGCAAAATAATAATACTCTCATCCAATATGAAAAACAAATATAATACTGAACACTAAATCAGTTTCGACTCCGACTCTGTATTAATTAGATGAAATATTTCATCATACGATGTGCAATGTCCATCATGACTGTAAACGCAAAAACAATCAAGTAGTACATGATATAACCAGTTTATTTATTTTTACAGTTTTTGCACGTTATGTTCGTCTTCTTAAAACTACATTTTACATGACATCAACCATGTTTAGAAGTTGTTGTATTGACATACAAGTATGTTCTATCACCTCTTACGGAAACGTTATACTAGTCTGTTCTGAATATCAATGTTTGAGAAATGGCTCTCGAATGCATTACTGAGGTAATTCAGATCTCTAATTAGTACAGAGAAATATAAAAAAGACTATAAGTATCTTCCATGGCCGAGAGTGTAAGATAGGTTCATTCCGACCCGAGCGTAGGGTATTTTGCGGAAACGAGGTTTACCGAGGTACTAAGAAGGCAATGGTAGGCTATGAGCGGCTATGGTAGATGCTTTTTCTCCCACCTCAGTTAAACAAAATTAAGTGAAAATGTATTTTTTTGCCGGAACTCTTTTTGCTTAGTGAAAATAATTGCGTACGGATATGCAATAATTCGTGGTTGTCATGGATATTCGCGCAGTGATTCAGAGTATGTAAATGGTCTGATCGGTCTTTAAATAGTTCTAAGAAGAGTGAAGCATAATTTCCTGAAAGGTGAGTGAAAACTGTTTTTTGGTGACATTTGAAGCGAGAAATAATTAACTCGCGTTCTAAATATTGCCACCAGACAAGATTTCCATGATGCGCTACAGACGACAGTCTTTAACAAGGGAGGTAATTACAATGTGGTGACCATTAAAAGAAGTTCCATACGGGCAATTTATCTTCGCCCTTGGGCAAGATAAGAATTTCTAGCATGGTTAAATAATGGATCTACTTATCTGAGGTGGGAGAAATAATTATCTATCTACCATGGTAGTTGCCACCAAAATGTATCAGTTACTGGAGCAACTCCTGTCCGCCATTAGCCACGACCGATACACCATATGTTTCTTACTAAACTCGTGTGAAGGTGTGACACAGGTGTTGTTGACATTTTGATAAAGTATTGGTGAATTAAGTAAAATTCAGATAACGAAATGCATGCGGTTAAATGGTATATTTGGTTGGAGCACATGAAATAACTTACCAATCCGGTTGATTAGCTTTACCATACATACCATGTAGGCAAATGCAAAACACCCTCTGGCTCTAAAATGAGGCCATTAATATAGAGAAAAGAACTTTATTTAAGAGTTCTCCTTGGCGGGTGCCCTGTAAAACCAGAAATTTCGTTGACCAAATAATTTTAAAGCGCATCTAACTCTTGGCGTCAATATACATATTCATCACGGCTAGTATATTGTTATCTACCTCGACATTTGTAAGTGTATAAAATATGCCATCGTGTCATACACGGTCAAAAACTTGTCAAGAAAACATTAAATTTAAACTATAAACAATAACCGCTCGGATGGCGGGGCGCTAAATAATGAAATTGGCGCTAAAAACAGCGCCACCTATCACCTGAGATTTCTGGGAAAAGCGTGACGTCAGAGAGCGCTTAATAATTATCGTATTTATGTCTAAATACTTAAATGTACAGGTGAAGAGTACTCTCGCACGAAATGCACTCTCGGAGATAGAATAACGTAGATTCACGTATTCAGTATCTGGTTGGTGCACATGCACCGACTCACCCACTCCTATAGATTTACTTTACCATTCAACAAGTTTCTTTATTTAAATGAAATATTAGTCAACATAAAGCTTTCATTTCTAAAACTACCATCAACATCATTAATATAAGAAAATAATATAAGATAAAAACAATTATTTTGTATAGGATTTCATTCAAGATAAGATAATCTTTATTTAGAGTCGGTTATGATAAATATAAATAACACTAGCTGATAGCTATTTTCCGACATAATAGATTATCCAATATCAGAAAAACAAACACCTTTTTGCAGAGATAATGCTAAATGTTTGAAAGATATTTATCTTGTATTGTTTATCTAAATAAATATTGTTCAAATCAAACGTCACTGTCGATGATTACATTATCGGCTTAGAATACATTGCTGACGATTTTGGCGGAAAACACGATTATTATTCTTCCACAAATAATTGCATCCACTAACCTGATAAAGTATATACGCCCACGCTTCAAGGTTTTCCTAAATAATCAGCTATCACCAGGCGAAACGACGAGATATGTTTACGTCACCATGTTATAGTTTGGTCCATTGTGTAACACAAAGTAACAAACACCGAATTTAGTTTTAAAGTTTTATAAAAAATAATAATGATATATACAAAGGTAGACAAATGTTATGACGATTAAGAATGTCTTATCAATTTACTTCCCTTTCTAATGTTTAAAATAAAATAATTGAGAACATTTGTGATGAAAAACTGTGGGCATTTTTCAAATTGTTGTACACAAATTTACAGCATTTTCGTACATTATGATGATTAAGAATTACTTGCCCTTTTTTTAACCAATTTACCAAAGTTATCGCCCGGTTAGCGCAGTAGTTAGTGCACTCGCTTCTCACCTAGGCGACCCGGGTTTGATTCCCAGCCTGGGCGCATGTGTGTTTTGGTTTGTGGTCACCAAGTCGGACAAGTGGGTTTCCTCCGGGTACTCCGGTTTCCCCCACATCACAAGACCACACTCTTGCGCAAAATCGTGCCAACGAGAGTGATTAATATAAGTTGCAAAAGCATGTTTCACAACCGTTGTAAAATGAATAAGTTTAAACTAAAGTTATCGTCAAAATTTACGAGGAGATATAGCGTTACAATTGACTCATTGGTCCCATTAAAAGAATATACACTTTGCCTATTTGAGTAACTTGCACTCAGTTACCTTAGACCGTAACTGAATGTAATATAGTTTTTACTTCCATGTTTTGAAACTAGCTAATTGTATCCCAAATCATCAATATACATTATCTGTCTTAGGTTATGACAGCCACTTATCGTTTACAGTAATGGGCCTCTGAAAGATTTATGGATTCCATTGTTATTGCCTATGAACAGAATTGTAAAAAAAGTAAAACCATGCTTGTCTTGCCTACACCCGTTCACCGCTTTCAGTGCTTTTATTTTTATTGTTTGTATATTAATGGTCATTTGCGACGCATAAGTGGTCTACATGATAGTGTTTATACTACCCTCTAACTGGGTCATTCACTGTTAATATATATCACTTCACCGTATTTAATCAACGGCGGCTGGCTGCTTATTAACTGAAATAAATGTTTTCGAATATTAAAACATTCTGCCTCTTCTAATTCGATACAGAAATTATATTGACCGCTTATTATAAAAGATGGTCATACCATAAGCGATGTTAACAACAACAGGAATACCTTCAAAAAGTATGTTGATATTCAATAAACAACTCAATGAATATTGTGATAAAATAACATAAACAAAATAACCTTTATATCGTTAACGTAAGGGAAGTAAACCTTTTATTTCAAAGAATTTATTTCATTTCTATACTTAATGTAATAAGGTTGAAGTATGGTCTTATCAAATGCACTATTGTTTCCCATGATAAACATTACTGCTGTGTTTTCATCTCTGCGGTTTGACGTACTGTTTGTCTAAAAAGCAGACCACTGCTGTGGTTGATTTGAAATTAGACGCAGACAAAATAATCCCCGAACTTTTTGGTCATGCAATAATTTCATAGCTGATAAATTATGTTGATGCATTGACAAACTTTGATGAGTCTTTCTTATATATGTAAAAGTTTCAAAATATAGTTATAAGTACAAAAGAAACGTTATAACTTAATACATAATCATGTTTAGCTTATTTGACTTCAATGATTAAAAAAACATATAATTTGTATACAGATAAAAAATATTAGCCTTTATAAATAGGGTTTTCAATTAAAAGGTACGTGGTCTCAAATTCTCCAGTTAAAAAAAACACCAAAAGATCATTCAATTTACACAAATATCTTACGGTTTGATTTGTTTTGATCATTAAAATCAAATGAGTCAAACATATTAATGCATTAAAAATAGTACGTTACTTTAGTTTATATCTATGTTTTGTTCCTGTATCAATATGTCAATAAGACTTGTTGATACTTTGAAGCACTATTGTTGAACGCCTCAACGAAGTCTTATAAGTTGGATGTTAAAGTCCCAGTACGTCTTAGAGTCAATAAATTCAGAGAACAAAAATAAAAGTGCTTAAATAGCTATGTTATACATTAGATCATTTCTGATAAAATCCCGAGTTTCACAGGCTGCTTTATTATAAAGAAATGTATGGGAATGTCCAACGGTAACACTAACTTAACCACTGAATCGCTAAAGGCTAATGAGGTAGAAACATGGGTGGAGCATAACTCTTTTGTTACAAGTACATGGCAGTTCATGTTTCGTCCTAAAAGCCTCCGTACTTCTTCACAGAGATCTGGAGACATACAGAACATTTTGAAAGGAAATTTAACATGACGAAAATTAAGCTTTCGGTTTCTAACATAAATATGATGCCATCATTTTCGAATGAAACAAATATCAATGTTGTTTAGTGCAAAATCGCCTATTAAACATGCCAATACTAATTGTCTTGTTACCTTCCTTTTTCTTAGAATTAATTTAATTTAGCTTTTCAAATTATTTTTTTATGAAAATAACATTGTAAGTATTATTTTTTATCATAGGTTAAAAATGTCAAAAAGGTTAACAGAATTTATTTGGATATACATACATTTCGATAGGTTTACATATTTAAAACATACTGGTACTTTAAGTACTTAAAACCCCAAAGCTTAAAATAACATTGTTTTGTAATACTTTTGAAATGAGTCCCTTGTTTATGGAATGCCGTCTGCACGTAACTTCATGAAATATACGTACGAGTGAGATTTCAAATCTTGGAAAGGGTTTTGAAATACATCTGTGTTTGTTTATCGTAAAAGTCATCTGCTGTATAAATGGGGACTTTCTTATTACTAAGAAAAAACATTTACTATCCGGTAAAATAAAGTATAAATACGTTCGTATTCCCTTAAGAATTATCAGTAGCAGTTAAATTGTTAATCTTCGATTCATTCATCTCCTTAAGGATATACTTTAAACAAAATGAACATCGCAGTAAGTTGAACTTTATGTGTATAATGTAATTAATGTAATTTAGCACATAATATTATATTATATGCGCAAGCAATTTGACATGTGAAATAAAGTAACTAAAAGCTTTTGATACAGAGTGAAGTTGTAACATTTGTAACTCGCGTTCATCTCATTTTCTTCGAGTGTAGTTTTCAAATAGATATGTACATTCTAATTGATAATAGTATTTATACAACAATGTCTTGTTATAATGTTTTGTAGATCTACTGCAGCTTAGTGTGTGTGTTTTACCTCTGGACCAGTGCTGACGGAGCGCCATGTAAGTCCAAGCTACTTATACTCTTTCTCATTCATGCTCTCCGAGGGTCTTAAACCACTAGCGGATCCAGGGGGCGTCCTCAACCCCCTGCAAACACTTTAAACCAAATAAATTTCGGTTTTGTGGGAGGGGCGCAAGTGAAAAGGCTACGCCCCTCAGTAATGCCCCCTCTAACGTTGAATCCTGGTTCCGCCCCTGTAAACGAATCTATAGAGAAACCCAGAAACATCGTGTCTACCTTTAAATCACGGTTGTTATTTTAAGATAATGGAAATATCAAATTCTAAAACAGGTATTGTTTTCACCAATACCTTAATGATGAGTTTTGATAACGGTTGACAGCAATCAAAATCCACCTTTTTGTTTTCGAACACAAAATGTACTATACTGTCTGTTGCGTTTCAAGGGGCAGATTACCTTTGTCACTGTGTTTATAAATAAATTACAAAAAGGATAATAACATAATCAGTTATGTAAGTTATTGAAAGGGGATTTTTATCAACACTTTTTATTCATATATGTCAAAAAAGTAATAATAAGTTAAGTAAGTACTACGGATATAATTATTATGAAATGTCTCTTCAACTATCAACACAATTCTTAAAAAATAATTATATGTAAAATATTAATTACAGCCAACTGCAGGGCGGGAAGCGCCTGTAATGCGTGTCCTGAAGGTCAATTCTGGACCGTGAAGGTCAATGACGCACTTGGTCGGTCACGTGACCTGAAGGTGTGTTCACCCACGTGCAGCAAGTACTGCCGAGCCGGGAACCGGGCTAGCGACGGGAGGCCTTGGTGTCAATGTTACAATCCTATAGGTGAGGACAAAGTTTTTATCTGTCTAATGTCCATTTCTATGGCAATCATTTTTGGTCCCGTTTGGTCCCACGGGCGAAGATAAAATGCCCGTATGGAACTTCTTTTAATGGTCACCACATTGTAATTATTTCCCTTGTTGAAGACTGTCGTCTGTAGCGCATCTTGGAAACCTTGTCTGGTGGCAATATTTAGAACGCGAGTTAATTATTTCTCGCTTCAAATGTCACCAGAAAACAGTTTTCACGCACCTTTCAAGAAATAATGCTTCACTCTTCTTAGAACTATTTAAAGACCGATCAGACCATTTACATACTCTGAATCACTGCGCGAATATCCATGACAACCACGAATTATTGCATATCCCTACGCAATTATTTTCACTAAGGACAAAAGAGTTCCGGCAAAAAAACAAAACTTTTTTACTTAATTTTGTTGAACTGAGGTGAGAGAAAAAGCATCTACCATAGCCTCTCGTGTAAGATAGGTTCATCCTGACCCTCGCGCAGGGTGTTTTGCGGAAACTCGGTAAACCTCGTTTCCGCAAAACACCCTACGCTCGGGTCGGAATTAACCTATCTTACACTCTCGGCCATGGAAGATACTTATAGTCTTTCTAATAATACGGTAGTAGATAACAGTAAAACTTATGGCAATTACCAATCATTTTATAATATCATTTAATATTTTTTTTGTTTTTAGCTATTAACTACACGGTTACAATCCTGTTATCAGTAATTATTATTTTCCATTAATGCATTATTTAGTAATTAGTTAAAGGTATTTCACTTAAAATATATGCTTGTTATACATACAGATATATTGATTTTGAATACAAGTGTCACTTTAAGTGGTAGGAATGCAGGGAAAATATGAATGAATATTAACAATGTTCGTTAGCTTTTATTTCCTAAGTTGTTAACACATGGACAAAAATAGTTCTCCCTGTAAACTTCTTCAGATATCAAGGGCGACTGCTGGAAGGGCGCCCAATGTGACACATGCCTGGCCGGGGCCAACGCTTCCTATGCCGGAAATATCAACAGTATCCCCGTGTGCTGTGCCAATTGTGAGGCTTCAGGACTCATGCTAGGAAGCACTCTATGTAACTGCCTCCACAACGGGCCTTAGAGATCAGGAAATCCATCAAACTTTGCAAATAAACTGGGAAGCCACCTTTTAAATGATTATATGCACCTTTTATGTATATAGCTCTGAAAATAAACAAAATTATATTTATGATAAAAAAAGAAATTTGTGGTCATTCAATACGATGCAGAACCATCCACACTTTGACTATAACAAACATGAACCTTGTTTGCGATATAATATACAAGTATTGTTAGAATGTCGCTGGTTTTGAGTGACCCTTCATTGATACCATTTTCTATTATACAGGTATTTATTGATGAAAATTGTATATGCAATAACATTTTGTTAAAATGTTTTCTTTTTCTCGATGTTCAAGCATTGCTGTCTGGTTATCTTTGTAGCATTTAAGAAATTCCGTGATGAAACGATTTGATGCAAAACCTGTGTATTTATTCTTTTTTCACCTTTATCGCTTACATGATATGATCTAAATATTTAGCGTATTCAGAAAAAAACATATTTGAAATAGGCTTTGTCGAAAAACATTATACCCCAAAACTTCCAAATATATACAGATAATGAAGCCAATTGGACTGAAGTTTATGAAAAACATAACGTTGCGTTTAAGATGATTCATAAGATTAATGTACAGGCTGATGAAGGCTATATACATTTGTTTTCAATTCAAACGTGGTAAATTCTGATGTATCTTTACAAACATTTATTTGCTTAGTGCTCAATAGTTTTTATCTACAGGGAAAGCCCCTTTTTAATCTACCGATTCACCTGATTTAAGTTATTAACACCTGACTGCTGATCTACCAATATTAGAATATGGCAGAATAATAATACTCCCATCCAATATGAAATACAACTATAATACTGAACACTTAATCAGTTTCGAGTCCGACTCTGTATTAATTAGATGAAATATTTCATCACACGATGTGTAATGTCCATTATGACTGTAAACGCAAAAACAATCAATGAAAAATGTGTCATGCTTCTTGATATTGTGTACCATGTGCATTTGCATGCTATAAATCATCGGTAGTTCGTCTTAGAAATTGTTTAAGTATTCTTACATTTTTTGCACTTTGAATAAGTTTCTTGAAGTTACGTTTTACATAAAATCGACCATGTTTTGAAGTTGTTGTATTGACCAACAAGTATATTCTACTACCTATTACATTATAGTTTGTTCTGAATATCAATGTAGTCGAAATGGTTCTCCAATGCATTACTATGGTTATTCTGATCTCTAGTTAATACAGAGAAATATGAAATAGACATAAGAATCGATTTGCCATGGTATTTGCCACCAAAGTGTATAAGTTACTGGTGCATCACGTGTCCGCCATTAGCCATGACTGATACGCCATATGTTTCTTACTAAACTTGTGTGAAGTTGGACACAGGTGTTGCTGAAATTTTGATAAAGTACATGTTTTGAGGCATCAGTGGCGTAATTACATATACGCCTTGTAGGCATGGCCTTACAACTTTTCTGAAAAATGGCAAAATTTAAATAACCGAAAGAGCAATAAAAACTTACTTCTCAAACACTTTGAACAACACAAAAGTTTGTTTTATCTAAACAAAGTAAGTTTGGTGTTGTCGATTTAAACTTGCTTGATTTTATTGTACATGCAATCATTGCAAATATACTTGAATTTGTTATGTCCACATAAAAGTCCCCAAACTCACATGGAATCATCGGGCCTACATATCATGTAAGCAAATGCAAAATACCCTCTGGCTCTAAAATCAGGCAATCAATATAGAGAAGGGAACCTTATTGTGACATCTTGTCCCCTTGCCGTGGCATACACGGTCAAAAACTAGTCAAGAAAACATTAAATTTAAACTATAAACAATAACCGCTCGGCTGGCGGCGCGCTAAATTATGAAATTGGCGCTAAAAACAGCGCCACCTATCACATGAGATTGATGGGAAAAGCGTCAGAGAGCGCTTAATAATTATCGTATTTATGTCTAAATACATAAATTTACAGGTGAAGATTACTCTCGAACGAAATGCACTATAGGAGATAGAATAACGTAGATTAACGTATTTAATATCTTGTTGGTGCACATGCACCGACTCACCGACTCCTATAGATTTACTTAACTATTCAACAAGTTTCTTTATTTTAATGAAATATTAGTTAACATAAAGCTTTCATTTCTAAAACTACCATCAACATCATTAATATAAGAAAATAATATAAGATAAAAACAATTATTTTGTTTAGGATTTCATTCAAGATAATATAATCTTTATTTAGAGTCGGTTATGATAAATATAAATAACACTAGCTGATAGCTATTTCCGACATAATAAATTATCCAATATCAGACAAACAATATTTATTCGAAAAGCTACAGAAACAAGCTCAGTAGCATATAGTTTAAACATAAACCCGGTTTAATGGCACTGGGTAAACGCCAAAGACATAGAACATAAAATCACAACAAGAAACATGGAGAAACAGCACCAAAACTCCACAAGTAGCACAGTGCATACATACTATATATAAAAAAACTAGGTATGTTTATTAAGGATTGTTAGGTACCGCCTTGGAACGGTCAGTGAAATGTAAGTTTACTGGGGGTTTAAACCAGTTTATGTGCACAAACCTCACTCTTATCCCAACAATCCTAAATAAAGATAAAACGGTAAAAAAGGTAAATCTTATCAAAGTATGCATTAACTTGAGGAAACTTAACAATAAAACAAATAAAAATAAACCTATAGGTAAACCCCAAATTCTTCTATGATTAGAGATCCCAACTAAAACACCTTTTCGCAGAGATAATGCTAAATGTTTGAAAGCTATTTATCTTGCATTGTTTATCTAAATAAATATTGTTTAAATCAAACGTCACTGTCGATGATTACATTATCGGCTTAGAATACATTGCTGACGACTTGGGCGGAAAACACAATTATTATTCTTCCACAAATAATTGCATCCACTTACCTGATAAAGTATATATGCCCACGCTTCAAGGTTTCCTTAATAATCAGCTATCACCAGGCGAAACGACGAGATATGTTTACGTCACCATGTTATAGTCTGGTCCATTGTGTAACACAAAGTAACAAAAACCGAATTGAGTTTTAAAGTTTTATATAAAGTAATAATGATATATACAAAGGTAGACAAATTGTATGACGATTAAGAATGACTTATCAATTTACTTCCCTTTCGACAAAGTTTAGAATAAAATAATTGAGAACATTTGTGATGAAAAACTGTGTGCATTTTACAATTTGTTGTTCACAAATTTACAGCATTTTTGTACATTATGATGATTAAGATTTACTTGCCCTTTTTTACCAGTTTACCAAAGTTATCGTCCGGTTAGCGCAGTAGTTAGTGTACTCGCTTCTCACCTAGGCGACCCGGGTTCGATTCCCGGCCTGGGCGCATATGAGTTTGGTTTGTGGTCACCAAGTCGGACAAGTGGGTTTCCTCCGGGTACTCCGGTTTCCCCACAACACAAGACCACACTCTCGCGCAACATCATGTCAACTAGAGTGATTAATATAAGTTGCAAAAGCTTGTTTCACAATCGTTGTAAAATAAATATAAACCAAAGTTATCGTCAAAATTTACGAGGAGATATAGAGTTACAATACTATTGACTCATTGATCCCATTTTAAGAATATACATAAACTACACTCATCTTACTACACTTACCTTAGACCGTTACTGAATGTAATATAGTTTTCACCTACATATTTTGAAACTAGCTAAATGCATCAGAATTCATCAATTCACATTATCTATCTTAGGTTATGACAGGCGCTTATTGTTTACAGTAATGGGCTTCTCAAAGATTTATTGGATTCCATTGTTATTGCCTATGAACAGAATTGTTAAAAAGTATAACCATGCTTGTCGCGCCTACAGCCTTTCAGCGCTTTCAGCGCTATTATTTTTATTGTTTGTACTTAAATAAAATAAATGGTTTATTGTGACGCAAATCGGTCAACATAATAGTTTGTAAGCACCCACTTACTCGGTCATTCACCGTTTATAACTTCCACTTCACCGTATGAAATCAATGGCGGCTGAAATAAATGTATAGGAATACTGAAATATTCTGCCTCTTTTCATTCGATACAGTAATTAATTATGTTGTCCGCTTATAATAAAAGATGATCATACCATACGCGATGTTAACAACAACAAGTATACCTTCAAAAAGAATGTTGATATTCGATGACGTACCAATAAACAACTCAGTGAATATTGTATAAAGAAACATAAACAAAATAACCCTTATATCGTTAACAGGAGGGAAGTAAACATTTCATTAAAAAATATCAAATGTATTTCATGTCTATACTTATAGTGTAATAAGGTTGAACTATAGTCAAGTACACTCTTGTCATGATAAACATTACAGCTCTGTTTAATCTCTGCGGTTTGACGTTCTGTTTGTCTTTAAAGTAGACCACCGCTGCGGTTGATTTTCAAATTATACGTACAAAAAAACCCGCACTTAAACTATGTTGATGTGTTGACAAACTTTAACGAGTCTTTCTTTTATCTGTTAAAGGGGCTGTCTCACGTATGATAAAATAGAGAGAGAAAAAGAAAATTGTCGAAAACTGACATAAACTTGGCATCTATGTGTACAATGCACTGAAACTTACTAACTGAAGTACCACACAGTTTATAATTAATTAAAGTTTAGCAGTTATTTCGTTTCGATAAGTTTAGCCAATCACGCATAAGGAATGAATTCTACCAGGTAGACATACCTAGTAATCTTTTTTAATGGAAAAATACGAAATAACTGCGAAAATAAATTATTTGTAAACTATGTGGTACTTCAGTTATTAAGTTTCAATGCATTGTACACATCGATACCAAGTGAATGCCAGTTTTCGACAATTTTCATTTTTTTTCTTCGCTGTTTCATCATACGGAGTACAGTCCCTTTAAAATCAAATGATTCAAACATATTAGTGCATTAAAAAAAGTACGTGACTTTAGTGTATATCTATGTTATGTTCCTTTATTAATAGATCAACAAGATTGTTTTTGATACTTTGGGGCACTATTGTTCAAGCCTGCACGTAGTCTAATAAATTGGACGTTAAAGTCCCAGTACGTCTTAGAGCCAAATAATTTAGAGAAAAAATATAGAAGTGCTGAAATAGCTATGATTTACGTTAGATTATGTCTGATAAAATCCCGAGGATCACAGGATGCTTTATTATATAGAAATTTATGGGAATGTCCAAAGGAAACACTAAATTTACCATTTACTCACTATATGCTAATAAGATAACATGGGTGGAGCATAACTCTTTGTAAAAAGTACATGGCAGTTCATGTTTCGTCCTAAAGCCTCCGTGCTTTTTCACAAAGATCTGGAGACATACAGAACATTTTGAAATGACATTTCACATGACGAAAATTAAGCTCCGGTTTCTAGGATAAATGCCATAATTTTCGAAAGAAATAAATATCAATGTTGTTTAGTGCAAAATAGCCTATCATATATGTCAATGCTAATTGTCTTATTAACTTCTTTTTGTTTGAATTAATTTAATTAAGCTTTTCAATTTTATTCTTTTATGAAAATAACATTGTAAGTATAATTTTTTATCATCATGGGGGTTAAAAAATGTCAAAAAGGTTAACAGAAGGCATTTGGATATTCATTCATTTCGATAAGTTTACATTTCTTAAACATACTGGTACTTTAAGTACTTAACTCTTGGAAGGATTTTGAAATACATTTGTTTTTGTTTATAGCAAAAGACATCTGGTGTGTCAATGGGGACTTGACTTTTACTTAGTGAAAAAACATTCCTTTTCCTGTTAGATAACGTATAAATATGATTGTTTCCCTCTAAGAATTATCATTTGTAATTTAGCAATTAAATTATCAACATTCGATTCTATCATCTCCCTAAGAATAAACTTGGAAAAATGAACATCGCAGTAAGTTGCACATTATGTTATACTGTATAATGTAATTTAACACATATTATATTATTATGTACATACGTAAATGATAATAAATTGGTATGAAACCTGCTCATTTATTGAGTGTAGATCATTTATATTTTTGAACATGTATAGCGTAGCATTTTTTATGTTATTTTGCTAATATAATTGTTATGTAATTTATTATTATTTCACAATATCATTAAGATTCATTTTTAGAACGATTATCTATTCATTTACCTTTTAATTTAAGTTCATATTGTGTTTTTATATTAATGCATTATTGTCCAAATTAAGTTTTTAAAATAATTATACAAAGTTGAGTGTAGCCACGCTTAATTTGTAGTTTAATAGTTTGATTTTTGTGTGTTTGTGTATATGGATTGTAAAGCACGTTTGAACGTATATTGCTTTATGAAAAGAGTACTATATTAATGAGGTATAATAATAATAATACTAATACTAATACTAATAGTAATAATAATTATAATAATAATAATAATAATTTTGGCATGCATGTTTGTTATTGCGATAAATGATTTTTCTTTTATCTTTTCATCTTAATGGAGGATAAATGTCGAAAAGGTTCACATAAGTCATTTTGATATACATACATTTCGATAAGTTTACATTACTTCTACATACTGGGACCTTAAGTTATTAAAACGTTAACGTTGAAAATCACCTTGTTTTGAAATACTTTTGGGATAAATCACCCAACTTAAAAGATCCTTAATAGTGAGGTTTTGATAATCGAGGAAGGATTTTGAAATACAACTGTGTTTGTTTATTGCAAAAGTCATCTGCTGTATAAATGGGGACTTTCCTATTACTAAGAAAAAACATTCCCTATCCTGTAAAATAAAGTATAAATACGATCGCTTTCCCTTAAGAATTACCAGTAGCAATTAAATTGTTAACTTTCGATTCTATCATCTCTATAAGGATAATCTTTTTTTTAAATGAACATCGCAGTAAGTTGCACTTTATGTGTACAATGTAATTTAGCACATACAATTATATTATATGCGCAAGCAATTTGACATGTGAAATATGGTAACTAAAAGCTTTTGATACAGAGTGAAGTTGTAACATTTGTAACATGCGTTCATCTCATTTTCTTCGAGTGTAGTTTTCAGATAAATATGAACATTCTAATTGACAAAAAGAATTTGTACAACAATGTCTTGTTATAATGTTTTGTAGATCTACTGCAGCTTAGTGTGCGTGTTTTACCTCTGGACCAGTGCCGAAGGAGTGCCATGTAAGTCCAAGCTTCTTCGTCTTTATCGAATCGGTAGCGAAACCCAGGAAACCCATGGCTAGAATTTAGCCACAGTTTTAATTTAAAGATATTGAAAGTATCAAATTTTATTCGTTTTTACCAATTTCCTATTGTTAAAAATGATAGGATTAAATAACTGATGATAGCAATATTTCCTCAAAATTTTCAACTGAAACTGCATATCAAATTCCACCATTCTTTCGTACACGAATTGTACTGTTATGACTGTAAACAAATCAAGGAGCAGATATGTTCTAAATTCAATTACATAACTGCGAAATAAACGAGTCATTTAACTGAAAGGGGACTTTCAAAACTTCATTTTCACTTCTACCAGAAAAAAAGTAAAATTCATAATATATTTTATAAATAATACGGATATAAATATTCTGCAATGTCTCTTCAACTATCAACACAATTTTAAAAATGAATCATATGTGAACTATTAATTCCAGCCAACTGCAGAGCGGGAAGCGCCTGTAACGCTTGTCCCGAAGGTCAATACTGGACCGTGAATGTCAATGACGCGCTTGGTCAGCAACGTGACCTGAAGGTGTGTTCACCTACATGTAGCAAGTACTGCCGAGCCGGGAACCGGGCTAGCGACGGGAGGCCTTGGTGTCAATGTTACGATCCTGCTGGTAAAAACAAAGATATTTTATCTGTCTTATGTCCATTTCTATGGCAATCATTGTTGGTCCCTTGTTTGCAAATATTTCATGTGTATTGTGTATGTATTATGACAACATTTATCTTCGTTTATAGTCAATGAAATAGTGAAAGGGGTAAAGGTACCTGATCCTACGTAGCGCCGCTGACACGTACTTTGATACCTTCCTTCTCGTTTATTGCTCAGCATTTATAGCTCACACAATCACTTCCGCATGATTAAAGATGCACTCCTACTCTCAAAAACAATGAACCACAATGCATGTAATTAATGTTGTTTGAATATACCAAAAACGATTATTAAATGTCGAAAACAATGGTTCATATGAAGGATACCGAGTTTATTTGAAAGAACAGTGACGAACACACAGTCTTTCTAAGAAGACGGTAGTAGATAACAGTAAAACTTTTAGCAATTACCAATCATTAAATATCATTTAATAGTTTTGAGTTTTAAGCTATTAAATACACGGTTACAATCTTGTTATCAGTAATTTATAATAATATTTTCCATAAATGCATTATTAAGTAAGTAGTTTATCACTCAAAAGGTATGTTTGTTATCCATGCAGATGTATTGATTTTGAATAAAAGTGTCACTTTAAGTGGTAGGAAGGCGGGAAAAATATGAATGAATATTAACAATGCTCGTTAGCTTCTTTTGCAAAGTTGGTAACACATAAACAAACATGATTCTCCCTTTAATAACAATACGTATGTGAATATCTACAGAAACAATCACAGTAGTCAAAAGTTTAAACATAAACCCCGTTTAATGGCACAGGGTAAACGCCAAAGGTATAGAACATAAAGACAAAGACAAAAACACAAACAAGAAACATGGAACAACAGCAAAACACTCTACCAACAACATAGTGCATTTATACTATATAAACAACTAGGAATGTGTATTCAGGATCGGTCAGTAAAATGTAAATTTACCAACCTGACTTCCCCTTTTTCAGACATCAGGGGTGACTGCTGGAAGGGGGCTCAATGTGACACATGCCTGGCCGGGGCCAACGCTGCCTATGGCGGAAACATCAACAGTATACCCGTGTGCTGTGCCAATTGTGAGGCTTCAGGACTCATGCTAGGAAGCAATCTGTGTAACTGCCTTCACAACGGGCCTTAGAGATCAGGAAATCCATCAAACTTTGAGAATTAACTGGGAAGCCACCTTTTAGATGAGTCCATGAACGTTTTATGTATTTAGCTCTGTAATTCAACAAAATAATACTAATTATATAAAAATGTGGTCATTCAATACGAAATTTATTCATTTTCAAAGTATTTTGTTTAAAAATCGTGTAATAAAATCAGGATTGAATGAGCGCTCATGTAATAGTTAAATGTTTTTATGAAGCACACATACAGCACCTTCGCGTTGCTTTTTAGAGAGTTACCATCTTGTAAACATCTGAAATCCAGCATCCTTATTATTCAGAACCATCCACACTTTGACTTTAACAAACATGAAACTTGTTTGCAATATAATACACAAGTATTGTAAGAATACCGTTGGTTTTGGGTGACCCTTTATTGATACAATTACCCATTATATAGGTATTTAGTGATAAAAATTGTATATGCAATAACATGTTGTTAAATGTTCTATTACTCGATGTTCAAGCATTGCTGTTTTGTTACCTTTGTAACATTTTGTAGCAATTCCGTGATTAAACGATTTGATGCAAAAACTGTGTATTTATTCTTTTTTTCACCTCTATCGCTAACATGATATGATCTGAATATTTAGCATTTGCATTAAAAGATATTTGAAACAGGCTTTGTCGAAAAACGCTAAACCCCAAAACTCCCAAACTTATATAGAAAATGAATGCCAGTTGGGCTGAAGTTTAAGATCTTGCAAAAAAATATAACGTTGCGTTTAAGATGATTCATAAGATTAATGTACAGGCTGATGAAGGCTATATACATTTGTTTTCAATTCAAACGTGGTAAATTCTGATGTATCTTTACAAACATTTATTTGCTTAGTGCTCAAAAGTTTTGTTTTTTCTACAGGAAAAGCCTCTTTTTAATCTACCGATTCACCTGATTATAGTTATCAACACCTGACTTCTGATCTACCAATATTAGAATACGGCAGAATAATAATACTCCCATCCAATATGAAAAACAAACATAATACTGAAGCCTAAATCAGTTTCGACTCCGACTCTGTATTAATTAGATAAAATAGTTAATCATACGGTGTGCAATGTTTATCATGACTTTAAACGCAAAACCAATCAATGATAAATGTGTCATACTTCTTGATATTGTGTACCATGTGCATCTGCATGTTATTAATCATCGGTAGTTCGTGTTAGAAATTGTTTAAGTATTCTTACATTTTTTGCACTTTGTTTCAGTTTCTTGAAACTACTTTTCACATGACATCAACCATGTTTAGAAGTTGTTGTATTGACAAACAAGTATATTCTACTAACTCTTACGGAAACTTTATAGTTTGTTCTGAATATCAATGTAGGAGAAATGGCTCTCCAATGCATTACTGAGGTTATTCAGATCTCTAATTAAAACAGAGAAATAAGAATCGATTTTCCATGGTATTTGCCACCAAAGTGTATAAATTACTGGGGCATCACGTGTCCGCCATTTGCCACGACTGATACGCCATATGTTTCTTATTAAACTTGTGTGAAGGTGTGACACAGGTGTTGTTGACATTTTGATAATGTACATATATTGAGGCATCAGTGGCGTAGTTACATATAGGCCTTGTAGGCCTGGGCCTACAACGTTTTTGAAAAATGACAAAATTTAAAAAAACAAAAGATCAATAAAAACTTACTTCTCAAACACTTTGAACAACACAAAAGTTTGTTTTATCTAAACAAAGTAAATTTGGTGTTGTCGATTTAAACTTGCTTAATTTTATTGTACATGCAATTATTGCAAATATACTTGAATGTGTTTTATGTCCACATAAAAGTCCCCTAACTCACATGGAATCATCGGGCTTACAAGTTTTAGGCCCTAGCTACGCTTCTGGGCATTAAGTAAATTTCAGATAACGAAATTCATGCGGTTAAATGGTATATCTGGTTGGTGCACATACACTTACGTACCGATCCTTCTGATTCGCTTTACCATACATTCCATGAAAGCTAATGCAAAATACCCTCTGGCTCTAAAATGAGGCCATCAATATAGAGAAGGGAACATTATGGTGACATCTTGTCCCCTTGGCAGGTGCCTGGTAAAACCAGAAATTTCGTTGACCAAATAATTTTAAAGCGCATATAACTTTTGGCGTCAATATACATATTCATCACGGCTAGTGTATTGTTATCTACCTCGACATCTGTAAGTGTATAAAATATGCCATCGTGGCATACACGGTCAAAAACTTGTCAAGAAAACAATAAATTTAAACTATTAACAATAACCGCTTGGCTGGCGGGGCGCTAAGTAATGAAATTGGCGCTAAAAACAGCGCCACCTATCACCTGAGATTTCTGGGAAAAGCGTGACGTCAGAGAGCGCTTAATAATTATCGTATTTATGTCTAAATACTTTAATGTACAGGTGAAGAGTACTCTCGCACGAAATCACTCTTGGAGATAGAATAACGTAGATTAACGTAGATTCAATATATTGTTGGTGCACATGAACCGACTCACCCATTCCTATAGATTTACTTTACCAACATTCAACAAGTTTCTTTATTTAAATGAAATATTAGTTAACATAAAGCTTTCATTTCTAAAACTATCATCAACATCACTAATATAAGAAAATAATATAAGATAAAACAATTAATTGTTTAGGATTTTATTCAAGATAAGATAATCTTTATTTAGAGTCGGTTATGATAAATATAAATAACACTAGCTGATAGCTATTTTCCGACATAATAGATTATCCAATATCAGACAAACAAACACCTTTTCACAGAGATAATGCTAAATGTTTGAAAGATATTTATCTTGTATTGTTTATCTAAATAAATATTGTTTAAATCAAACGTCACTGTCGATGATTACATTATCGGCTTAGAATACATTGCTGACGATTTTGGCGGAAAACTTATTATTCTTCCACAAATAATTGCATCCACTAACCTGATAAAGTATATATGCCCACGCTTCAAGGTTTCCTTAATAATCAGCTATCACCAGGCGAAACGACGAGATATGTTTACGTCACCATGTTATAGTTTGGTCCATTGTGTAACACAAAGTAACAAAAACCGAATTTAGTTTTAAAGTTTTATAAAAAATAATAATGATATATACAAAGGTAGACAAATGTTCTGACGATTAAGAATGACTTATCAATTTACTTCCCTTTTTAATGTTTAAAATAAAATAATTGAGAACATTTGTGATGAAAAACTGTGGGCATTTTTCAAATTGTTGTACACAAATTTACAGCATGTTCGTACATTATGATGATTAAGAATTACTTGCCCTTTTTTAACCAATTTACCAAAGTTATCGCCCGGTTAGCGCAGTAGTAAGTGCACTCGCTTCTCACCTAGGCGACCTGGGTTTGATTCCCAGCCTGGGCGCATGTGTGTTTTGGTTTGTGGTCACTAAGTCGGACAAGTGGGTTTCCTCCAGGTACTCCGGTTTTCCCCACATCACAAGACCACACTCTCGCGCAAAATCGTGCCAACGAGAGTGATTAATATAAGTTGCAAAAGCATGATTCACAACCGTTGTAAAATAAATAAGCTTAAACTAAAGTTATCTTCAAAATTTACGAGGAGATATAGCGTTACAATTGACTCATTGGTCCCATTAAAAGAATATACACTTTGCCTATTTGAGTAACTTGCACTCAGTTACCATAGACCGTAACTGAATGTAATATAGTTTTTACCTCCATGTTTTGAAACTAGCTAATTGTATCACAATTCATCAATGTACATTATCTGTCTTAGGTTATGACAGGCACTTATCGTTTACAGTAATGGGCCTCTGAAAGATTTATGGATTCCATTGTTATTGCCTATGAACAGAATTGTAAAAAAAGTAAAACCATGCTTGTCGCGCCTACACCCGTTCACTGCTTTCAGTGCTTTTATTTTTATTGTTTGTAGATTAATGGTCATTTGCGACGCAAAAGTGGTTTACATGATAGTGTGTAAACTACCCTCTAACTGGGTCATTCACTGTTAATATATATCACTTCACCGTATTTAATCAACGGCGACTGGCTGCTTATTAACTGAAATAAATGTTTTCGAATATTGAAACATTCTGCCTCTTCTAATTCGAAACAGAAATTATATTGACCGTTCATTATAAAAGGTCATACCATAAGCGAGGTGAACGACTACAAGTATACCTTCAAAAAGTATGCTGATATTCGATGACATATCAATAAATAACTCAGTGAATACTGTAAAAAAATAACATAAACAAAATAACCTTTATATCGTTAATGTAAGGGAAGTAAACATTTCAAAGAATTTATTTCATGTCTATACTTAATGCACTATTGTTTCCCATGATAAACATTACTCGTGTGTTTTAATCTCTGCGGTTTGACGTACTGTTTGTCTAAAAAGCAAACACCGCTGCGGCTGATTTTGAAATTAGACGCAGACAAAATAATCCCCGCACTTTTTGGTCATGCATTAATTTCATAGCTGATAAATTGTGTTGATGTATTGACAAACTTTGATGAGTCTTGTTTATATATGTAAAAGGTTCAAAATATAGTTATAAGTACAAAAGAAACGTTATAACTTAATACATAATCATATTTAGCTATTTGACTTCAATGATAAAAAAACAACGTATAATTTGTATACAGATAAGAAATATTAGCTTTTATAATTTTCAATTAAAATGTAAGTGGTCTCAAATTCTCCAGTTAAAAAACACCAAAATATCATTCAACATACACAAACATGTTACTAAACGGTTTTAAATGTTTTGATCATTGAAATCAAATGAGTCAAAGATAATAATGCATAAAAAAGAAACTTACCTTCGTGCATCTTTCTATGTTTTGTTCTTTTAAGTATTAGCAACTACATGTCGCTTTTATTTTTAATAATGTTTTCTTTATTTGTTCCCAGTTTTAGTACAATGATGTGTGTGGTGTCCAAAGTTTCAAACAATGGCTGCATCGTATCTTAGAAAAGTTTTTGCATTAGGTGCTCTGATTTGTATTCCTCCGTCTGCAGATAGAGTTTGGATCTTTAATCATAGAAGTATTTGGGGTTTACCTATAAGTTTATTATTATTTGTTTTATTTTTAAGTTTCCTCAAGTTAATGCATATTTTGATAAGATTTACCTTTTGCATTTTATCTTTATTTAGGATTGTTGTGATAGGAGTGAGGTTTGAGCACTTAAAAAGGTTTAAACCCCCAGTAAATTCACATTTTACGGACCGTTCCAATGGGGTACCTAACAATCCTTGAAATTCCTAGTTTTTTTATATATAGTATGTATGAACTGTGCTGCTTGTGGAGGTTTGTGCTGTTCTTCCATGTTTCTTGTTTGTGATTTTATGTTTTATGTCTTTGGCGTTTACCCAGTGCCATTAAACCGGGTGTATGTTTAAACCTTTTGCTACTGGGCTTGTTACTGTGGCTTTTCGCATAAATATTGGTCAACAAGATTGTTGTTTAAAAGGTACTTTGAAGCAGTACACACAATCTAACATAAATGTATTGTTTTGTTCAACGCATGCTCGTAATCTAATAAATTGAACGTTAAAATCCCAGGACGTCTTAGAATCAGATTATTCAGAGAACGAAAGTAAAAGTGCTTAAATAGCTATGATATCTTGTAGCTACGATAATTTCTGATAAAATCCCGAGGTTCACGGTATGCTTCATTATAATGAAATGCATAGGAATGTCTAACGGTAACACTAACTTGACCACTGACTCACTATATGCTAATAACTTAAGGTAGAAACGGGGGTGGAGCTTATCTCTTTGTAAAAGTACAAGGCAGTTGCCTGTTTCATCCTAAAAAGAAGCCTACGTGCTTTTTCACAAAGAACTGGATAAATACTGAACATTTTCAAATAAAACTTCACATGAAAAAATTGGGCTCATGTTTCTGAAATAAATATTATGCAATCATTTTAGACTGAAAAATTATCTATATTGTTTAGTACGAAATCGCCTATTAATAATGTTACTACTTATTGTCTTATTACCTTACTTTTCTTCAAATTAATAAAGTTTAGCTTCAAATTAAAATAATTTATAAAAATAACATTGTAAGTATGATATTTTGGTTTAAATATTTATTTAAACCAATCACTTTCTTAGAAATATGAAAAGTAGCATTAAAAAGCAAATATACTATTTTGGCATTAAGAAAGTCACGTGATATGCTTAATTCGAAGTGATGTTGTTTGAGCTAAATTTAGAATGTACTTTCGGTCATGTGCATGTTTGTTTTGGCGATAAAAAAATAAATTTTCATCGTAATGGGGGTTAAAAATGTCGAGAAGGTTCACATAAGTCATTTGGGTATACATGCATTTGGATAAGTTTACATTACTAATGCATACTGGGAGTTTAAGTTATTAAAACGTTAAAGTTTAAAATCACCTTGTTATGAAACACTTTTGGGATGAATCACCTAACTTGAAAAATCATACGAGTGAGGTTTTGATAATCTAGGAAAGGATTTTGAAATACAACTGTGTTTGTTTATCGCCAAAGTCATCTGCTGTATAATTGGGGACTTTCCTATTACTAAGAAAAAACATTCCCTATCCTGTAAAATAAAGTATAAATACGTTCGTTTTCACTTAAGAATTATCAGTAGCAATTAAATTGTTAACACTCGATTATATCATCTCCTTAAGGATATACTTTAAACAAAATGAACATCGCAGTGAGTTGAACTTAATGTGTAAAATGTAATTTATGTAATTTAGCACATAATATTACATTAGTTGTGCATGCACTTTGACATGTCAATTAAAGTAACCAAACGCTTTTGATACAGAATTAAGTAACATTTGTAACATGCGTTCATCTTATTTCTTCGAGTGCAGTTTTCAGATAGATATGAACATTCTAATTGATAATAGTATTTGTACAAAAATGTTTTGTTATAATGTTTTGTAGATCTACTGCAGCTTAGTGTGCGTGTTTTACCTCTGGGCCAGTGCCGAAGGAGCGCCATGTAAGTCCAAGCTTCTTCTTCTTTAACAAATCCAGGAAACCTATGGCTAGAATTTAGCCACAGTTTTAATTTAAAGATATTGAAAGTATCAAATTTTCACACTTTTATTCGTTTTTACTAATTTCCTATTGTTAAAATGATAAGATTAAATAACTGATGATAGCAATATTTCCTCAAATATTTCAACTGTTGAAACAACATATCAAATTCCACCATTTTTTTCGTGCACGAATTGTACTGTTATGACTGTAAAAATGCAAGGAGCAGATATGTTCTAAAATCAATTACATAACTGTGAAATAACCGAATCATTTTACTGACAGGGGACTTTTTTCAAAATTTCATTTTCACTTCTACCAGAAAAAAAGGAAAATTCATAATATATTTTATAATTAATACGGATATAAACATTCTGCAATGTCTCTTCAACTATCAACACAATTTTAAAAAATTAATCATATGTGGAATATTAATTCCAGCCAACTGCAGAGCGGGAAGCGCCTGTAACGCTTGTCCCGAAGGTCAATACTGGACCGTGAAGGTCAATGACGCACTTGGTCGGCCACGTGACCTGAAGGTGTGTTCACCTACATGTAGCAAGTACTGCCGAGCCGGGAACCGGGCTAGCGACGGGAGGCCTTGGTGTCAATGTTACGATCCTGCCGGTGAGAACAAAGATATTTTATCTATCTAATGTCCATTTCTATGGCAATCATTGTTGGTCTCTTGTTTGCAAATACTTCATGTATATTGTGTATGTATTATGACAACATTTATCTTCGTTTATAGTCAATGAAATAGTGAAGGGGTCAAGATTCCTGATCCTACGTAGCGCCGCTAGCACGTACTTTGATACCTTTCTTCTCGCTTATTGCTCAGCATTTATAGCTCACACAATCACTTCCGCATGATTAAAGATGCACTAATACTCTTAAAAACAATCAACCACAATGCATGTAATTAATGTTGTTTGAATATACCAAAAACAATTGTTAAATGTCGAAAACAATGGTTCATATGGAGGATACCGAGTTTATTTTGAAAGAACGGTGACGAACACACAGTCTTTCTAATAAGAGGGTATTAGATAACAGTAAGACTTTTAGCAATTAACAATCATTAAATATCATTTAATGGTTTTGAGTTTTAAGCTATTAAATACACGGTTACAATCTTGTTATCAGTAATTTATAATAATATTTTCCATAAATGCATTATTAAGTAAGTAGTTTATCACTCAAAAGGTATGTTTGTTATACATGCAGATGTATTGATTTTGAATAAAAGTGTCACTTTAAGTGGTAGGAAGGCAGGAAAAATATGAATGAATATTAGCAACACTCGTTAGCTTCTCTTTGCAAAGTTGTTAACATCTAGACAAACATGATTCTCCCTTTAATAACAATACTTATGTGAATATCTACAGAAACAATCACAGTAGTCAAAAGTTTAAACATAAACCCCGTTTAATGGCACAGGGTAAACGCCAAAGGTATAGAAGATAAAGACAAAGACAAAAACACAAACAAGAAACATGAAACAACAGCAAAAAACTCTAACAACAACATAGTGCATTTATACTATATAAAAAACTAGGTATGTGTATTGAGGATTGTTAGGAACCGCCTTGGAACAGTCAGTAAAATGTAAATTTACCAGCCTGACTTCCCCTTTTTCAGACATCAGGGGTGACTGCTGGAAGGGGGCTCAATGTGACACATGCCTGGCCGGGGCCAACGCTGCCTATGGCGGAAACATCAACAGTATTCCCGTGTGTTGTGCCAATTGTGAGGCTTCAGGACTCATGCTAGGAAGCAATCTGTGTAACTGCCTTCACAACGGGCCTTAGAGATCAGGAAATCCATCAAACTTTGCGAATTAACTGGGAAGCCACCTTTTAGATGAGTCCATGAACTTTTTATGTATTTAGCTCTGTAATTCAACAAAATAATAATAATTATATAAAAAATGTGGTCATTCATTACGAAAATTATTAATTTTCAAAGTATTTTTTTTAAAAATCGTGTAATAAATTCAGGATAGAATGAGCGCTCATGTAATAGTTGAATGTTTTTATGAAGCACACATACAGCACCTTCGCGTTGCTTTTTAGAGAGTTACCATCTTGTAAACATCTGAAATCCAACATCCTTATTATTCAGAACCATCCACACTTTGACTTTAACAAACATGAAACTTGTTTGCAATATAATACACAAGTATTGTAAGAATACCGTTGGTTTTGGGTGACCCTTTATTGATACAATTACCCATTATATAGGTATTTATTGATAAAAATTGTATATGCAAAAACATGTTGTTAAAATGTTCTATTACTCGATGTTCAAGCATTGCTGTTTTGTTATCTTTGTAACATTTTGTAGCAATTCCGTGATTAAACGATTTGATGCAAAAACTGTGTATTTATTCTTTTTTTCACCACTATCGCTAACATGATATGATCTGAATATTTAGCATTTGCATTAAAAGATATTTGAAACAGGCTTTGTCGTAAAACGTTAAACCCCAAAACTCCCAAACCTATATAGACAATGAAAGCCAGTTGGACTAAAGTTTATGATCTTGCAAACATATAACGTTGCGTTAACGATGATTCATAAGATTAATGTACAGGTTGATGAAGGCTGTATACATTTGTTTCAATTCAAACGTGGTAAATTCTGATGTATCTTTACAAACATTTATTTGCTTAGTGCTCAAAAGTTTTATTTTATCTACAGGCAAAGCCTCTTTTTAATCTACCGATTCACCTGATTATAGTTATCAACACCTGACTGCTGATCTACCAATATAAGAATATGACAGAATAATAATAATACTCCCATCCAATATGAAATACAACTATAATACTGAAGCCTAAATCAGTTTCGAGTCCGACTCTGTATTAATTAGATGAAATATTTCATCACACGATGTGCAATGTCCATCATGACTGTAAACGCAAAAACAATCAATGATAAACGTGTCATGCTTCTTGATATTGTGTACCATGTGCATTTGCATGCTATAAATCATTGGTAGTTCGTGTTAGAAATTGTTTAAGTATTCCTACATTTTTGCACTTTGTTTAAGTTTCTTGAAGTTACATTTTACATGACATCAACCATGTTTTGAAGTTGTTGTATTGACCAACAAGTATATTCTACTACCTCTTACGGAAACATTATAGTTTGTTCTGAATTTCAATGTAGGAGAAATGGTTCTCCAATGCATTACTGAGGTTATTCAGATCTCTAATTAATACAGAGAAATATGAAAAAGACATAATAATCGATTTGCCATGGTATTTGCCACCAAAGTGTTTAAGTTACTGGTGCATCACGTGTCCGCCATTAGCCATGACCGATACGCCATATGTTTCTTACTAAACTTGGGTGAAGTTGGACACAGGTGTTGCTGATATTTTGATAAAGTACATGTATTGAGGCATCAGTGGCGTAATTACATATACGCCTTGTAGGCATGGGCTTACAACTTTTCTGAAAAATGGCAAAATTTAAATAACCGAAAGATCAATAAAAACTAACTTGAACAAACACTTTGAACAACACAAAAGTTTGTTTTATCTAAACAAAGTAAGTTTAGTGTTGTCGATTTAAACTTGCTTGATTTTATTGTACATGAAATCATTGCAAATATACTTGAATGTGTTATGTCCACATAAAAGTCCCCAAACTCACATGGAATCATCGGGCCTACATACCATGTAAGCAAATGCAAAATACCCTCTGGCTCTAAAATCAGGCAATCAATATAGAGAAGGGAACCTTATTGTGACATCTTGTCCCCTTGTCTCGGCATACACGGTCAAAAACTAGTCAAGAAAACATTAAATTTAAACTATAAACAATAACCGCTCGGCTGGCGGCCCGCTAAATTATGAAATTGGCGCTAAAAACAGCGCCACCTATCACATGAGATTTCTGGGAAAAGCGTGACGTCAGAGAGCGCTTAATAATTATCGTATTTATGTCTAAATACTTAAATGTACAGGTGAAGAGTACTCTCACACGAAATGCACTCTCGGAGATAGAATAACGTAGATTAACGTAGATTCAATATCTTGTTGTTGCACATGAACCGACTCATCCACTCCTATAGATTTACTTTACCATTCAATAAGTTTCTTTATTTAAATGAAATATTAGTTAAAATAAAGCTTTCATTTCTAAAACTACCATCAATATCATTGATATCAGAAAAAAGTAAAAGATAAAACAATTAATTGTTTAGGACTTCATTCAAGATAAGATAATCTTTATTTAGAGTCGGTTATGATAAATATAAATAACACTAGCTGATAGATATTTTCCGACATAATAGATTATCAATTATCAGACAAAAAACACCTTTTCGCAGAGATAATGCTAAATGTTTGCAAGCAATTTATCTTGTATTGTTTATCTAAAAGTATTGTTTAAATCAAACGTCACTGTCGATGATAACATTATCGGCTTAGAACACATTGCTGACGATTTTGGCGGAAAACACGATTATTATTCTCCCACAAATAATTGCATCCACTAACCTGATAAAGTATATACGCCCACGCTTCAAGGTTTTCCTAAATAATCAGCTATCACCAGGCGTAACGACGAGATATGTTTACGTCACCATGTTATAGTTTGGTCCATTGTGTAACACAAAGTAACAAACACCGAATTTAGTTTTAAAGTTTTATAAAAAATAATAATGATATATACAAAAGTAGACAAATGTTATGACGATAAAGAATGACTTATCAATTTACTTCCCTTTCTAATGTTTAAAATAAAATAATTGAGAACATTTGTGATGAAAAACTGTGTGCATTTTTCAAATTGTTGTACACAAATTTACAGCATTTTCGTACATTATGATGATTAAGAATGACTTGCCCTTTTTCTAACCAATTTACCAAAGTTATCGCCCGGTTAGCGCAGTAGTTAGTGTACTCGCTTCTCACCTAGGCGACCCGGGTTTGAATCCCAGACTGGGCGCATGTGTGTTTGGGTTTGTGGTCACCAAGTCGGACAAGTGGGTTTCCTCCGGGTACTCCGGTTTCCCCCACATCACAAGACCACACTCTCGCGCAAAATCGTGCCAACGAGAGTGATTAATATAAGTTGCAAAAGCATGTTTCACGACCGTTGTAAAATGAATAAGTTTAAACTAAAGTCAAAATTTACGAGGAGATATAGTGTTACAGTTGACTCATTGGTCCCATTAAAAGAATATACACTTTGCCTATTTGAGTAACTTGCACTCAGTTACCTTAGACCGTAACTGAATGTAATATAGTTTTTACTTCCATGTTTTGAAACTAGCTAATTGTATCACAATTCATCAATTCACATTATCTATCTTAGGTTATGACAGGCACTTATCGTTTACAGTAATTGGCCTCTCAAAGATTTATGGATTCCATTGTAATTGCCTATGAACAGAATTGTAAAAGAAGTAAAACTATGCTTGTCGCGTCTACACCCGTTCAACGCTTTCAGCGCTTTTATTTTTATTGTTTGTAGATTAATGGTCATTTGCGACGCATAAGTGGTCTACATGATAGTGTGTAAACTACCCTCTAACTGGGTCATTCACTGTTAATATATACCACTTCACCGTATTTAATCAACGGCGACTGGCTGCTTATTAACTGAAATAAATGTTTTCGAATATTGAAACATTCTGCCTCTTCTCATTCGATACAGAAATTATATTGACCGTTCATTATAAAAGAAGGTCATACCATAAGCGATGGGAACGACTACAAGTATACATTCAAAAAGTATGCTGATATTCGATGACATATCAATAAATAACTCAGTGAATACTGTAAAAAAAAATAATAACCTTTATATCGTTAACGTAAGGGAAGTAAACATTTCAAAGAATTTATTTCATGTCTATACTTAATGTAATAAGGTTGAAGTATGTTATTATCAAATGCACTATTGTTTCCCATGATAAACATTACTCGTGTGTTTTAATCGCTGCGGTTTGACGTACTGTTTGTCTAAAAAGCAACCACCGCTGCGGTTGATTTTGAAATTAGACGCAGACAAAATAATCCCCGCACTTTTTGGTCATGCACTAATTTCATAGCTGATAAATTATGTTGATGTATTAACAAACTTTGATGAGTCTTTCTAATATATGTAAAAGTTTCAAAATATAGTTATAAGTACAAAAGAAACGTTATAACTTAATACATAATCATGTTTAGCTTATTTGACTTCAATGATAAAAAACAACGTATAATTTGTACACAGATAAGAAATATTAGCTTTTATAATTTTCAATTAAAATGTAAGTGGTCTCAAATTCTACAGTTAAAAAACACCAAAATATCATTCAACATACACAAACATGTTACTAAACGGTTTTAAATGTTTTGATCATTGAAATCAAATGAGTCAAACATAATAATGCATAAAAAAGAAACTTACCTTTGTGCATCTGTCTATGTTTTGTACTTTTAAGTATTAGCAACTACATGTCGCTTTTATTTTTAATAATGTTTTCTTCAATTGTTCCCAGTTTTAGTACAATGATGTGTGTGGTGTTCAAAGTTTCAAACAATGGCTGCATCGTATCTTAGAAAAGTTTTTGCATTAGGTGCTCTGATTTGTATTCCTCCGTCTGCAGATAGAGTTTGGATCTTTAATCATAGAATTATTTGGGGTTTACCTATAAGTTTATTATTATTTGTTTTATTTTTAAGTTTCCTCAAGTTAATGCATACTTTGATAAGATTTACCTTTTGCGTTTTATCTTTATTTAGGATTGTTGTGATAGGAGTGAGGTTTGAGTTTTAAACCCCCAGTAAATTCACATTTTACTGACCGTTGCAATAGGGTATCTAACAATCCTTGATAAAAATACCTTGTTTTTATATATATAGTATGTATGAACTGTGCTGCTTGTGGAATTTTGTTCTGTTCTTGCATGTTTCTTGTTTGTGATTTTTTGATTTTATGTTTTATGTCTTTGGCGTTTACCCAGTACCATTAAACCGGGTTTATGTTTAAACATTTTGCTACTGAGCTTGTTACTGTTGCTTTTCGCATAATTATTGGTCAACAAGATTGTTGTTTAAAAGGTACTTTGAAGCAGTACACACAATCTAACATAAATGTATTGTTTTGTTCAACGCATGCTCGTAATCTAATATATTGAACGTTAAAATCTCAGGACGTCTTAGAATCAGATTATTCAGAGAACGAAAGTAAAAGTGCTTAAATAGCTATGATATCTTGTAGTTACGATAATTTCTGATAAAATCCCGAGGTTCACGGTATGCTTCATTATTATGAAATGCATAGGAATGTCTAACGGTAACACTAACTTGACCACTGACTCACTATATGCTAATGACTTAAGGTTGAAACGGGGGTGGAGCTTATCTCTTTGTAAAAGTACAAGGCAGTTGCCTGTTTCATCCTAAAAAGAAGCCTACGTGCTTTTTCACAAAGAACTGGATAAATACTGAACATTTTCAAATAAAACTTCACATGAAAAAAAATGAGCTCATGTTTCTGAAATAAATATTATGCAATCATTTTAGACTGAAAAATTATCTATATTGTTTAGTACGAAATCGCCTATTAATAATGTTAATACTTATTGTCTTATTACCTTACTTTTCTTCAAATTAATAAAGTTTAGCTTCAAATTAAAATAATTTATAAAAATAACATTGTAAGTATGATATTTTGGTTTAAATATTTATTTAAATCAACTACTTCTTAGTTGAAATATGAAAAGTAGCAGTAAAAAGCAAATATAGTATTTTGGCATTAAGAAAGTCACGTGATATGCTTAATTCGAAGTGATGTTGTTTGAGCTAAATTTAGAATGTACTTTCGGTCATGTGCATGTTTGTTTTGGCGATAAAAAATAAATTTTCATCGCAATGGGGGTTAAAAATGTCGAGAAGGTTCACATAAGTCATTTGGGTATACATGAATTTGGATAAGTTTACATTACTAATACATACTGGGAGTTTAAGTTATTAAAACGTTAAAGTTTAAAATCACCTTGTTTTGAAACACTTTTGGGATGAATCACCTAACTTGAAAAATCATACGAGTGAGGTTTTGATAATCTAGGAAGGATTTTGAAATACAACTGTGTTTGTTTATCGCCAAAGTCATCTGCTATATAAATGGGGATTTTCCTATTACTTAGAAATAACATCCCCTATCCTGTAAAATAAAGTATAAATACGTTCGCTTTCCCTTAAGAATTATCATTAGCAGTTAAATTGTTAATCTTCGATTCTATCATCTCCTTAAGGATATAATTTAAACAAAATGAACATCGCAGTAAGTTGAACTTTATGTGTATAATGTAATTAATGTAATTTAGCACATACTATTATACTATATGCGCAAGCAATTTGACATGTCAAATAAGGTAACTAAAAGGTTTTGATACAGAGTGAAGTTGTAACATTTGTAACATGCGTTCATCTCATTTGCTTCGAGTGTAGTTTTCAAATAGATATGAACATTCTAATTGATAATAGTATTTATACAACAATGTCTTGTTATAATGTTTTGTAGATCTACTGCAGCTTAGTGTGCGTGTTTTACCTCTGGACCAGTGCTGACGGAGCGCCATGTAAGTCCAAGCTACTTATACTCTTTCTCATTCATGCTCTCCGAGGGTCTTAAACCACTAGCGGATCCAGGGGGCGTCCTCAACCCCCTGCAAACACTTTAAACCAAATAAATTTCGGTTTTGTGGGAGGGGCGCAAGTGAAAAGGCTACGCCCCTCAGTAATGACCCCTCTAACGTTGAATCCTGGGACCGCCCCTGTAAACGAATCTATAGAGAAACCCAGAAACATCGTGTCTACCTTTAAATCACGGTTGTTATTTTAAGATAATGGAAATATCAAATTCTAAAACAGATATTGTTTTCACCAATACCTTAATGATGAGTTTTGATAACGGTTGACAGCAATCAAAATCCACCTTTTTGTTTTCGAACACAAAATGTACTATACTGTCTGTAGCGTTTCAAGGGGCAGATTACCTTTGTCACTGCGTTTATAAATAAATTACAAAAAGGATAATAACATAATCAGTTATGTAAGTTATTGAAAGGGGATTTTTATCAACACTTTTTATTCATATATGTCAAAAAAGTAATAATAAGTTAAGTAAGTACTACGGATATAATTATTATGAAATGTCTCTTCAACTATCAACACAATTCTTAAAAAATAATTATATGTGAAATATTAATTACGGCCAACTGCAGGGCGGGAAGCGCCTGTAATGCTTGTCCTGAAGGTCAATTCTGGACCGTGAAGGTCAATGACGCACTTGGTCGGTCACGTGACCTGAAGGTGTGTTCACCCACGTGCAGCAAGTACTGCCTAGCCGGGAACCGGGCTAGCGACGGGAGGCCTTGGTGTCAATGTTACAATCCTATAGGTGAGGACAAAGTTTTTATCTGTCTAATGTCCATTTCTATGGCAATCATTTTTGGTCCCGTTTGGTCCCACGGGCGAAGATAAAATGCCCGTATGGAACTTCTTTTAATGGTCACCACATTGTAATTATTTCCCTTGTTGAAGACTGTCGTCTGTAGCGCATCTTGGAAACCTTGTCTGGTGGCAATATTTAGAACGCGAGTTAATTATTTCTCGCTTCAAATGTCACCAGAAAACAGTTTTCACGCACCTTTCAAGAAATAATGCTTCACTTTTCTTAGAACTATTTAAAGACCGATCAGACCATTTACATACTCTGAATCACTGCGCGAATATCCATGACAACCACGAATTATTGCATATCCCTACGCAATTATTTTCACTAAGGACAAAAGAGTTCCGGCAAAAAAACAAAACATTTTTACTTAATTTTGTTGAACTGAGGTGAGAGAAAAAGCATCTACCATAGCCTCTCGTGTAAGATAGGTTCATCCTGACCCTCGCGCAGGGTGTTTTGCGGAAACTCGGTAAACCTCGTTTCCGCAAAACACCCTACGCTCGGGTCGGAATTAACCTATCTTACACTCTCGGCCATGGAAGATACTTATAGTCTTTCTAATAAGACGGTAGTAGATAACAGTAAAACTTATGGCAATTACCAATCATTTTATAATATCATTTAATATTTTTTTTGTTTTTAGCTATTAACTACACGGTTACAATCTTGTTATCAGTAATTAGTATTTTCTATTAATGCATTATTTAGTAATTAGTTAAAGGTATTTCACTTAAAATATATGCTTGTTATACATACAGATATATTCATTTTGAATACAAGTGTCACTTTAAGTGGTAGGAATGCAGGGAAAATATGAATGAATATTAACAATGTTCGTTAGCTTCTATTTGCTAAGTTGTTAACACATGGACAAAAATAGTTCTCCCTGTAAACTTCTTCAGATATCAAGGGCGACTGCTGGAAGGGCGCCCAATGTGACACATGCCTGGCCGGGGCCAACGCTTCCTATGCCGGAAATATCAACAGTATCCCCGTGTGCTGTGCCAATTGTGAGGCTTCAGGACTCATGCTAGGAAGCACTCTATGTAACTGCCTCCACAACGGGCCTTAGAGATCAGGAAATCCATCAAACTTTGCAAATAAACTGGGAAGCCACCTTTTAAATGATTATATGCACCTTTTATGTATATAGCTCTGAAAATAAACAAAATTGTATTTATGATAAAAAAAGAAATTTGTGGTCATTCAATACGATGCAGAACCATCCACACTTTGACTATAACAAACATGAACCTTGTTTGCGATATAATATACAAGTATTGTTAGAATGTCGCTGGTTTTGAGTGACCCTTCATTGATACCATTTTCTATTATACAGGTATTTATTGATGAAAATTGTATATGCAATAACATTTTGTTAAAATGTTTTCTTTTTCTCGATGTTTAAGCATTGCTGTCTGGTTATCTTTGTAGCATTTAAGAAATTCCGTGATGAAACGATTTGATGCAAAACCTGTGTATTTATTCTTTTTTCACCTTTATCGCTTACATGATATGATCTAAATATTTAGCGTATTCAGAAAAAAAACATATTTGAAATAGGCTTTGTCGAAAAACGTTATACCCCAAACTTTCAAATATATACAGATAATAAAGCCAATTGGACTGAAGTTTAAGATCTTGCAAAAACATAACGTTGCGTTGAAGATGATTCATAAGATTAATGTACAGGTTGATGAAGGCTATATACATTTGTTTTCAATTCAAACGTGGTAAATTCTGATGTATGTTTACAAACATTTATTTGCTTAGTGCTCAATAGTTTTTATCTACAGGGAAAGCCCCTTTTTAATCTACCGATTCACCTGATTTAAGTTATTAACACCTGACTGCTGGTCTACCAATATTAGAATATGGCAGAATAATAATTCTCTCATCTAATATGAAAAACAAATATAATACTGAACACTAAATCAGTTTCGACTCCGACTCTGTATTAATTAGATGAAATATTTCATCATACGATGTGCAATGTCCAACATGACTGTAAACGCAAAAACAATCAATGATAAATGTGTCGTGCCTCTTGATGTTATGTATTATGCGCATCTGCATGCCATTACTCATCGGTAGTACGTGGTATGAACAGATTATTTATTCTTACAGTTTTTGCACGTTATGTTCGTCTTCTTAAAACTACATTTTACATGACATCAACCATGTTTAGAAGTTGTTGTATTGACAAACAAGTATTTTCTATCACCTCTTACGGAAACGTTATACTAGTTTGTTCTGAATATCAATGTTTGAGAAATGGCTCTCGAATGCATTACTGAGGTAATTCAGATCTCCAATTAGTACAGAGAAATATAAAAAAGACATAATAATCTATCTACCATGGTAGTTGGCACCAAAATGTATCAGTTACTGGAGCACCTCCTGTCCCCTATTAGCCACGATCGATACACAAAATGTTTCTTACTAAACTCGTGTGAAGGTGTTGTTGACATTTTGATAATGTATTGGTGAATTAAGTTGAATTCAGATAACGAAATGCATGCGCTTAAATGGTATATCTGGTTGAAGCACATGAAATAACTTACCAATCCGGTTGATTAGCTTTACCATACATACCTTGTAGGCAAATGCAAAACACCCTCTGGCTCTAAAATGAGGCCATCAACATAGAGAAAAGAACTTTATTGAAGAAATCTCCTTGGCGGGTGCCCTGTAAAACCAGAAATTTCGTTGACCTAATAATTTGAAATCGCATCTAGCTCTTGGCGTCAATATACATATTATCACAGCTAGTGTATAGTTATCTCCCTCGACATTAATAAGTGTGTAGAACATGCATTCGTGTCATATACGGTCCGAAACTTGATGACGGTCAAGAAAACACAAATGTACAGGTGAAGATTACTCTCGCACGAAATGCACTCTCGGAGATAGAGTAACGCACATGCACCGACTCACCGACTCCTATAGATTTACTTAACTATTCAACAAGTTTCTTTATTTTAATGAAATATTAGTTAACATAAAGCTTTCATTTCTAAAACTACCATCAACATCATTAATATAAGAAAATAATATAAGATAAAAACAATTATTTTGTTTAGGATTTCATTCAAGATAAGATAATCTTTATTTAGAGTCGGTTATGATAAATATAAATAACACTAGCTGATAGCTATTTCCGACATAATAGATTATCCAATATCAGACAAACAATATTTATTCGAAAAGCTACAGAAACAAGCTCAGTAGCATATAGTTTAAACATAAACCCGGTTTAATGGCACTGGGTAAACGCCAAAGACATAGAACATAAAATCACAACAAGAAACATGGAAGAACAGCACCAAAACTCCACAAGTAGCACAGTGCATACATACTATATATAAAAAACTAGGTATGTCTATTAAGGATTGTTATGTACCGCCTTGGAACGGTCAGTGAAATGTAAGTTTACTGGGGTTTTAAACCAGTTTATGTGCACAAACCTCACTCTTATCCCAACAATCCTAAATAAAGATAAAACGGTTAAAAAGGTAAATCTTATCAAAGTATGCATTAACTTGAGGAAACTTAACAATAAAACAAATAAAAATAAATCTATAGGTAAACCCAAAATTCTTCTATGATTAGAGATCCCAACTAAAACACCTTTTCGCAGAGATAATGCTAAATGTTTGAAAGCTATTTATCTTGTATTGTTTATCTAAATAAATATTGTTTAAATCAAACGTCACTGTCGATGATTACATTATCGGCTTAGAATACATTGCTGACGATTTTGGCGGAAAACACGATTATTATTCTTCCACAAATAATTGCATCCACTAACCTGATAAAGTATATATGCCCACGCTTCAAGGTTTCCTTAATAATCAGCTATCACCAGAAGAAACGACGAGATATGTTTACGTCACCATGTTATAGTTTGGTCCATTGTGTAACACAAAGTAACAAAAACCGAATTGAGTTTTAAAGTTTTATATAAAGTAATAATGATATATACAAAGGTAGACAAATTGTATGACGATTAAGAATGACTTATCAATTTACTTCCCTTTCGACAAAGTTTAAAATAAAATAATTGAGAACATTTGTGATGAAAAACTGTGTGCATTTTGCAATTTGTTGTTCACAAATTTACAGCATTTTTGTACATTACGATGATTAAGATTTACTTGCCCTTTTTTACCAGTTTACCAAAGTTATCGTCCGGTTAGCGCAATAGTTAGTGTACTCGCTTCTCACCTAGGCGACCCGGGTTCGATTCCCGGCCTGGGCGCATATGAGTTTGGTTTGTGGTCACCAAGTCGGACAAGTGGGTTTCCTCCGGGTACTCCGGTTTCCCCCACAACACAAGACCACAATCTCGCGCAACATCATGTCAACTAGAGTGATTAATATAAGTTGCAAAAGCTTGTTTCACAATCGTTGTAAAATAAATATAAACCAAAGTTATCGTCAAAATTTACGAGGAGATATAGAGTTACAATACTATTGACTCATTGATCCCATTTTAAGAATATACATAAACTACACTCATCTTACTACACTCACCTTAGACCGTTACTGAATGTAATATAGTTTTCACCTACATGTTTTGAAACTAGCTAAATGCATCACAATTCATCAATTCACATTATCTATCTTAGGTTATGACAGGCACACATCGTTTACAGTAATGGGCTTCTCAAAGATTTATTGGATTCCATTGTTATTGCCTATGAACAGAATTGTTAAAAAGTATAACCATGCTTGTCGCGCCTACAGCCTTTCAGCGCTTTCAGCGCTATTATTTTTATTGTTTGTACTTAAATAAAATAAATGGTTTATTGTGACGCAAATCGGTCAACATAATAGTTTGTAAGCACCCACTTACTTGGTCATTCACAGTTTATAACTACAACTTCACCGTATGAAATCAATGGCGGCTGAAATAAATGTATAGGAATACTGAAATATTCTGCCTCTTTTCATTCGATACAGTAATTAATTATGTTGTCCGCTTATAATAAAAGATGATCATACCATACGCGATGTTAACAACAACAAGTATACCTTCAAAAAGAATGTTGATATTCGATGACGTACCAATAAACAACTCAGTGAATATTGTATAAAGAAACATAAACAAAATAACCCTTATATCGTTAACAGGAGGGAAGTAAACATTTCATTAAAAAATATCAAATGTATTTCATGTCTATACTTATAGTGTAATAAGGTTGAACTATAGTCAAGTACACTCTTGTCATGATAAACATTACAGCTCTGTTTAAGCTCTGCGGTTTGACGTTCTGTTTGTCTTTAAAGTAGACCACCGCTGCGGTTGATTTTCAAATTATACGTACAAAAAAAACGCACTTAAACTATGTTGATGTGTTGACAAACTTTAACGAGTCTTTCTTTTATCTGTTAAAGGGGCTGTCTCGCGTATGATAAAATAGAGAGAGAAAAAGAAAATTGTCGAAAACTGACATAAACTTGGCATCGATGTGTACAATGCATTGAAACTTACTAACTGAAGTACCACACAGTTTATAATTTATTAAAGTTTAGCAGTTATTTCGTTTCGATAAGTTTAGCCAATCACGCATATGGAATGAATTCTACTAGGTAGACATACCTAGTAATCTTTTTTAATGGAAAAATACGAAATAACTGCGAAAATAAATTATTTGTAAACTATGTGGTACTTCAGTTATTAAGTTTCAATGCATTGTACACATCGATACCAAGTGAATGTCAGTTTTCGACAATTTTCTTTTTTTTTCTTCGCTGTTTCATCATACGGAGTACAGTCCCTTTAAAATCAAATGATTCAAACATATTAGTGCATTAAAAAAAGTACGTGACTTTAGTGTATATCTATGTTATGTTCCCTTATTAATAGATCAACAAGATTGTTTTTGATACTTTGGGGCACTATTGTTCAAGCCTGCACGTAGTCTAATAAATCGGACGTTAAAGACCCAGTACGTCTTAGAGCCAAATAATTTAGAGAAAAAATATAGTAGTGCTGAAATAGCTATGATTTACATTAGATTATGTCTGATAACATCCCGAGGATCACAGGATGCTTTATTATAAAGAAATGTATGGGAATGTCCAAAGGAAACACTAAATTTACCACTTACTCACTATATGCTAATAAGATAACATGGGTGGAGCATAACACTTTGTAAAAAGTACATGGCAGTTCATGTTTCGTCCTAAAGCCTCCGTGCTTTTTCACAAAGATCTGGAGACATACAGAACAGTTTGAAATGACATTTCACATGACGAAAATTAAGCTCCGGTTTCTAAGATAAATGCCATAATTTTCGAAAGAAATAAATATCAATGTTGTTTAGTGCAAAATAGCCTATCATATATGTCAATGCTAATTGTCTTATTAACTTCTTTTTCTTTGAATTAATTTAATTAAGCTTTTCAATTTTATTTTATTTTATGAAAATAACATTGTAAGTATAATTTTTTATCATCATGGGGGTTAAAAAATGTCAAAAAGGTTAACAGAAGGCATTTGGATAAGTTTACATTTCTTAAACATACTGGTACTTTAAGTACTTAACTCTAGGAAGGAATTTGAAATACATTTGTTTTTGTTTATCGCAAAAGACATCTGGTGTGTCAATGGGGACTTGACTTTTACTTAGTGGAAAAACAATTCCTTATCCTGTTAGATAACGTATAAATATGATTGTTTCCCTCTAAGAATTATCATTTGTAATTTAGCAATTAAATTATCAACATTCGGTTCTATCATCTCCTTAAGAATAAACTTGGAAAAATGAATATCGCTGTAAGTTGCACATCATGTTATACTGTATTATGTAATTTAACACATATAATATTATTATGTACATACGTAAAATGATAATAACTTGGTATGAAACATGCTCATTTATTGAGTGTAGATCATTTATATTTTTGAACATGTATAGCGTAGCATTTTTTATGTTATTTTGCTAATATAATTGTTATGTAATTTATTATTATTTCACAATATCATTAAGATTCATTTTTAGAACGATTATCTATTCATTTACCTTTTAATTTAAGTTCATATTGTGTTTTTATATTAATGCATTATTGTCCAAATTAAGTTTTTTTTAAATAATTATACAAAGTTGAGTGTAGCCACGCTTGATTTGTAGTTTACTAGTTTGATTTTTGTGTGTTTGTGTATATGGATTGTAAAGCACGTTTGAACGTATATTGCTTTATGAAAAGAGTACTATATTAATGAGGTATAATAATAATACTACTAATAGTAATAATAATTATAATAATAATTATAATAATAATTATAATAATAATTATAATAATAATTATAATAATTTTGGCATGCATGTTTGTTATTGCGATAAATGATTTTTCTTTTCTCTTTTCATTTTAATGGAGGATAAATGTCGAAAAGGTTCACATAAGTCATTTTGATATACATACATTTCGATAAGTTTACATTACTTCTACATACTGGGACCTTAAGTTATTAAAACGTTAACGTTGAAAATCACCTTGTTTTGAAATACTTTTGGGATAAATCACCCAACTTAAAAGATCCTTAATAGTTAGGTTTTGATAATCGAGGAAGGATTTTGAAATACAACTGTGTTTGTTTATTGCAAAAGTCATCTGCTGTATAAATGGGGACTTTCCTATTACCAAGAAAAAACATTCCCTATCCTGTAAAATAAAGTATAAATACGTTCGCTTTCCCTTAAGAATTACCAGTAGCAATTAAATTGTTAACTTTCGATTCTATCATCTTTATAAGGATAATCTTTTTTAAATGAACATCGCAGTAAGTTGCACGTTTTGTGTACAATGTAATTTAGCACATACAATTATATTATATGCGCAAGCGATTTGACATGTGAAATAAGGTAACTAAAAGCTTTTGATACAGAGTGAAGTTGTAACATTTGTAACACGCGTTCATCTCATTTTCTTCGAGTGTAGTTTTCAGATAAATATAAACATTCTAATTGACAAAAAGAATTTGTACAACAATGTCTTGTTATAATGTGTTGTAGATCTACTGCAGCTTAGTGTGCGTGTTTTACCTCTGGACCAGTGCCGAAGGAGTGCCATGTAAGTCCAAGCTCCTTCGTCTTTATCGAATCGGTAGCGAAACCCAGGAAACCTATGGCTAGAATTTAGCCACAGTTTTAATTTAAAGATATTGAAAGTATCAAATTTTATTCGTTTTTACCAATTTCCTATTGTTAAAAATTCCACCATTCTTTCGTACACGAATTGTACTGTTATGACTGTAAAAAAATCAAGGAGCAGATATGTTCTAAATTCAATTACATAACTGCGAAATAACCGAGTCATTTAACTGAAAGGGGACTTTCAAAACTTCATTTTCACTTCTACCAGAAAAAAGTAAAATTCATAATATATTTTATAAATAATACGGATATAAATATTCTGCAATGTCTCTTCAACTATCAACACAATTTTAAAAATGAATCATATGTGAACTATTAATTCCAGCCAACTGCAGAGCGGGAAGCGCCTGTAACGCTTGTTCCGAAGGTCAATACTGGACCGTTAATGTCAATGACGCGCTTGGTCAGCAACGTGACCTGAAGGTGTGTTCACCTACATGTAGCAAGTACTGCCGAGCCGGGAACCGGGCTAGCGACGGGAGGCCTTGGTGTCAATGTTACGATCCTGCCGGTAATAACAAAGATATTTTATCTGTCTTATGTCCATTTCTATGGCAATCATTGTTGGTCCCTTGTTTGCAAATACTTCATGTGTGTTGTGTATGTATTATGACAACATTTATCTTCGTTTATAGTCAATGAAATAGTGAAAGGGGTAAAGGTACCTGATCCTACGTAGCGCCGCTGACACGTACTTTGATACCTTCGTTCTCGTTTATTGCTCAGCATTTATAGCTCACACAATCACTTCCGCATGATTAAAGATGCACTCCTACCCTCAAAAACAATGAACCACAATGCATGTAATTAATGTTGTTTGAATATACCCAAAACGATTATTAAATGTCGAAAACAATGGTTCATATGAAGGATACCGAGTTTATTTGAAAGAACAGTGACGAACACACAGTCTTTCTAAGAAGACGGTAGTAGATAACAGTAAAACCTTTAGCAATAACCAATCATTCAATATCATTTAATAGTTTTGAGTTTTAAGCTATTAAATACACGGTTACAATCTTGTTATCAGTAATTTATAATAATATTTCCATAAATGCATTATTAAGTAAGTAGTTTATCACTCAAAAGGTATGTTTGTTATACATGCAGATGTATTGATTTTGAATAAAAGTGTCACTTTAAGTGGTAGGAAGGCGGGAAAAATATGAATGAATATTAACAATGCTCGTTAGCTTCTTTTGCAAAGTTGTTAACACATAAACAAACATGATTCTCCCTTTAATAACAATACGTATGTGAATATCTACAGAAACAATCACAGTAGTCAAAAGTTTAAACATAAACCCCGTTTAATGGCACAGGGTAAACGCCAAAGGTATAGAACATAAAGACAAAGACAAAAACACAAACAAGAAACATGGAACAACAGCAAAACACTCTACCAACAACATAGTGCATTTATACTATATAAAAAACTAGGAATGTGTATTCAGGATCGGTCAGTAAAATGTAAATTTACCAACCTGACTTCCCCTTTTTCAGACATCAGGGGTGACTGCTGGAAGGGGGCTCAATGTGACACATGCCTGGCCGGGGCCAACGCTGCCTATGGCGGAAACATCAACAGTATACCCGTGTGCTGTGCCAATTGTGAGGCTTCAGGACTCATGCTAGGAAGCAATCTGTGTAACTGCCTTCACAACGGGCCTTAGAGATCAGGAAATCCATCAAACTTTGAGAATTAACTGGGAAGCCACCTTTTAGATGAGTCCATGAACGTTTTATGTATTTAGCTCTGTAATTCAACAAAATAATACTAATTATATAAAAATGTGGTCATTCAATACGAAATTTATTCATTTTCAAAGTATTTTGTTTAAAAATCGTGTAATAAAATCAGGATAGAATGAGCGCTCATGTAATAGTTGAATGTTTTTATGAAGCACACATACAGCACCTTCGCGTTGCTTTTTTGAGAGTTACCATCTTGTAAACATCTGAAATCCAGCATCCTTATTATTCAGAACCATCCACACTTTGACTTTAACAAACATGAAACTTGTTTGCAATATAATATACAAGTATTGTAAGAATACCGTTGGTTTTGGGTGACCCTTTATTGATACAATTACCCATTATATAGGTATTTATTGATAAAAATTGTATATGCGATAACATGTTGTTAAATGTTCTATTACTCGATGTTCAAGCATTATCTTTGTAACATTTTGTAGCAATTCCGTGATTAAACGATTTTATGCATAAAATGTGTATTTGTTCTTTTTAAACCATTATCGCTAACATGATATGATCTGAATATTTAGCATTTGCAGGCAAGAAATTTCAAATAGGTTTTGTCGAAAAACGTTAAACCCCAAAACTCCCAAACTTGTATAGATAATGAAAGACAGTTGGACTGAAGTTTATGATTTTGCAAAAATATAACGTTGCGTTTAAGATGATTCATAAGATTAATGTACAGGTTGATGAAGGCTATATACATTTGTTTCCAATTCAAACGTGGTGAATTCTGATGTATGTTCACAAACATTTATTTGCTTAGTGCTTAAAAGTTTTATTTTATTTACTGGCAAAGCCTCTTTTTAATCTACCGATTCACCTGATTATAGTTATCAACACCTGACTGCTGATCTACCAATATTAGAATATGGCAGAATAATAATACTCCCATCCAATATGAAAAACAAACATAAAACTGAAGCCTAAATCAGTTTCGACTCCGACTCTGTAATAATTAGATGAAATATTTCATCATACGATGTGCAATGTTTATCATGACTGTAAAGGCAAAAACAATCAATGATAAATGTGTCATGCTTCTTGATGTTGTGTACCATGTGCATCTGCATGTTATTAATCATCGGTAGTTCGTGTTAGAAATTGTTTAAGTATTCTTACATTTTTTGCACTTTGTTTTAGTTTCTTGAAACTACTTTTCATATGACATTAACCATGTTTAGAAGTTGTTGTATTGACAAACAAGTATATTCTACTACCTCTTACGGAACGTTATAGTTTGTTCTAAATACAAAGTAGGAGAAATGACTCTTCAATGCATTACTGAGGGTTTTCAGATTATTAATACAGAGAAATATAAAATAGACATAAGAATCGATTTTCCATGGGATTTGCCAACAAAGTGTATAAGTTACTGGAGCCATTAGCCACGACTGACACGCGATATGTTTCTTACTAAACTCGTGTGAAGATGTGACACAGGTGTTGTTGACATTTTGATAATGTAAATGTAAAGTAAATTTCAGATAACGAAATGCATGCGGTTAAATGATATATCTGATTGGTGCACATACACTTACGTACCGATCCTTCTGATCCGCTTTACCGTACATACCATGTAACCAAATGCAAAATACCCTCTGACTCTTAAGGTTACACACCACCATTGTTATTCCCTATATAATTCAATGTAAAATTATAATTTTCAGACAACATTTAAAGGCATTTCGAGCGAATGCAGGCTATGATAACCACATATATTCTTAAAGTACAAGCTTTAAATGATATTTTAAGCCAATAAAAAAGGGGGGTCAAGTTATTCCTAAGAAAAATCACTCCACTTGAAAAACAAACTCTAAAATTTGCACCGTCCGCCATGATAGATCTTCCAAAATGACCTTTCAACTATAGGGCAGCGGTTTATGCTTCAATCTCTACTCTAAATGATAAATCGAGCAAGAATAGATACTTAAGGTATAAAAGTTTCAGGAATAATGATAGTTTTGATTTAAAGTGTATTGAGCATGTGAAAACATGTCTATCAATCATAAGAACATTTTTTTTTATCGAGAATTTTCCACACAACGAAAGTACATATGACGTAATGGTGACGTCATTCCTTAAATGAGGCCATCAATATAGAGGAAAGAACATTATTGGAGAAATCTCACTGGCGGGTGCCCTGTAAAACCAGAAATTTCGTTGACCGAATTATTTGAAAGCGCATCTAATTTTACTCTTGGCGTCAATATACATATTCATCACGGCTAGTGTATTGTTATCTCCTTCGAGATAAGTGTAAAAAATATTCTTCGTGTCATACACGGTCAAAAACTTGACGACTGTCAAGAAAACACAAATATACAGGTGGAAAGTCATCTCGCGAAAGGCATGCACTCTCAGAGAGAGAAAGGCATAGATTCTATATAAGGTTGGTGCACATGAACTGACTTACCGACCATATAGATTTACTTTACCATTCAACAAGTTTTTTTATTTAAATGAAATATTAGTTAACATAAAGCTTTCATTTCTAAAACTACCATCAACATCATTAATATAAGAAAATAATATAAGATAAAACAATAAAATGTTAAGGATTCCATTCAGAGCAGGTACGTTATAACTAAATGCCAAGTGCCCGGCTGTGGTCCAGGATGTACTCTCTTTATTTAAGATTGAAAATGCTGCTTTAGCACAATATTTTGTTACAGTCTGAGTTATGCAAACTTTTGGTACTTGTTTTATTTTGAATTTAGACAAATACCTGCAGAACGGAAATGTTAGTATGTATTCTTCTGGAGTAGATTTTCAGCAACTAGCAACTTCCGACCTAATGTAAATAGATTACATGGACAATTAACTTCAAAAGGAGTGCATAAGATAAGATTAGATTTATTTAAGTCGGCAAAGTAATAAGTACAACATAAGCTCGTGTTTTTAACCGACTATGTTTTAACATACTGCATATAGTTTAACAATTTACTGACAAATATTACAAAAATGATTCGGACTAAAAAAGCAAAGTACCCACTTGGTAGAATGATATATCGTTAAGTTGTATTGCACCAGGTTGGCAACTATCACAGAAGTTTAGTTAACATTGCATATATGAATTATAACATATCACAAGTTGATTAATATAACATTTGCAACATGTATAAAGTTCTACCTCTGACAGAAGCGCAGAAACAATATAAAGGCAAAGGAGCAAAACATTTAAGGGGGTTATGTTCAAACTGTTGGCTACTTAGCTGGTTTCTGTAGTTTTTCACATAATTAAACAATATTCTAAGGAGAAACATGTTTTTTTAACTGCTTTTATCATTTCGATTTGAACTGAATTTTAAGGAAATTTATGGATAACGATAGAAATAGCATCGTTCAGAATCCTCAATTGCTGCAAGGTCAAACATTGAGGAATAGCCGAAATCAGAAATTGCCATAAATCGATTTCCCGTCATGTATGTGTTGCTCCAATATAAACAGTGGCTTTACTTATCAATGTGGTGAAAGTTGCAGTTGATTATTTAATACGTGGTGAGTAAAAGGTTAATGGAGACTTAAGAACTTGGTTAAAAATATGCTTCTCTTTTTCCTAAAAAAATTCAAGTACTTTTGATCTAAAAATGTAGACACAGTCAATTTTTCCCTTGAATACATGAGTTGTCGTTCTTACCATAATGATTGTCTCGTCATTAAATAAACGGTGTTACTTTTGACATTAATAATGTAGACACAGTCGATTTTTTTAACAGAGTTGTCTTTCGTACGTTTGTTTTCGGAACGTTTCTGGGCACGTACTAAAGTGCTGACGAGTTAGCTGACGATATAGAAATAGAGTAGAGTTGCTGACCAATTGCTGTCCATATAGACAAAGAAGGAAAAAAAGTTTTGAAATTAAAGATTTTTTAAGACTTATTTTGTTTAATTTATTTTATATACTCCTTAAAGTGTACGTCAAGACGGATGTTTGTGTATTGAAAATGGCAGTTCATTGAAATGAATTGAGTATTCTTTTTTTTTTTTTTTGCTAGTTTGGTGAAAAGATGAGAAGATATCACGGATTAAATTACTTTTTTAAGTGTTTCATTTACAATTGTTTGAACCAATTATTTTAATTGTAAATGTAGCTTTAAATGTTAGACTCACAACTTGTGGAAAACTATCTGCACTATATCAAAGAACGATCAAAAGAATGTTGTTTGCCAATCCATTATTGATCATTTTAAATAAAATAGATTTCTCTTTAATCTGTTGTATTTTCTAAGTTGTTTTGTGGAAAACAAGGCAAACTGTTGCTAATGAAATGTTCATATGTTTTAAAAAATATAAAGCATGAATCATTAATGGCGAAATAAGTGTAATCTTTTCATTTTTATTTATTATGTGTTAATTAACTTGTATAGTCCATTAAGCCTCAAAGTCGTGTTGTCACATTTCGCACAAAGCTCCTCGGGGTGTTGAATTGTTGTATGGTCATTACATTTCATGGTCCAGTGCATATAGATGACCAATTACTGCCTCATTCAGATTTTAATGACAAATTTCTTAGCTGACCAATGTATGCTTTAGGGAAACTCGATACTGCCGTATTGATAAGTTACTGACCAATTCCTCAGCTGACCAATGTAACATATATGAAAACTTGACTCTGATACATTGTAAAGTAAGTGTCAATTTACATAGTGATTTAACTAATATGTTATTGAAACTTATTTTCAATATAAGTAACTAAATGTCCCGAGAATTGTTACTGAATATAAAAAATGGGTACCAAAATAAAAAAAAAGTATTGTTACAGCTGTGCTTGTGCAAGAACTGTAACTTTGGTTTGCCTTATTAATGTATTTTTCCGAGTAAGCAAGAGACATATTGATTTAGTGCTGTCTGTTTGTCCCCTGTAAAACTTATAGTTGTACTGAAACCTGGACGAAGTGTTTAATATAAACTGTAGTTGTGCACAGACTAATGTTTTACCAAAATAGGTCTCTTTTAATTCCTTCATAGCCTTGACTCGACATCAGCCATCACCAACTTCAAAATATTTACATGGTAGATCTTTTTGTGGGCCCGCTGTGATACTTTGTATCACAGTATTTCTTGTTAACAATTGCTGCTTACTATCATCCAAACCGTTAATGAGTTAATGATTGCCAAATATTTATAAACAATTGAACGAAGCACATATGTATACTTCATACGAACAAGCCAATTTATAACACAACGAAAGCTACTGGGACAAGCGCAATAACTAAACATAAACGTAGACATAACACAGACAAACCACACATGCATCAAAATGGCTACTTCATTATTCATAATTTTGATAAATGGTGTGGCTACCGTCTAGAAAGGGGTGTCGGCATGTGTTTTTTTTTTTCCTTCTTCTTAATAAAACTTGACAGTAAATCGAAGCTTGGTAATACCATTTCAGACTTTTGAATACCATCCATCTTTGTATGTTTTGAAGCTGACTGGTTGTTGATTTCAAAAACTTGCTGAATATCAGAACAGAACAGAACAGATATTTTATTAAGACTTGTACAAAGTACATCATCTTCTTAACCGCATATGAATAATAAATAAACAAACACATGGTATGACATAGGTTATACATAATATGGAATAGAATCATAAATACATTCCAAAAAATAAATAAATATATATGCAAATCAGGTGAGGATGAACAAAACTATTATAATTATAAGTCAATATTTAAATATCCTGGGCTGGATTTACTGTATGTACTTTTTAATATTTACATTTTCGCCACTTTCTTTAAACTCCTGCGATCAAATTATACATTTTTTCGAATGCAAAGTTGTTTCGTTCATCTAATGTTATTTTTCTTGTAAGACACTTTTTATGTTATTAAATTTCTAGTACAAATTTCATCCAATGTTTATGGTGATCATAAAAGAGATTTTAGAAGACGCGTACGGACGGACGGACTGATGGACAGACGGACGGACGATTAAATTAAATAAACATACAAGAAGGTATCAAAAAGACACATATCGAAATCAAACTGTTGGATAAACATATAATTAATAGACTCATGAAATATTATGAGAGACTATTTACAAATATAATATTACTTAAAATATCTTGGCCATAATATTTATATAAGATTTTTTTAAACAAATGCTTGTGTTATAAATTAACCTATACTACTTAGTATGCTCACGTTTTTTTTATAATTTCATTAATTCGATAAACGTGTACATAATTGGGGTTTTTATATAATAATATGGTCTAATTAATTCTTTTCGGGGTTTGTTATATGTAGGGCATATTATGATAAAATGGTATTCGTCTTCTAAATCATTAGTGTTACAAACAGTACAATAACACATTAACGTTCAACTTCATCTATTCTTTTTCGGCCGTATTGACCTGTTTCTGTATGAAGTTTATGTGATGGCAATCTAAGCTGAGACAAATAAGTTCTTAGTTTCTTTGGTAAAACATCTACATAAAGTTCAATTTCAAAATGATCCGTAAAGTATCTATATTATTATTTATAATGTATGACTTTTGCTTATCCCTTCATACCATGATTTCTTGCCAGGACTCTTTTCTTAAACATAATATGAAAGTTTTTTTAACAGAGTTTGGATTTAACCACACATGTGAGAAACCATACATATCTAACAGAGAGTATATCTTACTGGCCCGGTCTTAACGCTAATCAAGATTTCCTAACATATCGACATGCATTTCGTTTGTGACAATGTTGTCGGTAGAAATAGTTTAACGCTGAACAATTATTATCCCTAGTATATATATTGACGTATAGATGGTATCTACCTATTTCACCGTAAACGGTCATGTTGCTTAAACTTGTTTGAACACCAAATATCTATTTACAAAGTTTAAGGTGAATACGCTCGATTACTTTCGATTTTAAATGACCACATATCTCAGACACATGATTCAACGTGCACCCAACAAGAACGTCAAACATAATGTTGAAAAACAAATAATTTTATGTATGACTGTTGTCTGTTGATATCAGTGAAAATGGACATTTGTGCAACATATATATGATGCCAATCAATGTATGTACATATAAAATTTACATACTTACGTATTTACGTAATGGACATGTACATTAAAACTTCATTCTTGTATATATGGCATATTTAAGAAAATTAAATAATTGAATTATTGTGTTTCACTAACCCATTTGTTTATGATATTAAACATTAGTTATATATTTCACAGGTTATTTTTTTTTCAAACAATCTGATCAAATAGGGGTTTCATTAAGCATATCGAAACGTGAGTTTCTCAATATCAAACATACCACCATAATTTTGAAATACACTTTCAGCACACATCCAAGGACATTCAATAATAACATGTTATTATGTTGTGCCAACACAACACCTATCAGTTTCCAATTGTTTGAGAGCTACTCAACTTCTGCATTTTATTGAAAGGCAGACGATTTATAATTCCCATTCGCTTATTGATTGTGTCAATACTGTTGTTGGACATTTCTTTGTGCGAAGACTATTTTTTTCATATTCTATATGTCAGAATACGTGCCTTATCGTTTACTTCTTTGTTTTTACATTTATTTTTGTCATTTTTAAACGCATTTTAGAAATTCATCATTCTTCGTAGGTGGAAATGTTTATCTTTATAGCTGAATTCCATTTGCTAATTTGGGAAACTCTATTTGATCATCCTGTTATTTATGTTTTCAAAAATGAATGTGTTGCGATTTCCCTTGATATGAGTGAAATTCATTTCATAGTTTACTAAAGCCAAACTGATAACCGCATTTGATTCGTGATAATAATTATCATGCTTTCCGTTTTAGGTCATACCGCTTGTTTCATTCCGCTTGCGAACGTTTGGCTTTATGTGGGTTGTTGTTTTGCTAGCTCTGTGGGGCGCATACTGCGCATGCTTCCTCTGAAAATGGTCGGTCAACATTAGTGAAATCGACACACACACACACACGTGCGCTCACGAAAACATATCACATTAAGCGTCTTTTTATTTTGTGGGATGAAAAGCAATTTTGATATTGGGCGTACCCAAAATGCTCGCCTTTAATCGTTAAATCCTGACTATGACCTTTTATGCGACTCAACAAAATATAAGTTATTATATATTAGTTGATAGTTATTAGGCTATTTTTAAATCAAAGACCAATAAAACCTACGAATATTTCTATGGCTTTCCAATGCAGTAGCCTCCCTTGCACGAAACATCACCACAGGGGTGACAAGTCCCAGTGTTCTTCTTCAACAATATGTGAAAAACTATAGGATCAAGTTCAGTAGCCAAAAGTTTAAACATAAACCCGGTTTAATGGCACTGGGTAAACGCCAAAGACATAGAACACAAAAACAAAAAAAAACACAAACAAGAAACATGAAAGACCAGCACAAAACTCCACAAACAGCACAGTGCATATATATATATATATATATATATATATATATATATATACTACATGTGAATAAATTAACTAGGTATGTTTATCAAGGATTGTTAGGTACCGCCTTGGATACGGTCTGTAAAAACTTTACTAAAAAGGTAAATTTACTGGAGGTTTAAACCAGTATACATGCACAAACCTCACCAGTGTGTGTATACCACGTGATAAATTACGTCATAAATGCTACGTCGGAAGGCAATATTTTGCTTCGAATGAAGACTTAAAACAAAGATAGTTTCACTATTTCTTCACCATTTTAGATGAAACATAGCGCAGTCCACGCCACTTACGGAGCCCCGCCTTCGGTCTTTTACCAGAGTTTGATTGAGAGTTTAGTTTCTTCAAACACTTCGACAAACCTTTTCAAAATACAGCCGTCTGGCGGAGCACTGTCAAAACATTATTTTGGAAACAGGTTTGTCGAAGTGTTTGATGAATCTAACCACCTTATCAAACTTCGGTAATAAAACAAAGGCGGTGCTCTTTTAGTGGCATAGACTGCCCTTTGTTGTATTGAAAATGGTGTAGTATAAGAAAAGTTATCTTTGATTTAAGTCTTCATTTTAAGCAATACCTTGCATTCCGACGTAGCATATATGACGTAATTTATCACGTGGTATACACACACTGCTCACTCGTATCCCAACAATCAAGAATAAAGAAAAAAAACGTCAAATGTAAATCTTATCAAAGTATCAAAACTAATTTGTTACTTTCTTGCACTTGACATTTATTTTGATACTCACAATGTCACAATTTATTTACTAAAACAATTCATTTTACAATATTAAGGGTCATGGCGGCCATCTTAGATTTTTGCAGCCATCTTGGACGAAATTGAGATGGGTCCTGAGCTTTTTTCAACCTGAACATAAATATGTATCATTTGGCAAAGTTTTATAATATTAACCCAAAGTGCACAGTTTGATGAAATTTTGACACAATATGGCTTGACTATTCGTTTTGAATGAGATAATGCTGGGGAACATGAATAAACCGCTATTTATTGCACGAATCAATAATAAATAATTAGGGTGGTAAAGAATTTGAGGCATACGGAGAAAGTGTGATATTTGTAATAAGAAGAGTGGGTAATGCTGGTCTTTTAGAATCTAAATACCCTATAATACCTACAATGTACGTTTGTATATACTAATATAATTGAGTGTTAACGCTGATGTCTCAACCAATTGAATCGCCGGACATATTTCGATATACAGTCGAACCTCGTTGGCTCGAACTCGCTTGGCTCGAACTCCTCGTTGGCTCGATCTGGATTTAAAGGACCGATTTCTTTAAACTGAATTTAAGCAATTCCTCTTGGCTAGAATTTTTCGAAGCTCGAAGTATTTTCGACGGTCCCTGGGAGTTCGAGCCAACGAATTTCGACTCTACGATAAGCGATTGAAAAAACTTCTTACCAAGAACAGCCCAAACTCCATGTTTTATATCGTTCTCAGTGGTTCGCATGTGCGGTCTAGCTGGTACACTCTTGTGCACAGTGCTCAGAAAATGGAGAGCAATATTTGATAAGCATAAAGAGAGCTTGTTTTCTACCTATGTACCCTGTGCGTAGGAGTAGGTATAGAAATACGTTTCCAGCCAACACTTGAATAACTATTTTAAGTTTTAAGTAGGTGAAATTAAAAACATTCACTTACGTGGGAAGCCCGCCTGCCGTTTTAATAAATAATTCAAGCAAAAAAAATATATAACTACCTTGGTGTTGGTGCATATGGTTCTTTACATGCGAACATGCGCGAAGCGCTTAATAACCCACTTAATAAAACCAATTAAAACTAAGCAAGAACTTTGGCAGTCTTATTTTCGAAAAGACGACGATCCAATTATTCGAGACATATGCCTTTATACCATTGAATTTAGTAAATTCTGTAAGTGGGTGTATCTTTGAATGTGGCAGCACTTTCATATGAAAATGTTTTAAAAACGTCATAATCGTATTTCAAATCAATACATACACATGTTTAACAAACATAAATTTTGAGTGATAAACCTTTATCTACTTACTAAAAAATGCATTTATAGAAAATATTCATTACTGATAACTACAATAAACGGTGTTTTTAATAGCTGAAAACGCACAGATATTAAAGGACAAAGAGATACCGTGTTTTATGTACCTTTCTTTCAAATTAATTATAATTTTTCATCCTTTTCAGTAAATTAAAAAAATGCATTAATTGTGGTACTGCATATCTTCAAGTAAAGATGTACCTTTAAAAATAATTAAACATTTGAACATCTAAGTTGTGTGTCGTTGTTGTAGTTTATATTCACTATGTTTGTATTTATACCCATGAATTTTCATTATTTCTAATTCCACCAACATTATATTGTACTTGCTTGATCCTTGTCGTGTCTGTGCAGATTAGATTAGATTAGGATAAGAAATATGCTTTGAACTGCAGTGAACACATGAAGTAGGTCATGAAAGTATTTGATTCCTATACACTACCTGAAGATATTTTGACTCTAGATATGCCATGTCTTCATTCTTGTAAATGAAAACGATGCTTCAAGTTACTAAAACACTAAACACTTGTGCAAGAACCATTCAGGAAATGCTCCGATAAGGTTGTTAGTTATAATAGGATTTTGGAGCAAAGTGCACAGTCAGAATGTATCCTTGGTTAGAGCTACTCTCTTTCATTAAATTGCACAATTGTATTGCGAAGTTACACGGGACCGCCGTTTAACAATTTCAACAAGTTGTAGCACAACTTAATTTATCTATCATAAAGAAGTTTAACATTTTAAACCATTATTTAGGACGTCGTTCAGAAGCATATATGTAGCCCAGTGAGATTTTAGTGGTTTACAACCTATCACTTACCATTGACCAATTATCTCCCTTTTTGTAAATTGACCACTTACTCCAAAACCAGTTTTGGTTGGGCAAAGCTATTTTTAGAAAACCAGTTTGATGAGAGCCTTTGTCCAGAACAGGTCATTGTGGCAGACATGTTGTTTTAAGAAGTTTTAAATAAGGATCTTGGATCATTCTATATTTGGTATGTATTCACTTATGATTTGATATTATCATAAATGATAGCAATTGTGTTGCATTTATTCTGCATTTGTGTTTTGGACAATTTCAAGTAAATTACATATTTTCTTGAGATGGTTGAAATGGCAGTTACTTTGACACCCAGTTTATGCATGATTTGTTAATGCAATGATTAACTTGCAGACCATAACAGCACTGTGAGAGATGTATGACAATGAGAGCTAGAGATGTTGCTGTGCTGAGTTGTTGTTGATGGCAATTGATTCCATAAACCTGTAAGTAGCCAATGTGTATTGTATTGTGTGATATGAATTATTTTCTGAATCATTGTTTTATCCATATTCATGTTAACTGGCCACTAGACACATAAATACAGTATTATGAGACTATTGAATATAAGGATGTGTAATAACTGTTATCAAATAACAACAGTAAGATATGTAAAGTATTATAGTTCTCATTTATTTATTATTGTATATTGTCTATTTTCAGTGTGTTGACATATTCGACTACGACTATTTGAGTATTTGACTATTCGAGTGTTTGATTACTGTTATACCATGCACGTATTGATTGGACATTAAAGATATGTGAACCCTCGACACCTTGTGTGACTTTTCCCCTTATAAGAAACAATACATATAAGTGTGGTGGGACACCAAAGGTTATAATGGCGCCCAACAAGGGACAACAAATTGATGAACTTCTTGAAAAACATCGTGACATATTCTCCAAAGGTGACACTGATATTGGCAAATGTGACCTGATTAGACATAGAATCGGCCTCCTTCCAGAATACCTGACACCTTTCAAGCAAATACACCGAAGAATACCCCCAAAATGATAGATGAAGTAAGGCAACACCTAGAACAACTTTTAGCAGCAGGAATTATTAGGAAAAGCAAGTCACCATGGGCCTCAAATGTTGTTCTCGTGAGGAAGAAGAATGGGAAGTTGAGGATGTGTGTGGACTACAGACAACTAAATAACAGGTCAGTTAGGGACGCATACGCATTACCACGCATAGAAGAGGTGTTCGACGTGCTACATGGAAGTCGTTATTTCACCACGATCGACATGAAAGCTGGATATCACCAGGTAGAACTTGAAGATGAACACAAGGAACGTATAGCTTTTACTGTTGGATCTTTAGGCTTCTATGAATATCTAAAAATGCCGTTTGGCCTTTCCTCAAGTCCAGCAACCTACCAGAGATTAATGGAAGAATGCCTGGGAGATCTTAACATGAAAATATGTGTAATTTACTTAGATGATCTGATAATATTTTCCAACACCTAACAAGAACACCTAGACCGAATAGATCAAGTTTTGACACGACTGAAAGAATGCAGCCTAAAATTATCACCTGAAAAATGTTATTTTATTCAAGATAAAGTCAACTTCCTTGGACATGTTTTGAGCGAGTCAGGAATTGAGATATATCCAGCGAAAATTCAGAAAGTACGTGACTGGCCTACCCCGAAGAATGCAGATGACTTGCGATCATTTCTTGCCTTCGCGGGATATTATAGACGCTTTGTGAAGGATTTTAGTAAGATCACCCGCCCATTGTCTGACTTACTACCAGGGACACCCACTAAGAAGAACAGATACGGGAAAACAAAGAAGACAGAGAAAGTTTGGAAGTGGACCGAAGAGGAGCAGAAAGTATTTGAAGAGCTGAAGGTTATATTGACAAACCCACCGATACTAGCATATCCAAACTTAAACATCTCTTTTGAATTACATACAGACGCTTCATTCAAAGGACTTGGTGCAGTATTATATCAATCACAGGACAATTTGAAAAGGGTTATAGCATATGCCAGCAGATCATTGACAAAATCAGAGAAAAATTACCCAGCTCATAAACTTGAATTTTTTGGCTTTAAAATGGGCAATAACAGACAAATTCTCAGACTTCTTGAAGATGAAACATTTTAAAGTATTAACAGACAACAATCCCTTGACATACATTTTGACTTCAGCGAAGCTTGATGCGACAGGCCAGAGATGGTCATCGGAATTAGCACAGTATGATTTTGAACTACAATATCGAGCAGGATTACACAACCAAGATGCTGATGGAATGAGTAGATATCCTCACACAGAAGTACAGACAGAAGGTGGAAAAGAAGTAACAGTAGACGATAAGACAGTGAAAGCGATTTTCGGAGTCATAAGCCTACCATACATTACAACAATACCGGCAATGACAATCAACATGGTAGAAACGTTAGAAGCACCTGGACAAGTCATGGCTCAGAAAGAGGTCAGAGAAATCAGGAAAGCCCAAAGAGAAGATGAATTGTTTGAGATATGGCGACGAGCAGTCATAGACCAAATACTACTTAAAACCAACCAGGGAAGAGATGATGTGACCATGAAGCGACACTTCAAGAACATGAAGATAAAAAGGGGCATACTTTACAAGACACTACACGAAGAAGGTGGCACAAAAGATCAACTAGTATTACCCAGAAAGTATAGAGCTGAAGTAATTCGTGGATTACACAGCGATGTAGGACACCCCGGACGTGAAAGAACTGTAAGCTTGGTAAGGGAATACTTTTATTGGCCAGGAATGACAGCTGATGTAGACAGATGGATCAGCAAGTGTGACCGCTGTTTGAGAAGAAAGTCACAGACGAACACCAGAGCCCCATTAGTGAACATTTCAACAACATATCCATTAGAAATGGTTTGCATAGATTTTTTAACCCTTGAACCATCCAAAGGTGGAATAGCAAATGTACTGGTAGTAACAGACCACTTCACTAAATATGCTCAAGCCATACCGACTAAAAACCAAACTGCTAAAACCACAGCTTAAGCTATTTACAACAATTTCTTTGTTCACTACGGAATTCCTACCATCCTTCACTCTGATCAAGGCGCTAATTTTGAATCTGAAATAATTGCAGAACTTTGTAAACTTACGAACATAACGAAAAGCAGAACAACCCCTTATCATCCCATGGGAAATGGGTTAACCGAGAGAATGAATAGGACGCTTCTAGATATGCTCGGAACACTAGAGATTGGCAAAAGAGAGACTGGAAGAGATACATCGCGCCACTAGTCTATGCATATAATTGCACGCCCCACGAGTCCACTAAGATAGCTCCATTTGAGTTGATGTTTGGCAGAAGACCCAAACTACCATATATGTGTAGAGGAAAACGATCTAGATCAACTTAAACTGCACCATTGCAATCTTTAAATGATAAATTCAAATACCTTTTGCTAGCAAACACGTGAATTATTTTAATAATTTTCATTGGAGTCATGTGCCAAAGTTTAGCATCAAATAACTTAATCGGTGATATGTTTTAATCAAGGATGACTTTGCAGACCGATAACAGTATCCGACAATAGCGCAACACCATCTGCAAACATACAAAGGTACATGTTTTAATCGGACAGGGACAGCTCAACACCATGTGATCCACATTGTTCGATATGATCATGCAAATAACTTATAAAAAGTGAAAACAAAATAGGGCTTAAATAACAACCTTGTCTCAAAGCAACGGGACATATCAACGTCTTAGTTACACCTTCCTTACATCTTAATCACATGTGTGCATCAGTATAAATTCCTATAATAATGTCTAATAACATTCCTGTAATGGTTTGTCTAAATAAACATGAATATAACTAATATATATCTACAAAATCAAACGCTTTCTTAAAATCTACAAACGCAACATATATGTTTTACCCTTTATACATAAGTATTTCCTTACAACAGAAAATAAAGCAAAAGCTTTATCAATTGTGCTGTAACCACATCTGAATCCTGGTTTAGTCTCTTATATAAAGTTTTTACCGTGTGTATCAAATATAAGTATTATATTCAAAATACTAAATCATATGTTGTTGAACACATTTACAATGGCTATTTCTCGATAATTAATGGGTTTATTATAACTTACTTCCTTATGTACTAGTATAATGATAGACAGGATTCAGCTCCTTGGAAATTGCCAGGACATGCATATACGATAATATGTATGTAACATATAAGGTAACAAATAGTTTAATCCATATTTGTGTCATGCCACGGTGATAGCTCTCCGGCTTGAAGCTTTTTTAACTTAAAATCATTTACTGCCTTTATTATTTCATAAGATTCAATTTAGGATTTCAATATTTTGTTAGCTATAATATCAGCAGCATTCTTAGAGTTGTTCACAGTAGGCGTACCATTAACCATTACAGTTTCAGGTTGAACTAGATTTTTAAAATAGTTCAGCCATTCATGACCACTTAAGGGGTAGTTATCAACATTTAAGGAATGAATTAGATGGATTTATGTCATTATCGGGGTATGAACGCAATTTGGCTGGTTAAAGTGTATGGATTACGAAGAACTCTACACATACCTTGACCAGCCCAAATGCGTTTATATCCTCGATAATGACATAAATCCCGCAATCCATACCTTATATGTACACCAATAGTTCATTATTTCATTCAATACTTTTTTAAAAAAAAATACTTCATTTCCTTGATGAAAACCTTTCAGTAATCTTTTCTCACCCATTCTGTAAATAGAACAACCCGACCGTAACCGGAAACATTTTATCAAATGACGTCACAATAACGCGGGAAAAGATCAACAACTTGAAATCGCTTTAAAACTTTAGATGGAAACACTAATGGCAACAATACATTAAAATTGTCATAAATTAGCACTTTCTTAAATGTTGATTTATTGTTTATGGGACCTGCTGACACACTGCTAACAATAAAAAGATACACAATTTCCATGTATATTATTATGGGATGATTCGCAATCCGAACATATCCGAAGATGTTACGTTCATCGGATGATAACCGCAATTACCGAAAGGCAGTTCATTTAAGGAATGGAAGTTTAATTTGAGGGGTAGATATTAACGTTTATTCCTTTCCCTATACCTCAGAGTTTCCATTCAGTATATTGGCCAGTTATATTGACAATCAAAACACTTGGATTCTACTCTAACACTTATGTTGGCTATTTAATACGGCCACTAAGCATGGTTTAAAAAATATCGGATGAAGAGAAAAGAAAAGATCGAGATATAAAAAGAAATAGAAGATGAAGAAGAGAGAGTTGGTATTGTAAAAGAAGAGTTTTGTGAAAGAAGAAACCATTCACAGGCGTAGTTAAAATACATAATAAAACACAAGATTGTGGACAATTTATATTGTTTACACATTAAACACTAATATCTCAATGTTATATATGTTTTGCAGTCAAAGTCGCTCGTCTCCCAAAGAAATGTTTTTTCATTAATTCCATTGCAACTTGTAGTTCCGAAGTGGGGGTTTTCTTGCTTCAAACGCCCATAATACCAAAAAGTCGAAATGTTACTGAGAAATATTAACATAACATAACACCATGTTTATTCGGCATTAAATCTACTCACATTCATAGCTTTATAACTTATACAACCCATTGTCGTAATGAACAATTTGATGGAGCACGAAACGTCCTAAGACACAAATATTTATCCGCCAAAAATCCTTTAATCCGATTGGACAATAATAAAAGAAACCTAATCATGATGTCGAAACGCCCTTGCTTAGTTTGCTATTTGGCTGAAGTTTTTTCTGCGTAACTGGCCAATGGTTAACAGTGAATTTTGCATTAGGTGCTCTGAATTGTATCCCTCTGTCTGCAGATAGAGTTGTGATCTCTAATCATAGAAGTACTTGGGGTTTACCTATACGTTTATTATTATTTGTTTTATTGATAAGTTTCCTCAAGTTAGTGCATACTTTGATAAGATTTACCTTTTGCGTTTTATCTTTATTAAGGATTGTTGGGATAAGAGTGAGGTTTGTGCACATAAACTGGTTTAAACCCCCAGTAAATTTTCATTTTACTGACCGTTCCAAGGCGGTACCTAACAATTCTTGATAAACACACATGTTATGTTTATATATGTGAATAGAAAATATTAAGAAGTCCTATTTAAACGAGATTTTGGCAAAAGACGGAAAACAAATGTTAAAAAACACCTGGAAATTTGACGCTCAACAATTTACTTTATTTTTGTATTCAGGATTGTTGGGATAACAGTGAGATTGTGCACACAAACTGGTTTAAACCCCCAGTAAATTTACATTTTACTGACCGTTCCAAGGCGGTACCTAACAATTCTTGATAAACATACCTATTTTTTTATATATAGTATGTATGCACTGTGCTGTTTGTGGAGTTTTGTGCTGTTCTTCTATGTTTCTTGTTTGTGATTTTATGTTCTATGTCTATGTTTAAACTTTTTGCTACTGAGCTTGTTTCTGTAGCTTTTTGCATAAATATTGGCAGAAGTTTATATATTAAGTATCAATCATAAATCAACACGAAATACATTTCACAAACTACGGTAGCCCGTATTCTACTCCAGTGCAATAAGGCCGTATTCGACTCTGCTGACGTCACAACATAAACGGATCATAACGCGATCTACCATGACGTAATAAAGCAAAATAGTGCGTCATTTAAATGACATTTTATATGTAAACATATGTCTTTTAAGTAACCTATTTAATAATCGGTTGTTAGAACTGCTTTTTGATCCCGACTATCGCACGACCCTCTAGAATTTTGTCTTGTGAAATCCGAAGCTGCAAAAATCCACTCGACTCGAATACAAACTCCCGGAATGCAATAGTAATTATGTATGAAAGAGCGGAATTATTTATAATCCTGTTAGGTTCTTGATTTTGTTATGTTAGCCAATGGCAAGACGAGAATTCAAGGTATTCTTTAATTACATTATTGTATTTGTATTTCCAAGGACGTACCAGGAGGAAGTGATATTTATTTTAAGTGACATTCATGTTGCAATAAAAATAAATTATGTCTGTTCTTTAGATGTTATGGCGTCTTTCTGTTTCAACCAATTATGCTATGAAATGCAAAATTTTAAAGGCTGCGGCTCTATTTTTATTCATTTTTGCCCATGGAAGGAGACGTTGTTATTCAGATAATTTCAATAATTTAATTTAATTGTCTCGAGAATACCATCGTCGGCAGCCACGGTACTTTTTTCCTTTACACTTCATACATACCGTGGGACAATTGACTGACAAAATCTCGTTTTAATGAATATGCATGAGACAGGAGAGACAACTCGCTAAATAATTTCTTCCAATGAACTCGCATATTACACTCAAATATTGTTCAATAACTTTACAGAGTCAGTAACCTCCATGGCCGGGTGGTCTTGCGTACAGTCAATTATTATTGTACAGAGAAGGCTCAATTCCGGTAATCGCCAGATTATTTTTCAACCGGAAAGCATCTGGTACTTTGCGGAACCAATGAAACTGCCTCATTAATTATTCATGATAACGAGATTTGCCTAGCCAAATCCCCACAGTACACAACGAAGCAAAGCGTGTATCTTGGATATCCGACGATGCGAGAATAGAAGAATAGAAACTATTGTATTTGTCTTCGAAAAGCGTATTAATATAATTATATACATTGTAATACTTTAATGCTGTATATCAGACAATGCCTTGGTGTCTTTTGAATAGTAAATAATAATCAAGTACTTCTCCCTTGATATAAAACGCAGGAGAAATATAGATATAGGAACGTCGAATAGATTGGCAAAAAGGGCATTTGGAAACATAAGAAATGTACACAAAACGCAGATGAAATATACCGTCTATTGGTCTCAAGTCAGCTCTTTAAAATATTGTTATTCTTATTAATTCAAAGATCTTTAAATTGATACACATGTACAGCTTTTCCGGCGACATTGATGCCAGGTATCAACTTTTCTCTTTATTAAGTTGTCCGGTTAGCGCAGTGGTTAGCGCACTCGCCTCTCACGAAGGCGACCCGGGTTCGTTTACCAGCTTGGGCGGATGTGAGATTGGTTAGTGGTCATCAAGCCGGACAAGTGGGTTTTCTGCGGGTACTCCGATTTCCCCCACAACACAAGACCACTCTCGCGCAGCATCGTGCCAACGAGAGTGATTAATATAAGTCATCCTTACTTTCTTCACAATCGTTGTAAAATATATAACGTTTAAACTAACTTTCTCTTGTTATTTATTTCATTAGTTGAATGGAAATGGAGCCTGTATCTTGGGAGTACCAGATATCCGATATAATATGCAAATATCACAGACAGTTTGCTTGTATAACATTGCTTGAACAGCAGTATTGGTTTGTGTTTTGCTAATAAACTGGGGAAACAATAGGATTCAATAAATGGGCGAGAAAGTTAAACATCAATTTAATTATAACCTTGCTGGATACTTTCTGACTTCGAAATCCAGCATATTTGAAGTATTTGTAGAAAAAGAACAACATCTAAACTGATTGTTTTTATCATTAAACCAAATAGAAACTGGTCTTGTTTCGAATCTAGCAATATCACGGCCTCTAAACGCCAGCTCCACCACTTCACGGTGGTGCAAAGAAAAAGAGCTGTCGACACTTCCGTGGTGGAGCTGTGCCCTATGTTAACTGAACAAACGTGAGTATGATTTATATTTTATTTGATAATTTCATTTAACGGACATATTTCGAAAATCGGAGAAGGTGGTACCGTGTAAGAACACTTCTACTGTAGGCTGGTTACTATTTCGTTTCAATATTGTGCAAACTGTGGTGCCAGGAGCTTTTCTCCCGAATCGGACTTGTGCATATTTTGAGATCTGATTGCATGGCAAGTACATTTCGGTGCATACACACCCCGTAGAAACATTCCCACGCATGCAAACATAACTGTTATGTATAGTACCTATGCCGGAACACAACAAACCTGATAAGCACTTCTTAAAAAGGAAAAATGCACATATTTATAAAAGTGGTGGCGCTGTTGTCCTAGTGGTGGCGCTGTCGAGTAGTGGTGGCGCTATCGAGTATGTTTTGCGCCTGAAGTAATATAAAAAGTTAACGCTTTTGGAATGAATACAAAAGTTGCTATGTTTATCATTAATTGAATATTATGCTGGTTATGCATACTTCTTGCGGAAACAAAACACTTCGCGAACTACTTTAACCTTACTGAAAACTATTTCGAAAACAAACGGCTAGGTGCTGTTAATTTTACTGTCAATTTATAAACATATATAATTATGTTGTTTTTAATAAAATAGAGTTAAATAGTGTGGGGTAAAAGATAGAATCTGATTTGTGGTGTATTAAACAACATAGAAACTGATTTGTGGTGTATTAAACAACATAGAAACTGGTCTTGTGGTGTATTGAACAAGATAGAAACTGATCTTTTGGTGTATTGATCAAAATAGAACCTGATCTCGTGTTGTATTTAACAAGATAGAAACTGATCTTGTGGTGTATTGAACAAGATAGAAACTGATCTTGTGGTGTATTGAACTATATATAAACTGCTCTAATGGTGTATTGAACAAGATAGAAACTGTTCTTGTGGTGTATTGAACAAGATAGAAACTGAGCGTGCGGTGTATTAAACAAGATAGAAACTGATCTTGTGGTGTATTGAACAAGATAGAAACTGATCTCGTGTTGTATTTAACAAGATTGAAACTGATCTTGTGGTGTATTGAACAAGATTGAAACTGATCTTGTGGTGTATTGGACACGATAGAAACTTATCTTGTGGTATATTGAACAGGATTGAATCTGATCTTGTGGTGTATTGGACACGATAGAAACTTATCTTGTGGTATATTGAACAAGATTGAAACTGATCTTGTGGTGTATTGGACACGATAGAAACTTATCTTGTGGTATATTGAACAAGATAGAAACTGATCTTGTGGTGTATTGAACAAGATAGAAACTGATCTTGTGGTGTATTGAACTACATATAAACTGCTCTTATGGTGTATTGAACAAGATAGAAACAGTTCGTGTGGTGTATTAAACAAGATAGAAACTGATTTTGTGGTGTATTGAATAAGATAGAAACTGATCTTGTGGTTTAGTGAACAAGATAGAAACTGATCTTATGGTGTATTGAACAAGATAGAAAGTGGTTTTGTTGTGTATCAAATAGAAAGAAACTGATCTTGTGTGTTATTGAGCAAGATAGAAAATGATCTTGTGTTGGTTTGAACAAGATAGATACTGATCGTGTGGTGTATTGATAGGAATTAACTGATCTTGTGGTGTATTGATAGGAATGGAACTGATCTTGTGTTATATTGAAAAAGATAGATACTGATTTTGTGGTTTATTGAATAAGGAAGAAAATGATATTGTTGTGTATTAAATAGGGGAATAATTGATGTTGTGGTATATTGGAAAAGATTGAAACTAGTCTTGTGGTGTATTGAATAGGAAAAACTCTGATCTTGTGATAAATTGAACAAGATTGAAATTGATCTGTTGGTTTAATCAACCAGTTGGATACGTGTCTGGTGGTATTTTTGGCATTTCTACATATTTTCGAAAAACATTTAAATACAGACGCGCATGCGATGTGCACGTGTGGTGTATGAACTTGTAACCATATCATCGAAAGTTTACGCTTAAGAAAATTGCAATTATGTTTATAAGTTCCCAAATAGTATTGTTAGTTTCTAGACCCAATGCCGTCAACGTAGTTGCGTTACTACTTAGCATATTCCTGCATTTTCGCTTACTACTACTCCAAAAAATATATAATTACGTTTATTTATGTATTTGTGGCAATATTAAAATAAACATGCATAATACAGTATACGCTAAGTACTTTACGCCAACACATTCCACACAACTGCCAAACATTGCACCTCCACCTTGACATTCAAAAGAATGGAAAACTGAGGATGGTACGTGCGCCAATAATAGACATCATAAGACACATCAAATATACAACCAATGTCGGGAAATATTGAACGTCGTCGCGGGCTGGCACATTTGCATCAAAATTATGGCCCGATCAATAAAATAATTTTCTAAGATGTCTGAGAGAATCAACAATCCTACAAGCGCCATTCTGTATCTTTCCTCCCAACCTCTGTAACAAGTGGTCCGCACTGGGATCAATACCAACAGAAGCACGGAACCGTAATTTACAAACTAATTGTCCCCTCTATGGAGAGAGATGTGCTCGATTCTGCATGCCGACATTCCATTAGATAGTCGATTCACAGAGGCCTGCTTGATTCCCCAATACTGGAGCATCAGCCTGGAACTTGCTATTTGAATGAGGAGCGATCGGTTTGGTTAACTTCCAGGGGCTGCCTATCGATTTTTGTCTACAGTGAGTTTGTTTTTTTCTGTAGAATATCCTTACCATGCGTGAAGTTACGACCAAGAATATAAACAGCGTCTTAAGGTTTTGTCCAAATTAGGTTCTATGTCGATTTAATGGTTTATTATACGATTACCAGTGTATAAGAAGCTTTCACGGTTTTTCTGGAATTATTCGCTGCGCTCCTGTTGTTTTTGCCTGGAGAGTTTATGGGATTATCAACAGTGAAGTTCAACAGTTTTAATTGTTATTCTCATCGCGTGTATAAGGGCATTTTATTTCTGAGAAAATACGTGCAGTGTTTTAGAGCATATTAATTGTTTCAGAAAATCAGTTTGCGACAGCGGAATTGTTTCTTGCGATGGTAATTGTTCAAAGCCCATATCGACATGGATTCATGTGAAGAGATGTGTGTGTCTTAGAAGCATATTGGAAAGAATAAATTCGTGTCTCTTGGAATGTTAAACACCATACATGTGCATGCTGCTAACGTCATTGGTTATCATCCATGCTGAAATGAATTTGTAATAAAAAGGTTCATGATATCAACATCTACAAATCTATAACAAGCTACTAACAAAAGGAATAACCTTTGTCATCCTAACCTTAACCTTCATGGTCGCATAGCAACAGCAAAATGTCATCCGGTAAGTTCTTGAATATTGTGTTTCATATTGTGGAATCAGTGTCGAGTTCTAAATCGTACATGTGTGTATATTTACACGTGTATCATGTACTTGTCAAACAGTACATTGCATCCAAACTTCTTAAAACCTCTTAAAATTACAAAATAGTTCCACATCCTTGTACGATTTTTCGATTTTTATATTATGTGGGATACTCTAAGATGTCTTGAAACAATCATGTGTGCTCAGGTTTATGTTATCGCAACATAGAACTGTGTTTATATCCTGACAGAAGTATATTCCGATACACACGAATCGCGTTCAGCCCAACCCCAACCCATAGGGGCTAGGGGTGGGTGTGGGTGTGGGGGGGTACATGCCTTTTTTCGCGTTCGTATTTATTGATAACTGTTGGGAGAAGTGTGAGGTCATGCCATATAAACTTGTTTAATTAGCCACCAATACATTAGTGTCCCAGTGAACTCGAGTTTCACTGACCTTTCCAAGGCGGTGACCCTTTCATTTAGTTGTAAATCTAATGCATGTGCGGGTTGTTAGTGGTGTTTGTCCGTGTGCATGTGTTGTCTGTACGTCTGTATCTCTGCTTCCTTGTCCATCTAAACATGGTTTATATATGCTTTTGACTGCTAAGCTTGTCCCTGTAATTCCCATTGCATTCTCGTGATTATCATGATCAAAATCCAGCAGAAATAAGGTTCTGGATAGTCATTTGTTCTACCAACATAATAACAATCTTATTATTTGGTGCTTGGGCAATATTTTCGGTTAAGAGCCATGGACTATGTCGATATTAACAATAACAATACATTTAAAGGGTGAACTATTTCTTTAACGTCTTATTATAGTATAGCTTGGAATAAAAGGATGAACATGCAATACGCCCATATATGATAACCTATTTTTGAGCATTCGTCTATTTCCTTAACATCACCAATAACGGCAATGCAACAACCAGACTTTGAATAAGGGGGAAGTGGAAGAATTGATCGTGTTGCTATGCTCTTTAAAGCGAAACTTTCACAGACGTTGCTTTCGTTACAGCGCTTTTCAAACTTTGCGGTCAAAATTAGTTATTTTACTTTCGTTGAATAACAAACAAAAAGGCAACTAGCTGATACTCCATATAAACTATTTGTGTTCATCCAGGCCTAAAGTCATTAGATTTGAAATAGCATAACTGACGCTGGAAATTGAAATAGAGCATATTCTGTCATGTTTTTTTAATGAGCGTATTTCCAGGTCACCAGCGCATTGTTATGTTTTGTTAAATAATGTATGTTTGTTATTCATGTCGGAAAATAGCTCATTAAGCTAATGTTTTTTGTTATTATATACTCGACTTTAAATAAAGATTCTTGTATCTTTTGTATTTCAAAACTTTGTTGACAATGGATCTCCTAGTTGAACTTTTGATGATGTTTAATAATTGTATAAAAGCATGTCGTTCTCAATTCAAACCAAATTAATATGTTCCATGTCTGGCTCTATTAAACACGGACGAGTCCCTTAAATCAAACTCTCCCCCTTAATTGTTGTTCAGTGCCAAACCTGAAACCTCAGTTTATTATAAAGCGTGCTTTGTTGCGTTACAAAAGTAATTTCAATCAAATTAGGATTTGCTATTTGTGCTGAACAGTAGATCAATATCGTGATATCAATTTTTAATTCCGGTGCCAATTCGCACAAAGTCGATTCGACCGTCGGTAATTGCTCCTTTGGGGTTTCTGGTTTATTTATTGTGGAAAAACAATTCAAACTAAAGAAGAAATGGGTATTATGTTTCTGCCGTTATTGAGCACAGAACGGGTACCTCTATTTATATTTCAGGCTTAATTTCAGTACAACGCCATTGAAGGTGATTGACTTGTACGATAACTGATCTTGCATTTTAAATATTTTAATCGTACTTCGTTTAAAAGTAGGCCGCAATAAGCCTGTATTCTGAAAACTTCATGTAAGCGTATTTAAAAAAAAAATAAGAGGAGATTTATTGTTTAATTGAGGCCCGCTATGTGTCTTAACAACTATCATGTTTAAAAAAGCCTGCATTTTATTTATTTTAACCGTACGTCGTCACGCTGATGACAGGGGCAAGGCAGGCCCGTTTTACTAGGGGGGTTCTGGGCAGGCGCCCCGCCCCCCGCGAATGTGTTTATTTCAATGCAGGATGCGCCTTGGTGCGTCCTCCACTATATTTTGAAATAACAATACACACACAAACGTACAAAATAAAAGAACGCTAAAAAAGAATGGCTAATATTTTTACATGAAGCATATATTCCCTACGCCTTCAGTTTTAAATGCATTTTTTTTTACTTTTTTAAAATATCATTTTTGACATTCATGTTTAGACCCATGCCTTGTATAGTGCAGTTGAGCTACGCCAGTGTTTGGGAGATGCCTTTTATAGTGCAGTTGAGCTACGCCAGTGTTTGGGAGATGCCTTTTATAGTGCAGTTGAGCTACGCCAGTGTTTGGGAGATGCCTTTTATAGTGCAGTTGAGCTACGCCAGTGTTTGGGAGATGCCTTTTATAGTGCAGTTGAGCTACGCCAGTGTTTGGGAGATGCATTACCATTACTTAGCATGCATATATAGGGAAAGAAAATATGAATGGATCTGTAACGCTTTAGACGGCATTTCTTTGTTGATGTGATGCCTTTAAAGTGACACTCTTATTCATAATCAATACATACACGTGTATAACTAGCATCTGATTTGACTGATATACCTTAAATTACTTACTAAATAATGCATCTATTGAAAATATTAACTACTGATAACAAGATTGGAACTGTTTATTTAATAGCAGAAAGCACAAAAATATTAAATGATTTGGTGAATGCTTAAGATTTACTGTGGTCTACTGTAGTCTCATAAGGTAGAAATGAAGTGTTTTATGCTCATTTCTTTCAAATAAAACTCGGTATCTTTCATAAGAACTATTACTTTAGACATTTACAGGAAAATCTGTAGCCTTTGTTTTTTCTGAACTCAGCATGTACTTTAAGAATAAAAGTGTATCTCTAAATCTTTAATAGTAAACTTATTGATTCGATAGTGCCTATTTCGTGACAGTTCTACTTCTGTCATTGATTATCATGTCTAAGAACATCTAAGTTTGTCTTGTAGGGATTCGAACAGAAGCGATTAAAGTGATTTTTCCGGTGAATTATGTATACTGCCTTCCGATTCAGGGCCGAGATGTCTGGGATAAGAAGATGCTGATCTTTCAGATCAATAATTTCCTTATACAGGTGCGATAAGACTCTGGTGCCATGCGGTTATTTAATTAGCCAATCAAATCAGTGCATTCTATTCACTGCTGATTGCCTCAATGACTGGTTTTGATTTTCATCAACAAATAGCAAATATTGATGTGAAAGCGATGAATACCTTTCTGACGTGAATAATAACTTTAACGAGTTTTAGAACAAATATTTCAATATCGCACACGAGTTCTCTTAAATGCAAACATCAAAGGTTTGTCAAACAGTGTTTTATTTGTGAAGGAACGTCATTTTCTAAACATAATTGGTTTTACTCTGATCACATTTCGCTTTTTCTCCCAAGACAATTTAAGAATAAAAATGTAATATAAAATAGCAGTTTAGCAAAATATTTAATATGTAAGGATAGTGAGCCACTATCAGCTGATTGAATAAAGCAAATGTCCCCAGCTTTATCTTGTTTTCATTCCTTTTCATTTCGTTTTATATTTATTAGTTTTTCCGTCAAAGCTGCATATTCATTCGTTTATAGTTTAAAGCTGCACTCTCACAGATTGAACGTTTTTACGACTTTTTTATTTCTTGTCTTGGAATGAGCCAATTTTTGCGTAAATATCTGCAAACGATTGATATAAGACTGCTGACAAAACATTAGATCGCAGATTTTCATATATAAGCTCAAAATTTAATGTTTAGTGCATTTTTCTTAAACCGTTAGTAACGCTTTTAGCCATACAACATTAATTTTCGAACGGAAACATGAATATCTGCGATTTGATCTTATGTCAGCAGTCTTTTATCACTGGTTTGCAGATATTTACGCAAAATTGGCTCAATCCAAGACAACAAAATAAAACAGTTGTCAAAACGGTGAATCTGTGAGAGTTCAGCTTTAAATCTGAAAGAACAGCAAAGACAGCCTTCACAATGATGGACGTTATCAAATCCACTTGAAGCGCCACTCTGACCACGGTCCATTAAAGACTATCACAAGTGGGCCTCTTAAAGGTTGTCAAGATTTGAGGGGCAACGCAAACCTATAAAGTGCCCTGGTGGTCTTCCGTTTTTCTAGAGCAGTGCAGCCTTAGAAGATAGCTTTTGTCCTTAAAACCATCGTCCAATGTCATCCGCTAACAAACATCAAGGAATAAGTTGAAATTGTATATATCATAATAAAATCATTAAATATGAAGGAAAACGTTGCAATATCCGCTGCTTTCAACTTAAAATAGAAATGATTTCAGATTATAAGAGCACCAATCATATGTTTTTGGATGTATTTGTTTATTTAAATAGTCAGGGGAAATCGAAGACAGTAATATATTATAATATAGCAATGTATGATGTAGAATGTAGACGCTAACTTTCTGATTGGTAAAAATATTAGTGTCGGAGCCCGCTGTGTAACATACACGGTAAAAAAACTATCCTCATTACTTTATAAGAGTACACACACAAGTTCATTACATCAATCATACATAAAGAGACAACGATACGCCCAGTCCCCAAAACTAATTACTGTTAGTGGAACATATGCCGGAGAGAAAATTGAACCGTCATGAATCATGAATCTGCAATAATATTTTACCATGTGGTACCAAATGACTGAAGTGCACGATTTTACTTGCTTACGGTAATAGCAAAGCGTTCATAGGCATATGCAATGACAGACATAATTAAGGCTTTAAAATAGCAAAATACTGAAGTGCATGATTGAACTGGCAGAGCATATATAAGGATATGTAATGGCAGAGCGTATATAAGGATATGTAATCGCAGAGCGTATATAAGGATATGTAATGGCAGAGCGTATATAAGGATATGTAATGGCAGAGTGTAAATAAGGATAGGTAATGACAGAGCGTATATAAGAATAGGTAATGGCAGAGCGTATAAAAGGATAGGTAATGGCAGAGCGTATATAAGGATAGGTAATGGCAGAGCGTGTATAAGGATAGGTGATGGCAGAGCGTATATAAGGATATGTAATGGCAGAGCGTATATAAGGATATGTTATGACAGAGCGTATATAAGGATAGGTAATGACAGAGCGTATATAAGGATATGTAATGGCAGATTGTATATAAAGATAGGTAATGGCAGAGCGTATATAAGGATAAGTAATGGCTGAGCGTATATAAGGATAGGTAATGGTAGAGCGTATATAAGGATAGGTTATGGAATGACAGAACGTATATAAGGATAGGTAATGACAGTGCGTATATAAGGATATGTAATGACAGAGCGTATATAAGGATATGTAATGGCAGAGCGTATATAAGGATAGGAAATGACAGAGCGTATATAAGGATAGGTAATGACAGAACGTATATAAGGATAGGTAATGGCTTAGCGTATATAAGGATATGTAATGGCAGATCGAATATGAGGATATGTAATGGCAGAGCGTATATAAGGATATGTTATGGCAGAGTGTATATAAGGATATGTAATGACAGAGCGTATATAAGGATAGGTTATGGTTGAGCGTATATAAGGATATGTAATGACAGTGCGTATATAAGGATATGCTATGACAGAACGTATATATTAGGATATGTGATGGCAGAGCGTATATAAGGATATGTTATGGCAGAGCGTATATTTAAGGATATGTTATGGCTGAGCGTATATAAGGATATGTAGTGACAGAGCGTATATAAGGATAGGTAATGGAATGACAGAGCGTATATAAGGATAGGTAATGACAGAGCGTATATAAGGATATGTAATGGCAGAGCGTATATAAGGATAGGTAATGGCAGGGCGTATATAAGGATATGTAATGACAGAGCGTATATAAGGATATGTAATGACAGAGCGTATATAAGGATAGGTAATGGTAGAGCGTATATAAGGATATGTAATGACAGAGCGTATATAAGGATAGGAAATGACAGATCGTATATAAGGATAGGAAGTGACCGATCGTATATGAGGATATGAAATGACAGAGCGTATATAAGGATAGGTAATGACAGAGCGTATTTAAGGATAGGTAATGGCAAAGCGTATATAAGGATATGTAATGACAGAGCGTATATAAGGATAAGCAATGGCAGAGCGTACATAAGGATAGGTTATGACAGAGCCTATATAAGGATAGGTAATGGCAGAGCGTATATAAGGATATGTAATGGCAGAGCTTATATAAGCATATGTTATGACAGAGCGTATATAATGATAGGTAATGACAGAGCTTATATAAGGATATGTAATGACAAAGCGTATATAATGATAGGTAATGACAGAGCGTATATAAGGATATGTAATGGCAGAGCGTATATTCGGGTAGGTAATGACAGAGCGTGTATAAGGATAGGTAATGGCAGAGCGTATATATGGATATGTAATGGCAGAGCGTATATAAGGATAGGTAATGGCAGAGCGTATATAAGGATAGGTAACGACAGAGCGTATATAAGGATAGGTAATGGCTTAGCGTATATAAGGATATGTAATTTCAGAGCGTATATAAGGATATGTTATGGCAGAGCGTATATAAGGATATGTAATGACAGAGCGTATATAAGGATAGGTAATGGCAGAGCGTATATAAGGATATGTAATGGCAGAGCGTATACAAGGATAGGTAATGGCAGAGCGTATATAAGGATAGGTAATGCCAGAGCGTATATAAGGATATGTAATGGCAGATCGTATATAAGGATATGTAATGGCAGAGCGTATATAAGGATATGTATTGGCAGAGCGTATATAAGGATAGGTAATGGCAGAGCGTATATAAGGATATGTAATGACAGAGCGTATATAAGGATAGGTAATGGCAGAGCGTATATAAGGATATGTAATGACAGTGCGTATACAAGGATATGTTATGACAGAGCGTGTATAAGGATAGGTAATGACAGAGCGTATATAATGATAGGTAATGACAGAGCTTATATAAGGATATGTTATGACAGGGCGTATATAATGATAGGTAATGACAGAGCGTATATAAGGATAGGTAATGGCTTAGCGTATATAAGGATATGTAATGGCAGATCGTATATAAGGAAGTGTAATGGCAGAGCGTTTAAAGGATAGGTAATGGCAGAGCGTATATTTAAGGATATGTTACGGCAGAAAGTATATAAGGATAAGTAATGACAGAGCGTATATAAGGATAGGTAATGGAATGACAGAGCGTATATAAGGATAGGTAATGACAGAGCGTATATAAGGATATGTAATGACAGAGCGTAAATAAGGATATGTAGTGACAGAGCGTATATAAGGATAGGTAATGGTAGAGCATATATAAGGATATGTAATCACAGAGCGTATATAAGGACAGGTAATGACAGATCGTATACAAGGATAGGTAGTGACCGAGCGTATATGCGGATATGAAATGACAGAGCGTATATAACGATAGGTAATGACAGAGCGTATTTAAGGATAGGTAATGGCAGAGCGAATATAAGGATATGTAATGACAGAGCGTATATAAGGATATGTAATGGCAGAGCGTATACAAGGATAGGTAATGGCAGAGCGTATATAAGGATAGGTAATGCCAGAGCGTATATAAGGATATGTAATGGCAGATCGTATATAAGGATATGTAATGGCAGAGCGTATATAAGGATATGTATTGGCAGAGCGTATATAAGGATAGGTAATGGCAGAGCGTATATAAGGATATGTAATGACAGAGCGTATATAAGGATAGGTAATGGCAGAGCGTATATAAGGATATGTAATGGCAGAGCTTATATAAGGATATGTTATGACAGAGCGTATATAAGGATAGGTAATGACCGATCGTATATAAGGATATGTAATGGCAGAGCATATATACGGATAGGTAATGGCAGAGCGTGTATAAGGATATGTAATGGCAGAGCTTCTATAAGGATATGTTATGACCGAGCGTATATAAGGATAGGTAATGACAGAGCGTATATAACCAAATGTTATGGCAGAGCGTATATACGGATAGGTAATGGGAGAGCGTGTATAAGGATAGGTAATGGCAGAGCGTGTATAAGGATAAGTAATGACAGAACGTATATAATGATAGGTAATGGCAGAGCGTGTATAAGGATAGGTAATGACAGAGCGTATATAAGGATAGGTAATGGCAGAGCGTTTGTAAGGATAGGTAATGACAGAGCGTATATAAGGATAGGTTATGGCAGAGCGTGTAGGATAGGTAATGACAGAGCGTATATAAGGATGGGTAATAGCAGAGCGTATATAAGGATAGGTAATAGCAGAGCGTATATGAGGATAGGTGATGCCAGAGCATATGTAAGGATAGGTAACGAGAGAGCGTATATAAGGATAGGTAATGGCAGAGAGTATATAAGGATAGGTAATGACAGAGCGTATATAAGGATAGGTAATGGTAGAGCGTATATAAGGATAGGTAATAGCAGAGCGTATATAAGGATATGTAATGGCAGAGGGTATATACTATATAAGGATAGGTAATGGCAGAGCGTATGTAAGGATAGGTAATGGCAGAGGGTATATACTATATAAGGATAGGTAATGGCAGAGCGTATGTAAGGATAGGTAATGGCAGAGCGTATGTAAGGATAGGTAATAGCAGAGCGTATATAAGGATATGTAATGGCAGAGGGTGTGTAAGGATAGGTAATGGCGGAGGGTATATAAGGATAGGTAATGGCATAGCGTATATAAGGATAGGTAATGGCAGAGCGTATATAAGGATAGGTAATGGCAGAGCGTATATAAGGATAGGTAATGGCAGAGCGTATATAAGGATAGGTAATGGCAGAGCGTGTATAAGGACAGGTAATGACAGAGCGTATATAAGGATAGGTAATGGCAGAGCGTGTATAAGGATAGGTAATGGCAGAGCGTATATAAGGATAGGTAATGGCAGAACGTATGTAAGGATAGGTAATGGCAGAGGGTATATACTATATAAGGATAGGTAATGGCAGAGCGTATGTAAGGATAGGTAATGGCAGAGGGTATATACTTTATAAGGATAGGTAATGGCAGAGCGTATGTAAGGATAGGTAATGGCAGAGCGTATATAAGGATAGGTAATAGCAGAGCGTATATAAGGATATGTAATGGCAGAGGGTATATACTATATAAGGATAGGTAATGGCAGAGCGTATATAAGGATAGGTAATAGCAGAGCGTATATAAGGATATGTAATGGCAGAGGGTATATACTATATAAGGATAGGTAATGGCAGAGCGTACGTAAGGATAGGTCATGGCAGAGCGTATGTAAGGATAGGTAATGGCAGAGGGTATATACTATATAAGGATAGGTAATGGCAGAGCGTATGTAAGGATAGGTAATGGCAGAGGGTATATACTATATAAGGATAGGTAATGGCAGAGCGTATGTAAGGATAGGTAATGGCAGAGCGTATGTAAGGATAGGTAATGGCAGAGGGTGTATACTATATAAGGATAGGTAATGGCAGAGCGTATGTAAGGATATGTAATGGCAGAGGGTATATAAGGATAGGTAATGGCAGAGCGTATGTAAGGATAGGTAATGGCATAGGGTATATACTATATAAGGATAGGTAATGACAGAGCGTATGTAAGGATAGGTAATGGCAGAGGGTGTATACTATATAAGGATAGGTAATGGCAGAGCGTATGTAAGGATAGGTAATGGCAGAGGGTATATACTATATAAGGATAGGTAATGGCAGAGCGTATGTAAGGATAGGTAATGGCAGAGGGTATATACTATATAAGGATAGGTAATGGCAGAGCGTATGTAAGGATAGGTAATGGCAGAGCGTATGTAAGGATAGGTAATGGCAGAGCGTATGTAAGGATAGGTAATGGCAGAGCGTATATAAGGATAGGTAATGGCAGAGGGTATATACTATATAAGGATAGGTAATGGCAGAGCGTATGTAAGGATAGGTAATGGCAGAGGGTATATACTATATAAGGATAGGTAATGGCAGAGGGTATATACTATATAAGGATAGGTAATGGCAGAGCGTATGTAAGGATAGGTAATGGCAGAGGGTATATACTATATAAGGATAGGTAATGGCAGAGGGTATATACTATATAAGGATAGGTAATGGCAGAGCGTATGTAAGGATAGGTAATGGCAGAGCGTATGTAAGGATAGGTAATGGCAGAGCGTATGTAAGTATAGGTAATGGCAGAGCGTATATAAGGATAGGTTATGGCAGAGGGTATATACTATATAAGGATAGGTAATGGCAGAGCGTATGTAAGGATAGGTAATGGCAGAGGGTATATACTATATAAGGATAGGTAATGGCAGAGCGTATGTAAGGATAGGTAATGGCAGAGGGTATATATACTATATAAGGATGGGTAATGGCAGAGCGTATGTAAGGATAGGTAATGGCAGAGGGTATATACTATATAAGGATAGGTAATGGCAGAGTGTAAGTAATGATATATATTATCAGAGTGTATATAACGATAGATATTGGCAGAGCTTTTATTCATGATATACATATACACAATGAGTACATTGCCAACAAAGTTTGAGTAACAGGAGTAACGGGATACTATAAATCATAATTTATTATTAAACGTCTTCAATGTGACAAATATTGACTGTGAAAAAAGGACAAAATAACTCTCGCTTTAACATTAAGAAACGTTTAAAATTGTCGTAACAATTTGATACCTATTTATGTATTTATTTGATACGTATTTGATTACAAAGACATATGCAAAATGATATAACAATATTGCAAAGGTGTTAAAATGGTCTTGTCCTATACCCCGCCTTAAAAGTAATGACCGTCTTGTGCTGATCATATTAAAAAGATGATTGCTAAGCTCGCTTTCGTCTTCGATATCATTCACATTAATATTTCCTCCAACAACAATACTTTGAGCTATCTGATGTTTGACTACGTTTCCTCAAATGGGCAGGACGAATAAATCCCAGCCAGATCATACAATACAGCTTCCCCGCGTAAGTTATTGACAAATATCAATGAAGGAGCTTTATTTTTCGGGGAAATAGTCTCAATAAAGCGGACCAAGTTGGAGGAATCAATACCTGTACGTACATCTTCTGTCACAGGACAAAATGAAGGAGAGAAAATGGTCGGCAACTCCGTCCCATGGGTGCCGTCGACCCGGCAACAAAATAACGCTTGTTAAACAATTTACAACCAATCGTTACCATAAACGGACTGGCCATCGAAGAATCTTGTATTTGCTGATTACATCGATGCAGCTTTAGTGCACCCGTTTTCTATTGCTTTTATGGATATTTTGCGCACGCATTTTCGATACAAAAGTTGTTATAACTGGAGTATTTAAGACTGAAACCATATTTTCCAAGCACGCCAACATTGATTTGACAATCTATAACAGATGAACGATGGCTCAATATGCATACTGCATACTATTTCAGTTGCACTTAATTGATAGATTGAGCGAAGATGAGGTAAAAAGTGTTTTTTTAACTGCCAGCACTTGGTAGGTTTAAAGTTTGTTTATTTTACAACGATTATGAATACTATGTACAATACAATACAATACAATACAATACAATACAATACAATACAATACAATACAATACAATACAATACAATACAATACAATACAATACAATACAATAGATGCGATGCGATGCGATGCGATGCGATGCGATGCGATGCGATGCGATGCGATGCGATGCAATACAATACAATACAATACAATACAATATAATACAATACAATACAATACATTACGGGTGTATTTGCAATCAAAGGCCACCGGCCCAAAATACACAGGTTCCATGTATATGCATTTTGAATGTAGATCAGAAGAGATTAGTTAACAACATATTGTCAATGACATGTATACTTATCTTTACAAACGTCAATATACAACATGCATATTTAGAAATGTTATTGCTTTTAAATATTTATTGTCTTAGCATATTCAATTTCCATTCCGTTGTAACATATATTAAATAATGTTCAAAATACAAGACGTATAATATGTCCAGCTTTTTAACCACCAATCAATCTCCATGCGTCCAATGCAAGAAATCGAAGCTAGGCCACCCGCCTTGGTGAGAAGCGAACGCGCTAACTGATCAACAAAAACTAGAGCCCAACGTTTATGAATAACCTAACGATTGGTCTACCGCAAACTAGTCGGGGTGCAATGGAACTAGATACTGGGAGGTATGTTGTCAATAAGCATGTCCCCGTAGCTTTATTTGATTTAACTTAAATGAACAGACTACGAATGCAGTGTCAAATTATTCCATCAATATTCTATTACTTTAAACAATAGTTCAATAGACACGACGATCGTGGCAATAATAGCTGTTTTACATGCAGAGCTAGTGCCATTCTATAAATGGTAATAGATGAAAGTATCAATTGTTGCACCAATGATCCGATAAAACTCATCTCAAATGATAAGCAATTTTAATCCGATTAGCTACATCGTTCTAAGATCAATTTAAGAGCAGTATTGAATATTACCCTAGACTGGATTATTCGATTGATGGTTTGCAATTAAATGATGTTCAAGTGCTGAAACACGAAATGAACAAGGCACTTGAGCCACCAGATTCTTATTTCCGTGATTGTGTGGGCGGAATAAATCAAAATCAGTTACAAAAGACGTATAGAACTAGACGTATACGTGCCTCGTTCCAAGTTCTTCCCAAATACTGATAGCGATCCAAAACACGGGATCAATAGTTGTACGAATTTCCTGCCAAAGGCTTTAATGATGGAACGAAATGATTTTGGTAAATATTTCCCTCAGGAATTGTCAAGCCGAGCGTCTAAACGACATGATGGGAATGTATGCGCTATTTGCAGTCTCACCGTCAGCTAAACTTGGAATGATAATAAATATTAAAGCCCCACTCTCTGATGAAGTTTAAATAGTAAATGTTAGTTATTTTACAACGATTGCGAAGAAAATTATTTTAAAGAGACACTCTTATTCAAAATCAATACATACACATGTACAACAGACATCAATTTTGACAAATAAACTCTAGTACATACTAAATAATGTATTTTTGGAAAATATAAAGTACAGATCACAAGATTTTAACCGAGTTCTAAAAGCAGAAAGCTCAAAAAAATAAATGATTAGTGATAGCTAAAATATTTACTGTGGTCCACTATGTGGTGTCATAAGGTAGAAATACCGTGTTTTATGCTCATTTCTTACAAATTAAACTCGGTATCCTTCATCATTGAATCATTGTTTTCGATATTTATTAATCTTTTTTAGACTATTAAAACATTATTTTTAATTGTGATAAATCTTGTTTGGGAGTAAGAGTGCATCTTTAACGTATGCGTATAAATATCTTTCAAGGCCGAAAGTGTAAGATTATAGGTTCATCCCGACCCGAGCGTAGGGTGTTTTGCGGAAACGAGGTTTACCGATGCTTTTTCTCCCACCTCAGTTAAACAAAATTAAGTAAACATATTGTTTTTTTTTGCTAGAACTCTTTTGGGCGTAGTCAAAATAAATGCGTATGGTTATGTGATAATTCGTGGTTGTCATGGATATGGGGGCAGTGATTCAGATTATGTTAATAGTCAAATCGGTCTTTAAATATTTCTGAGGAGAGTGAAGCATTATTTCTAGAAAGGTGCGTGAAAACTTTTTTATGGTGACATTTGAAGCGAGAAATAATTGATTAGCATTCTAAATATTCCCACAAGACAAGGTTTTTATAATGCTACAGACGACAGTCTTCAACAAGGGAGGTAATTACAATGTGATGACCATTAAAAAGGATTTCCATACGGGTACTTGTTTTATCATTGCCCGTGGGCAAGATAAGAATTTCTAGCTTAGTTCAATTTTTTGGATCTACTTGTCTGAGGTGGGAGAAAGGTTTATATATAAATCTACTCGAGCGTAGTATTGTTTTGTGGAAAGAAATTTACCGAGTTTCCGAAGAACACCCTGCGCGAGGGTTGCGATGAACCTTTCTTACACGTGCAGTGGTTGCCTTTTTTGCCACCTAAGTTTAACGAAATATAGTAAAAATGTAATTAAATTTTATTTTTGTCTAACGGTCACTTTTTCTGTTTGCCCCTGGGCAAGCTAAAAAAGGATAAAAAAATAAAGTTTAATATAGCGCATTCCGTGAACAACATATATGTTAATAGAATTAAAGATTATATTTTAAAATACATATTTCTTCTCGAATTTGAACGCACCTGCTCCATTTTGTTCGCGCATTTTATTCTCGAATTTAAACGCACCTGCTCCATTATATTCGTATATATCTTCTCGAATTTGAACTCATCTGCTCCATTATATTTGCGTATACTACGGCTCCATTCTGCATCGTGTAATAACTAGACGTAATGGTTTCTTACTCAGGTTGCTGACAAAGATTGGAACAGATGACATTTAATGGCAGTATAATATAACAAGTGGTATATACTGAAATATGACTTCTTCAATGGAGCACAGCTCAGGTTTCAAGACAGACTTATTTGTACTTGTTCTTTTGAGAGACATTTAAACCATTGAGTCTCAGCTTGTTCCTTTAATTTATCTTGGGGTTTATTTGTTTGTATTGTTTTGTGGTTCGTTCCTGCATTGAAAGAGAAAAATGTGTTCTTCGATTCATGTTAAGGTATCGTACATATACTAATGCCGATTTCAGTAGAAAAATGTACACACATTAAACGGTGTTGCTGATGCTGTTGTTGTTGTTGGTGGTGGTGGTGGTGGTGTTGTTGTTGTTGTTGTTGTTGTTGTTTTCATATATGATGATCGCTTATGATCACTTATGATCACTTATGATCGCTTATGATCGCTTACGATGATCGCTTAGGATCGTTTACGATGATCGCTTATTATCGCTTATGATCATTTAAGATCGCTTATGATCGCTTACGATGACCACTTATAATCACTTATGATCGCTTACGATGATCGCATATATGATCGCTCATGATCGCTTATGATCGCTTACGATCGCTCATGATCGCTTATGTTTACTTATGATCGCTTATGATCGCTTACGATCGCTCATGATCGCTTATGGCGAACGCTTTTAATCACTTATTTGTTTAACGAATACCTTAAATAGGTATTGGATAACACTGCATGAAAAAGTCCAGTGCCAAATGTTGACTTTATGCTCATGATGGGAAGGAAAACACAGCTGATGTCATTTGGTTTAAATCGTAATTGATGTATGATATTTAGTCTGTTGGTATACGTAACAAAACGCCTACCTAATTCAGATATGTGTTATCAACTTGCGATTGTAGTCGCTTTAACACACGAGATAACTTTATTTCAATGATAATATCTAAGCAACTACGGTCAATTGATTTACCTGGTATACCAATAGACGTGTTTTGTTGCGTTGCTGTGGGATCTGTCCGCTCGACTGTTTGTTTCTCGTGTTTATGGTTCCTGCTAGGACGATTGTATTGACGTTTCATGTAGATCTTGCATGTTTTGCCCTTGAATAACAAGATCGAGCGGAACATTTATTGGCTTATATCATGGGCGGCCCCGCGATTTGACGTAAGATGAAGCGTATTGCAGGGGCGTACCTTGGGGGCATGCCTCCCTTTCCCTAGTAATTTCCCAGGCTCTAAACATGGCAGGGGGGAATCGTTGGTTAGAAAACAAATGGATATTTTCAGTATAAAATAGTGCATTTGGTGCTATTTTTGCATAATTTATTGATCATATTGACATGAAATGTTAAATGGACAATTTTTAGGATGAGCGCTTGCCGGGTGCGCCCCCTAATCCCTGTACCCTCTCCCCTACTCGGGATACGCTAGTGTATGCAATTATTGTTTCGCACTAGTCTAAATTGTGCCAGTACGTACGAATATATATATACATATAAACAAAGTCGTTAAAGTCAAGATGAATGAATGGGATTGCGTTAATGAATATGTACAAACAAAAGATGCACTGAATGGTTCTGGTACAATAAATAAAGGTGAAGGAAGTTGTTTAGTTGTCGGAGATCCTACATAGTTTTGTTTGATTCTAGCTATACAAACTGTGTAATTATAACGCGCCTCTATGTTCTTTCTTTTATAGGATTGTACTTGAATCATTTTCAATATTGTATCAGGCCATACCAAATTGTTCCTATGTTTAGCGTCAACCCTTAGTACGAAAACATATCTAGTTATGCTGAAAAACAAACGACCCCCCCTCCAAAAAACAACAACAACAACAAAACGAGTACTAAATTCATGACATTCTATAAAGAATATATAGACACCAGAGCTGCCTTATTCCATTCTGGACCATTCTTAGTTGTTATATAGATTTCCACAGCAATAACATCAGTTTAAATACAACTTGAAGTGTACGTTTGATCATGAGAGTCACACTTAATGATCATTATCAAATGCCATTGATACTAGTATAGCGTGTGATGCATGATATTGACACTTGCGTTCTGTATTCGACGGTTTAGTAAAAGAAAATATTCGGCAAGATCGTTTATTATATCAAGTGTCTTTTGTTTTCGATCTGGAAGCCCAAAGCCTATCCGTCCGCGGAATTTTAACATAGAAACGATTTGGTATGGCTGAAAATAGAGTTTTCAAAATAGTTATTGCGTTTTGTTTTCTCCCATTCATTAGTGTGGCATATTGTCTGCCTTTAATGTCAAGCTTAATATAGATGCAAAAAAAGGATCTTGTTTTATATCTTCCATTCCAATCCTGGTTAATAAATTTGTAATTAAATTCACATGTTGTGTACTTTTGCTGAATTGAATTGATCAATAAGACAATCAGATGCCTATGTTATCTATGGTGTTTTCTTGTCACGTGTCTGAAAGGCTCGTTGAATGGTGACATATTGTAACAAGTCCACGAGAGGCGCGTCATGGTATCCAATCGTCGTCGGTCCACGAGAGGCGCTCCATGGTGTCCCATCGTCGTCAGTCCACGAGAGGTTCTCCATGGTGTTCTATCGTCGTCAGTCCACGAGAGGTTCTCCATGGTGTTCTATCGTCGTCAGTCCACGAGAGGTTCTCCATGGTGTTCTATCGTCGCCGGTCTACGAAAGGCGCTCCATGGTGTCGTATCGACACCGGTCCACGAACGTCAGTCCACGAGAGGCGCGTCATGGTGTCCAATCGTCGACAGTCCACGAGAGGCGCGTCATGGTGTCCAATCGTCGACAGTCCACGAGAGGCGCTCTATGGTATCCAATCGTCGTCGGTCCACGAGAGGCGCTCCATGGTGTCCCATCGTCGCCGGTCCACGAGAGGCGCTCCATGGTGTCCAATCGTCGTCAGTCCACGAGAGGCGCTCAATGGTGTCCTATCGTCGCCAGTCCACGAACGGCGCTCCATGGTGTTCTACCGAAACAACACAAACAAACAACAAACGAACAACACAGAAGCATCACACATTTGTACAAACACATTTATTAGCAAATTTGGGGTTTCCGCCTTGGATTGGTCAATGAAACAATGGGCTCTCTCCAGATATGCCCAGCATATGATGTTTGCAGAATGGCGATGACGCCTGCTACATTAACAATACTAATATCCGTGGTAGTTCTTAAAAGCGGGTACTTGAAAGAGTTTATTAGTGCATGCAATTCGTAATGAACTTGAGTAAAATTTCCTATTATTGTCCTACCACTTCCGATTGTATAAACCGACGCCACCGCTGCAGCCATAGTGAAATTATACACGTGCATTTAGTATTCCAAAGGGTATTGTAATATTAATGCATGCACATGTATCAATACATGTATCACGATCCAACCCTCGATCCGACCCTCGAGATGCTCCACCATCAATCAAACAGAAACCTGACCCCGTCCCACCAACTCTAAACATAACAGATCCATATACGGGGCTTGCTTTGCAAACGGCGCCGATTGACAGGAAGCTAATTGAGGTGTCACTGAAGAGCATTGATTTTGGCTCAGATATCCGGTTGCTTCGGCAGACTTCGGTTTTTATTGCGTCCTTTGCGGTTTTAACAAAGCTAACGCAACCTTTAACATGATACGCTGCGACCTTAAAATCATTTTATCAAATAATTAAATCTACCTATGAATACATGTCTGCATGTAGAAATTAGATCTTAAACTATAAATGTCCAAAAATTGCTTGTATGTTAATCGTGTGGTTTGTTTCCTATTGTGTCATCTCCGTCCTCCGTAAGTTAGTTATGCCAAAGAGTCTCGTTACCATAACCCCCTGAGGTTGTTCGGTTAGCCCAGTGGTTAGCGCACTCGCTTCTCACCAAAGCGACCCGATCGGGTTCGATTCCCGGCTAGAGCGCATGTGAGTTTAGTTAGTGGTCACCAAGCCGGACAAGTGGGTTTTCTCCGGGTACTCCGGTTTTTCCCACAACACAAGACCACGCTCTCGCGTAAAATCGTGTCATCGAAAGTGATGAAAATAATGTTGTAATAACTTGTTTCACAATTGTTGTAAAACAGATGAGTTTAAACTAAGTTGGTTTTGCCATTGAGTCTCGTTACAATAACCCCCAGTGAATAAACCATTTTTCATTTATCAAAATTAGATATGACTATGTAATATGGCCTATTGATGTAAGATACTTAAGGGTGTTTAGCATAGGAAGATTCGAGAAAGTATGGCCTGTTGAACACAGCTTACAGATATTCCGTACAGTACCGATAACGATAGTGTAAGGGGGGATCTCAAGCCCGTAGGGTAAGTCTATGCCAACAAAATATACTGGTGCTAGATTTGCACATGTATTTAGTTTAAACTTTATTTAATTTTACAACGATTGTGAAACAAGCTATTACAACTTATATTAATCACTCACGTTGGCACGATGTTGCGCGAGAGTGTGGTCTTGTGTTGTGGCGAAAACCGGAGTGCCCGAAGAAAACCCACTTGTCCGGCTTGGTGACCACTAACCAAACTCACATGCTGGGCAAGGCCGGAAATCGAACCCGGGTCGCCTTGGTGAGAAGCGAGTGCGCTAACCAATGCGCTTACCGGACAACCCTAGTTTTTGATGTAAGTAATTGTAAGTTGTCTTTCTCGTGTTGACATTGGTTCTACCCGGTGACAATCAACAAAAGCAAATTGGACTGTCGGCTATTTAAGTATAGGTTTCCTAAGCTTGGTTTCAATGACTCGAGTACTGCCCGATTATGTCATTGATTGTTAAGCAATAATACGTCATAGGTTACTGCCCTTGAAAAGGCTGCATGGTTAAAAATTCATTCGGAACGCATTCGCCATTTTAAATTGAAATTAACTTCGGATGTATGCCGGTACGTCAGAAGAAGAAGTAATTAGGTTTAAATGCTAACTTGAACTTACTACCCGATCACCCGATCTATTTGTAGTGTAGTTAAATGTTAAGATTTCTTACATTGTAAACCGTCCATATACATCCGAGTTTGTTTTCTTTGTTTTCGATGTAAAAAGACCGAGGGGAACCGAATAGGTAAAAATACGAATACATGATGGTTGATGCTAATGTAGTGTTGAAACTTTTGGAATCTGTGAGATTTATACTGCTTTTAAAAGTGACAAAAACTTATCGTTATAGAAGATGAAGTATATTGATCGAACGCAATACAAGTTTATGGAAGTAATACGTTATGACATTTTCGAGTATAAGCGTGTCTAAATGTCAGACAGGACGTTGTTGACCTTCGCTATGGATTTGTTAAACACTCCCTGCGGGAGGAGTCTGGGAAGATTGCATTCGGAACTCCTCGGCCATTTTTATCGAAAACAACCTCGGATGTATGCCGGTACATCTGTAAAAGTAATTCGTAAAAAATGAACTAAATTAAATGTTTTGACTTGTATTTGTAGATCTTAGTTTAAATTGATAACCAGTGTAGTGTACTTTTGCATACATAATTCAGATTCCCAAGAGTTAATTCATTAAGTTTAACTACGAAATTGAAATAACTACGCGATTTATTTGCAGCGTAATTAAATTGAACCGTTGAAATAACTACGCGATCTATTTGCAGCGTAATTAAAGTGAACCGATTTCTGATATTGTTTTTCATCCATATACATCCGAGGTTGTTTTCGCTAAAAATGGCCGAGGAGTTCCGAATTGGAATATTGGACTTGGGTTTACCCTGTAGCCTTAGATTGCTTTATCCCAAGATAATATTTTACTTTCCCCTGAAGCCTTCGAATACTTTATCCCATGATGATATTTGACTTTTCCCTGAAGCCTTCGATTGCTTTATCCCATAATAATATTTGACTTTCCCCTGTAGGTTTGGATTGCTTTATCCCATGAAAATATTTGACTTTCGCCTGTAGCCTTGGATTGCTTTATCCCATGAAAATATTTGACTTTCCCCTGTAGCCTTGGATTGCTTTATCCCATGAAAATATTTGAATTTCCCCTGTAGCCTTGCTTTTTCCCCATAATAATATTTGACATCTGCAGTAAAACAGACACATTCACCAAATGCGAGCGATTATTTAAATAATGTTTGTCAATACCCGCAGATGGATTTATAGCATTGTATCTGTATCTAGTTTGCATATCCATTCTGGTAATCAATAATGTTTCAAGTTTGCTTCATTCTAGAATTTAAACGCCCAGCTTATAAATCGCTTGTAAAATGCCAAACTAAGACATGTTACGAAAGAGGTTTATTTTCACAGACATCATGCAAATTTTGTAATACAAATACTAGCTTTCTTCTTCATAGTCATCGGTCGTAAGGACACCATGTTATTTAAGAATTGGCTCTTGACTATTAGCATATGTTGATTTTAGGCGCACAACAACATATGCTAAGGCCTAAAAAAAATATCTGTTTCGGGTAACCCGACCCTACCTATAAAAATGCGCCGACCCTAACTATTTTTTATCCGTTTCTGAGCAAAAAAAAATTCGTTAGCTAATAGAGAGTTACGAAGGGCGGATAAATGCAGATTTTAATCAGAATTATTGTTTATATGATAAAACAAAGTCAGGCAATGACAGTAATGTAGGAAAGACTGCCATGTGCAAGAAAACACTCTGAACTTACGACAGATTTTGAAAAAAAAATGCCTACCTACCCTACCTTGAAATTTTGGGAAGGTTCCCCTAAACAAACAATTTTATTTTTTTGGCCTAATGCAAAAAAAAGAAAAGAAATCTTTAATGCATTATCGTTTTTAACTCATTTGACTTTAATGATAAAAACAAAAACAAAAAAATACATATGGTTAAGACACAGATAAAGGGAATATTACCGTTGTTTATGCGATTGTTTAATTGGGGAATTTATGGCTACGTAGCTATTAATTAAAACATTTGTAAAAGCTCTTGAATACTCGTTGTATCCCTGCATACACTGGATATTGTTTTTTTTTTCTTGTTGGACGGAATAATAAAAATCGTTTTAAGCTGTGCATCCAAATAAGTTGTGTTTCGGAAATTATCCCAAGCTGTTCTCTGGAGGGCTATTGGCAATATCTCCTCGTTTTTTGTGATCCAGTACATGGCTTCACCGGACTTGTTATGGCAAAGCGATTAGTTAATAAAGGTCGTTGTGCTGAACAGTTATGTTGCCCAGCCAAAATAGCGTTTTAGACAGTTAGATTGTTTATGAATAATGCATGGCGTCTGTGTCTGTAGTTGAGTGGCTGTCAGGCATTGACCGCTGTGCCTATAAACATAAAGTTCCATTATATTAACACCCCTATTTCGTTTCCTTAGATGAACTTTTATGAAAAGTTATGTTGCCCCGAAAAATGGTGTTTTAGACAGTTAGATTGTTTATGAATAATGCATGGCGTCTGTGTCTGTAGTTGAGTGGCTGTCAGGCATTGACCGCTGTGCCTATAAACATAAAGTTCCATTATATTAACACCCCTATTTCGTTTCCTTAGATGAATGTTATGAACAGTTATGTTGCCCGGCAAAATGGTGTTTTAGATAGTTAGATTGTTTATGAATAATGCATGTCTGTGTCTATAGTTGAGTGTCTATAAGGCTTTGACCGTTTTGCCTTTAAACATAAGGTTACATCCATTATGTTTAACACTTCTATTTCGTTTCCTTAGATGAACGCATAGCCCTTATAAACGTACAACGAAAGAGTCAGTGACAAGGGATCAGTGGCCGCTTATTAGTGTTTATATGGCTTCATGGGGTAAACAATTAGTGGCCGTGGCCGCATAAGACAGTTGGCCGCTTAATGCACGTACTATTTATAGTAAACATGTACGGGGGGATTTAAAGTGGCCCGATAAGGTAGGTGACCCTTTAAAGCAGGTGACCGTTCAACCAGGTTTGACTGTAGTGTGTTGTTTGTGGAGTTTTGTTCTGCTGATCCATGTTTCTGGTTTGTGATTGTTTGTGTTTGTGTTTGGCATTGGCCCTGTGCCATCAAACGGGGTTTATGTTTAAACCCTCGACTACTGTACTTCTTTTTGTAGTTGTTCATATAAATATTCCATTTGCATTCATATTCCGGTGTAGGCAATATCACCGGAATACCTCAGGTATTACAAAAAGTGCTTATGATTTGTCGAATGGCGTTTAATCGCGGTTAATTAATGAAGTGTTAATCAAAGAAACAATTGCCGGCATTCACCCTGCTTAAACAGCCAAACTTCTGCTACTTTAAATTGCCTTAAAAGTGTTAATAACAGCGTTGTTATTGGATCATCGCAAAGACATTTGTAAATAAAGAGGAGATACTATTAGCATTGAATATATGAGTATTGCGACTCATCGGTGCATGAACACATTTGGTCAGTGCACGAACAATCGTCTCAATCACTCATTCGGACTTCACTTAACCCGTACATTGATCTAATGTTTACATACACCGCATTCTGAACTCCTCTGCCATTTTCTACCGAAAACAACCTCGGATGTAAACCCGTACTAAAGGAGAAGAAGTTCGTAATATTTAAATAATATTATGTTCTAAATCTAGTGTTCAAACGTGTATTTGCATATTGAAGTTTAAAGTGACATTCTTATTCAAAATCAATACATACACATGTATAGCAAACATACATTTTGAATGATAGACCTTCAACTACTTACTAAATAATGCAATTATGGAAAATATTAATTACTGAAAACAAGATTGTAACCGTGTATTTAACAGCAGAAAGCGTAAAAAAATGATTGGTGAATGCTAAAAGATTTACTGTGATCTACTATACATTTTTAAGGTAGAAATACCGTGTTTTATTCCCATTGCTTTCAAATTAAATTCGGTATCCTTCATAAGAACCATTGTTTTCGACATTTATTCATCCTTAAGGACTGTTAAAACAATATTATTAATTGTGGTAAATCTTATTTGGGAGTAAGAGTGCATCTTTAAATTGATTGAAAGTGAAGTGTATTTTTGCAAACATAATTGTGATTCCCAAGAGTTAAGTCATAAAGTTTAACTGCTAAATTGTTATTTCTACGCGATCTACTTGGGGCGTAGTTAAAGTGTAAATATTTCTGACATTGTAAATCGTCCACATACATACGCGGTTGTTGTAGTTCTTGATATAAAATGGCCGAGGGGTTCCGAATGTATACACCGATGAACCGCAGTACCGTTATTGTGCCCTTGGCAACGTTACAACTCGGCCATCTCCAGCAGACTGCGGGTTTGACCCATGTCTGTTGGATAATGACCGAGGTGGTCCAATATGACTAAGGCAATTACTCTTTAATAGACTGCTGTCCGCAAAGGTGATCGTCACATAGCTTGGGCAGATACATATGACCCTTCAGTCCTTCGATATTGTTTAAAAAGTAACAATAAGACATTTCACCTTTGGCTGTCCCGGTTCCTTTGTATCGAGTGAAGTACAGTTTATCATTAAACTACAATCGAACGTAGTTGGCTCGAGCTCCGAGGGACCAGCGAAAATACTTCGAGCCTCGAACAAGTCGAGCCAAGCGGGAATGCTTTCCTTCAGCTTAAAGCAATCGGTCCTTTAAATCCAGTTCGAGTCAACGAGGAATTCGAGCAAAGAGAGTTCGAGCCAAGCGGGGTTCGACTGTAGTTCTTAATAAACAGTTCATTGTATTTCCTTATATGCATGTGATCCCAAAGTCCCAAGTGGTCTGATGCAAAACAGTTCATGTTGACGATATTTTATAATAGCGTCGCTGCGTCGTTTCGGAGGTGAAGTGGTGATTTGTATCACCTTAATTCCATGCTCTAAAATAAAATTTCTAAAACTCTTCTCTCAACCTTTCAATATTGCAGAAATTGGCAATTTTTGTGTGACTAAAGCTACATTAGCAAAGTAGTGCTGTCTCGTAATGAAGACAAATAGATGCCGCCACAATCCAATGTAATATGGATGTGTTATTGTTCGATTTGTCCTCTTGACAGATAAGAAAATCTATAGTCCATGTCAGATTGTGTATATCTTGGTGAACGGCTTCGCGTCTAATGTATTGGATGATCTTTATGGACTTATGAATCATTTCCGCTAAAGATTCAGTCCGTGCTGCGGTCAAACTGCAGCCAAGAAGTTTGGATAACTTATTGCTGGTCACCAAAGACAAAACCAACTTTATGTGTCGCCCAAAAATAATACAAACATTAAGAAATACAGGGTGGGGAATCACGTGACTTTAAGGGGTTCTCACATGGGTCACCAAGGGCCATTTAAGTCACGTGAAATCAGTTAAAAGAAGCCCATCGCTTTCATCATTTTATCGCTGACGAAATAGAAAGATTATTTTCACCAAACAACACCTCGCAGTAGTTATAGACTTTCATTGCAGAACGTTTGCAAAGAAAGTACACATCACTCCCACTCCAGACAAGCAGATCCAAACATTTGGCCATGCTGCAAATCCTTATCATCTTGCCCACGGGAAAAGATAACAAAAATGTATCTGTAAGCGAAAAGAAATAACTGATGTGGAAGAAAATGCACCTACCATTGCCGCTTTTGTAAAATAGGTTCATCCCTGCCCTCGCGAAGGGTTTTCTGTGGAACCTCATTTCCGCAAAACACCCTACGCTATGGCTGGCATAAACATATCTTACACGATCAACCATGAAATACACTTATAATATTTCTTCTCCAGTATACTTAACACCACTATTTCAGCATTTCCATTTTAACGATGCAACGGACACATTGTCAGTTATATGAGAGAACAAACACGATCAAGAATTTCAAACCATGATTTTTTATGAACTAAGCAAGTTGTCAATAGATTCATGTCACCTCAACTTCAATAAACCGCTCTTTAACATAAACAAATGCATTCAGTATTCAAATGGTATTATTATAGCCATGCATATTCACGTATCAATACATGTATCACGTTCCACCCTTTAGATAAACATATTTCAACCTGATGGAAACCCTACACCACCCAACAAACCACCACCGCATTCGGAACTCCTCGGCCATTTTTATCGAAAACAACCTCAGATGAATGTAGGTACATCGGTAGAAGTAGTTAACCCTTTGCATGCTGGGTAAATTGTCGTCTGCTCAAAAATGTCGTCTGGTTTATTCTAAATTTCTTTCAATTTACTTAAAACTTTGGGGATATATTGACTGAGTGGCAAACAGCTTGGAACCTGACCAGGCGCCGAGTTACTCGGCGTCTGGTCTGGTTCCAAGCTGTTTGCAAAGCCTTTAAAATCGCCATCAGCAGCTTAAGGGTTAAATTGAAATTGCGAATAATAGCATCTATACAATGTAGTGTTTCAGCTTGTATTTATTATATCTAAGTTTAAATTGATTGCCAGTGAGGTGTATTATTGCAAACATAATTAAGATTTCCAAGAGTTAAGTCAGTTTAACTGCTAAATTAAATTACTACGCGATCTACTTGCAGCGGACTGAGAGTGTACCGATTTCTGACATTGTAAACATCCTTATGTTTTTATTCATTTTTTTTTATTTGATGAAAGTTTTATTAGTCAAGGCTCATTTTGAGCATCTGACAAAACAGTGCAATAAACAACATGAACAGTAAAACATGTTTAAAAAAAAATGATACACATCTGAGGTTGCTTTCGATAAAAATGGCTGAGGACTTCCGAATGCATATTTCCACCTGATTGAAACCCTACACCACCCAAGCAACCCCTTCCAATACAATACCGGGCTTCCAATGTAAACAGGGAGCAAAATGAGGCGTTAGTGAGAGAAATTGATTTTGGCTCAGATTTCACGACGAAATCCGGTAGAACTTTTTTTTTGTTATTTGCGTCCATCACTGCGATTGCAAAGGTTTTTGTCAGTCTGTGTGTTGTAGCAGTGTGATCAAATAACTGAATCCGTTCTGTCATTAAATCTTAATCCTAAATTACACATCTTAAACATGCTAAGTTTGTGTTTCTATTAATAGTGTTATATTGCATCATCTGTATTATTGTTTATTACGGTTTTTAATATTATGTTTGTTTTATGCCTGCCAAGCGGGGGTTTTTCTGGGCACTCCGCACCCCACAACCCCCACCCCCACACCCGACACACACATACATCACACGATTACACTCTCGCACATTATCGTGCAGATTATTGCTGGGGCGTAGCTAGGGTCTATAAAGCTTGTAGGTCCGATGATTCTATGTGAGTTTGTGGACTTTTATATGCATATTACACACACTCAATTATACATTACAACTGCAATGATTACAATAAAACCAAGAAAAACACCCTGCACGTAGTTTAAATATAAGAGCACCAAAATTGGTTTCGTTAAAATAAAGCAGACTTTTGAGCTGTTCAAGGTGTTTTTGAGTTTTTCAAATTTTCCAAAAAAGTTGAAGGCCTGGGCCTACAAGGCCTATATGTAGCTACGCAACTGTATTGTACACCTTAGCATATACTAAATGTACAGCTTATTTGTATCGTGATTTAATCAAAGTTTTACGTGTATGTGATACGATACAAATGAATGCATATAGGAAAAGAAAATATAGTACTTTATTTCACGAGTGACTTTAAGTTAGAAATTGCAGTAATACACATTCAAAAATATATGTAATGTGTGTATGTTTACGGTGTTCAAATTCATGACTCTCCGATACCCATGTTGGGTATCATATTCCAAATTTAAACATGTATCTGCCGCCATGTCATTTATGTTCATTTTATATACCCCATTTGCCAAATATTATGGTATGAAAGAATAAACGTTCTTCCACTTTACTTGCAAATGAGAGTAATTTAATAAGCACAAGTTAAAATAAATTGGCAAAAGTTGTAAAATAAATAAAATTTAAAATAAATTAAGTAAAAAAACAAGAAATTTGATGACCTCCAACCACACTCGTATGTACCCATGTAAGGCCGGGAGTCAATCCCGTCCGGGACGTCTTGGTGAAAAGCGAGTGGACAATAACTTTACCGTAACCGGACAGCCTTTTTCTCCCACCTCTGATGAGTAGATCCAATAATTTAACCATGCTAGTAATTTGCTCACGGGCGAAGATAAAATGCCCGTATGGAACTCCTTTTTAATGGTCACCACATTGTAATTACCGCCCTTGTTGAAGACTGTCGTCTGTAGCATCATAGAAACCTTGTCTTTTGCTAATGCTAATTAACTATTTCTCGCTTCAAATGTCGCCATAAAAATGTTTTCACGCTCCTTTCAAGAAATAATGCTCCACTCCGATCAGGACTATTTTAAGACCGATTTGACTATTAACATAATCTGAATCAATGCGCGCATATCCATGACAACCACGAATTATCAAATATCCATACGCATTATTTTTACTACGCACAAAAGAGTTCCAGCAAAAAATACATTTTTACTTAATTTTGTTTAACTGAGGTGGGAGAAAAAGCATCTACCATAGCCGCTCGTGTAAGATAGGTTCATCCCGACCCTCGCGCAGGGTGTTTTGCGGAAACTCGGTAAACCTCGTTTCCGCAAAACACCCTAAGCTCGGGTCGGGATAAACCTATCTTACACTCTCGGCCATGGAAGATACTTATTTACTTTATTAAACAGGTATTAGGTCTAAATCTAGTACGAATAAAGTCATCGATTATTTCAACTGTGTTGCAAAGCGAAATAAAAACAAAAACAATCTTATCAATTTAATGATTTGTACCGGAAACCGGAAGCAGAATTGTAAAACTATTTTCAGCAATTTAATTTAAGTGCGCAATTTGTGATTTTCGATGGAACGTGGCCGAGTTGTTCCGAATGGAGTCGTGTAACCGAAAATGAAGTGTTACGGAACTAGTCACAAGCTGTTCACTGAAGGATTATTGACCATGTTGATAATATCTCAGCTATCATTGTCATCCAGTTTATGGCTTCATCGAACATGATGTTAGAGCAAAGCAATTACATAATACAAGTCTCTGTGCTAAAGAGTTGCTTTGGTACAAACATATTCGAAGCGATGCAAAATCGTTCCATAACCTTGGAACTTTTTTAAAGTCGTTGTCCTTATCATCTCGACCGTATAATAATATTGGAATTGTGTACTTTAATTGTGTACTTTAATCCAGTCCCATAGGAAGCAACGTCAATCAAACTCATAAAATATGACTTAAACTTCACTTGTGATATTTCAATATGATAGAAATAGGTAAAATTATTGAACTTGTGAGAGTATAAAGACAATTTGTCTCTACGGGAAGATTAACTGACGACGCCACACGTCAGAGCAATATCGATTTGTCACTTCTTACTCGACTTATTCTCTAGTGAAAATATATATGGAATTAATACCAGAGGGGCATCGTTAGTGAAAAACATTGGTAGGGCTTGTGGAGGCTTATGAATCATTCCCGAGTAGAGGTGCTGTAATTGTTGTGGTCAGCTTGAGTCATGAATTGCTTCCAATCTCCCAAACAACAGGGTAAGGAATCGCGTGACTTCAAAGGGTTTCTCACTTGGGTAATGTTTGTATGTATTTTTTAGACCTTGTGGTCAAGGATAATCCGTGAAAGTGCAAGTACCTATTTCCAACGGGGTCCTTTGGTTTTGCTGAAAAGACAGTGGTAGGATACAAGAAAGTCCGGGTGCGATACCCTAGCTAGCGCTTTTACATGCTCGGTATATAGCACCGATACACGGGGTACAATTTTCCTGGGTTAAACCAGTACTGAGTACACCACTTTTCCAAGCACTACCATAGGCGACAAAGGCGACTTAAACAATAGAATACGACGTAATAGCGGACGGAAACACCGCACAGACATGCAGTAACTTGAAACTGTTTACACTTGCATCATACAGTGCGTTTTGAACTGGGGTCAAATTTCTTTAATTTCATTATCGCATCCATTTGTATTGACTTGCACCATCGCTGTAACCCTGGCATATCATTCCAATGAAGGACTATTGGTTATATCTCAGCCTTCATTGTTATCAACTGCAATGCTTCACCGGACATGTTATTGCGAAGTGATTCACTTAAATGCCGTTGTGCTGAAAAGTTGGCGCCAAACCCCATCCACAGCTGAAAATTCACAACAGACTGTTGTATTGTCTCTAGTTGAGTGTGTGTTGCCTTGTTGTCTCTAGTTGAGTGTGAGTTGTCGTGTTGTCTCTAGTTGAGTGTGAGTTGTCGTGTTGTCTCTAGTTGAGTGTGTGTTGCCTTGTTGTCTCTAGTTGAGTGTGAGTTGTCGTGTTGTCTCTAGTTGAGTGTGTATTGTCTTGTTGTCTGTAGTTGAGTGTGTATTGTCTTGTTGTCTCTAGTTGAGTGTGTGCTGTCTTGTTGTCTCTAGTTGAGTGTGTATTGTCTTGTTGTCTCTAGTTGAGTGTGTATTGTCTTGTTGTCTCTAGTTGAGTGTGTGATGTCTTGTTGTCTCTAGTTGTGTGTGTGTGTGTTGTCTTGTTGTCTCTAGTTGAGTGTGTGTTGCCTTGTTGTCTCTATTGAGTGTGTGTTGCCTTGTTGTCTCTAGTTGAGTGTGAGTTGTCGTGTTGTCTCTAGTTGAGTGTGTGATGTCTTGTTGTCTCTAGTTGAGTGTGTGCTGTCTTGTTGGCTCTAGTTAAGTGTGTGGTGTCTTGTTGTCTCTAGTTGAGTGTGTGTTGCCTTGTTGTCTCTAGTTGAGTGTGTATTGTCTTGTTGTCTCTAGTTGAGTGTTTGTTGTCGTGTTGTCTCTAGTTGAGTGTGTGCTGTCGTGTTGGCTCTAGTTAAGTGTGTGATGTCTTGTTGGCTCTAGTTGAGTGTGTGTTGCCTTGTTGTCTCTAGTTAAGTGTGTGGTGTCTTGTTGGCTCTAGTTGAGTGTGTGTTGTCTTGTTGTCTCTAGTTGAGTGTGAGTTGTCGTGTTGACTCTAGTTGAGTGTGTGATGTCTTGTTGTCTCCAGTTGAGTGTGTATTGTCTTGTTGTCTCTAGTTGAGTGTATATTGTCTTGTTGTCCCTTGTTGAGTGTGTGCTGTCTTGTTGTCTCTAGTTGAGTGTGTGCTGTCTTGTTGGCTCTAGTTGAGTGTGTGGTGTCTTTTTGTCTTTAGTTGAGTGTGTGGTGTCTTGTTGTCTCTAGTTGAGTGTATATTGTCTTGTTGTCTCTAGTTGAGCGTGTGCTGTCTTGTTGTCTCTAGTTGAGTGTGTGCTGTCTTGTTGGCTCTAGTTGAGTGTGTGGTGTCTTTTTGTCTTTAGTTGAGTGTGTGGTGTCTTGTTGTCTCTAGTTGAGTGTGTGCTGTCTTGTTGTCTCTAGTTGAGTGTGTGCTGTCTTGTTGTCTCTAGTTGAGTGTGTGCTGTCTTGTTGGCTCTAGTTGAGTGTGTGGTGTCTTTTTGTCTTTAGTTGAGTTTGTGGTGTCTTTTTGTCTCTAGTTGAGTGTGTGCTGTCTTGTTGTCTCTAGTTGAGTGTGTGCTGTCTTGTTGGCTCTAGTTGAGTGTGTGGTGTCTTTTTGTCTTTAGTTGAGTGTGTGGTGTCTTGTTGTCTCTAGTTGAGTGTGTGCTGTCTTGTTGTCTCTAGTTGAGTGTGTGCTGTCTTGTTGGCTCTAGTTTAGTGTGTGGTGTCGTGTTGTCTCTAGTTTAGTGTGTGCTGTCTTTTTGTCTCTAGTTGAGTGTGTATTGTCTTGTTGTCTCTAGTTGAGTGTGTGCTGTCTTTTTGTCTTTAGTTGAGTGTGTACTGTCTTGTTGTCTCTAGTTGAGTGTTTGTTGTCGTGTTGTCTCTAGTTGAGTGTGTGCTGTCTTGTTGTCTCTAGTTTAGTGTGTGGTGTCTTGTTGTCTCTAGTTGAGTGTGTGCTGTCTTGTTTTCTCCAGTTGAGTGTGTACTGTTGTTTTGTCTCTAGTTGAGTGTGTGCTGTCTTGTTTTCTCTAGTTGAGAATGTGTTGGGCTTTAATCTCTATGCTTGAAAACAACTAAGACTTCAGATCCATTTGGGATGATGTGCTGATCTATATAGTTTCAAATTGTATTGTTGTGTTGTTGTTGTTTTTTGAGGACCATTGAAACTACTCTTAATACAATTGAATGGGACTAAAGAGTAGGTTATTCCAAATAGGTTTGGTGCAAAATAGATCATCTCAGTGACACTATAATTCCCTTGTAGCCACCGTCTCGATTGAGTTGTATGAACTTAATCCTATGCAATTATCTCCTATTATAAGAAATGACTAAGACTCTTCCCGTTATCGTTTATAATTGTAGAAATTGACAAATTGTATAAAATAATTGGTCAAAGCATTTTTTCTCAGATGAATAATAAATTGATGATGTAGGAATGCAATTTAATATCGAGTTGTTACGTGTCGTGTTGGACTTGTCATCTCTACAAGCGAGAAACTCTGGAATAAGGTTACATGTCCTTTACTGGCTTATTAGTCATTCCCTGGTAGATGTTCCGTCCTTGTGTCCTTATGTTCCGTCCGTGTAGTCAAATTGAAAATCACCTCGCTTTAGTCACAAAAAAACCCTGTTGAAAGATCATTTTCAGAACTCAAAATCATGCAATAATTGTAGGAGTGGTACATAATATTAGGAAGGAAAACAAATTATAAATCAACTTTGAAAATTTCTCGAAAATTGCCAATTACTTCATTATAATCATTCAGTAGATGAATATCTGCTTCCATATGGGGAGTTTTGGTAAGTGTTTTTCATAATAATTGCATGTATGGGTAAATTAATAATTAATTGTTTAATAATTGTTAAATTCATGTGAATTGTATTATTAAGAGTTTGTCCTAGTTGAAGATCAATTGTAAACAAGATACGGACGATCTTAATGTGTTATTTTCGTACTATAAAGTTATTTTATTACCATCATCACCATCAACACCATGACCACAACCACCACCACCACCACCAACAACATCAACACAAGCACCAATAACACCACTACCACTACCACCAAAACCAACACCATCAGCATCACCACCTCCTCCACCACCACCACCACCATCATCATCATCATTATCATCATCATCGTTGTCGTCGTCGTCGTTGTCATCGTTGTCGTCCATGTCATCTTCAACTCGAGGCAAATGTATTTCATTTTAACATCACGTTATTTTGCCGTGTAAACTGGTACCATTGCTGCAGCCTAAGGGCATCATATAAAAAATGCATTAAGTATTCAGACCTTTTTTGCAACATTTATGCATGAACACGATACATGTGTCAAGTTCCATAAGATCTAAGGCAAGCCCACTTCTTTGCAATATTTATGCATGAACACGATACATATGTTAAGTTCCATAAGATCTAAGGCAAGCCCAACGGCCCAATACTAATCACACGGAAAGTCTACACCACCTCACCAAACTAAACCACATCGGGCTTGCAATGCAAACAGCGCTTGTTGACGGAGAGTAAATTGAGGTGTCGGTTAGGGGCATCGATTTTGGCTCGGATTTCTGGTCTACGGCAGATATTTAGTTTTTATTGCATTATTTGCGGTTTTACAAAGCTTCATCATTGTGAACATTTGTGTATGGCACACTCGCGGCGTGCTTGAAATCATGTTATCAAATAATAAATTCTGTGAATGAGTGTCATTTATTTATATATATATATATAATCCAATATGATTATAACCGGAGAAGTATCGGAATTGTGTAAAACGTAGCCTACCTCATTGTAACGTGATGATTGTCCTCTTTGCTGGCAGTCTCAATAAAAAAAAACATATTGATGTTCATTTATGTGTTTGTTTTGATGTAACTAGGTATGTTGTCCTAGTTATTTGACGCTTGATCCGACCTGCTGGCAGTAAAGGAGGTCATAATTAGTCCTCGATCCTTGTGTATTTACACAGCTGAACACCTCGGCCATTTTCCATTCAATCAGAAGGCGAAATAACCTAAACACCCCTTTCGAACTAACAAGATCACAATGGGTTGATGCATTTTTAATGCATAATAATGTATCATTTTATTATTATTTATTTCAATGACCTAAACAAAAACAAGCATATGATCTGTGAACATATAAAAATATTAGCATTTTAATATAAATGTGTTTTTTTTTCAGTTAATAGCTACGTGGTCACAAATTCCCCTGATTAAAAAAGCACCAAAATATCGCTTCAATCTTTTACATGTACACAAATTGTGCCCTTTGAGAATGTCTCAATCATTTAGCCCCTCTGATAAAAGTCAATGTCTTCCATACAGATAGCATTGATTATTAAGAAAGAACACAAAATACCTTTTTGTTGCATTTCATATTTCTTTATATATCGTCTGCTATGTTTATATTGGTCAATTTTAAAATACAGTCAAACTCCGTCGGCTCGAACTCCCAGGGACCGGCAAAAATGCCTCGAGCCTCTGAAAAATCGAGCCAACCGGGTTACCTTCAGTTTAAAGCAATCGTTCCTCTACATCTAGTTCGAGCCAACGAATAATTCGAGCCAAGCGAGTTGGAACCAACGTGGTTCGACTGTTTAAAAAAATAATCAAATTATGACTGTTACTTCATGTAATAATTAAAATAAGACTACAACGACCAGTCCATTATCAAAACACCTTTACGTACGTGTACATTGCTTAGTGTCGCAATGGGTTAAGATAGATGATACAAGACGGTCGAACAAACTATGGTGAGAAAAGGGTGGTATATGTAAGCGATTTGTACAGATACGTAAATCCGATCGGCGTAGCTCCAATAGGCACGGTAGGCCCGGGCCTACACTTCGTTTAACATTCAAGTAAACACTACAGGTTAACTAAGCATATTTTTTTCTAATAAGTTTTGTATTTCTGTTCTGTTATTGTACATCATGAGCAAGACAACAATAAAGTTTAGTGAAGTGCAATATAAAGCTAATTTTGATGCCAAAAAGGCTCCAGATATATGCTAAAACGCACCGTATTCGATCTAGAGTAAAAAATCCCTGGGGAGGTCCCCCAAACCCCCCTACCACATGGGCCTATACTTTTTAATAGGCCAAGCTACGCCCCTGATTATCGTATTATTTATGTTCATCAACATGAATGTTTACATTTGTACTCTCTTAACCATCAATCATATGGACCTCAAACATATCCCTTACGCTGCTTTCTCTCATTGTCTGGTGTATGGGCTCGTACCTTATGAGACACAGCTTGAACGCTACGACAACCATTTTGAGCTGTGCATCCGAAGAAGTGTTCCGGGCGCAATATCAAGTGGATCCCTGAAGCCCCATTGACCGCGTTGTAACATCTCGGCGTTCAATGACTTGTTATGGCAAACGATTAATTAATAAAGGTCGTTGTCATGGAAATATTTTACAGAGCTCAAAACATGTTTAGACAATGAAGAATTTGATATCGTTTGTTTTGTTAAACCATGAGTTTGTTGTCCTGTGTGTTTCGTGTTGCATGTTTATGATCATTGCGTCTTGTAACAAGGGCATATATATATATGGCCATTAATTTAAATATTAAAACAAGAGCATAGTTATGTTAGGCTGTCGTGGTTGTCCATGCAGTTCTATTTTATGGTTGCTTTATTGACGATCGTTCAGCAGGCAGAGCGTCAAAAAGGTTTGATGTCAAATGATTAATGGTGACATCGTAATATCGTCGTCGTCATCCTGTCAAATATATTTAATGCCTTTTGATGTTTATTATCTTAAATCCCATGCCACAAAGAACACACCAATTACAGCCAGTAACATATTTAAATAAAACCTTCTCTTAATTGATCTTTTAAAATTGTAGAAATTGAGAAAGAGAAAAATTGTGAGTGAGTAAAATGGCTTTTTCTCAGAGGGAAAATAAATTGATGACGCTACAAGTCAAGCCAATATCGATTTGTCACTGTTGACTCGTCCTCTCTACAGAGAACCGTCGGGCAAGCGAGAAAATCTGGAATTAAGGGCAGGGATGTTTGTTTATCTACTGAAAACGGCGTCACCTCCAATGTATTGGTAGATCTTTCAGGCTTATGAATCATTTCCGCTTTAAGTAATTCTGTCCTGCGGTCACATAGCTTGAGTCACCGCAGCACTCAGCTATAAATGCTAGCAACTAGTGCTTAATTTTATGTTAACAACTTTCTTGTTCATTGAAATGAAGTTTAAAATGATTGAATTTGTACGAAAATTTATTAAATATATCTTTCATATGAACTCTGTGAGAGAGTACCATAATGGAAACGTGTCGCCTCTGTTTAGGTAATGTCTTGTTGTTAATAAAATATAATAGTCCAGATCACCAAACAAATGTGCTTCAAATGTTTGTTTATATATGTATATTTCAAATTTATTTCCATTATTTTCAATCTGTTTCTGCAACAACTGAAGGAAACCCGTTCAGTTAAAAAAAGACACGTGTTTATGACATTGCCTTTAAATTTCTGTAAAGTTTCATACCAAAATACGTTCATTTATGTAATTAAAAATTGTTGTATCTTAAAAGTATAAATAGAACGTTGTTTTTTCAATAAAAAAACTCATTTTAAACTCACATTAGCTATATCATGGACAAAAAGATACACGGCCTACATATTTTTGCAACGGAATTAAAAAAGAATGAAAGCCAAATAACAATACATTTAAGCATTTCTATCGATGGAAAATGATTTGAATTAATCATGAACCATAAAACAATATTCAAGCGATCCTGTCTTTTCATTCTTGTATTGTTTGTATTTTGTACAACGTCATGATGAACTGCTTATTATAAGCGATATACAAATGTTCTGTTCTGTTTTATTATGTACTATTCTGTTCAAGGAAACAACAATACAATGTGTACTTCAGCGGCGTACCTAGCGTTACGCAAATACTTTCTCCCACCTCAGATAAGTAGATCCAATAATTTAACCATGTTAGAAATTCTTATCTTGCCCACGGGCGAAGATAAAATGCCCGTATGGAACTCCTTTTTAATGGTCACCACATTGTAATTACCTCCCTTGTTGAAGACTGACGTCTGTAGCATCATAGAAACCTTGTCTTGGGGCAATATTTAGAATGCTAATTAACTATTTCTCGCTTCAAATGTCGCCATAAACAAGTTTTCACGCTCCTTTCAAGAAATAATGCTCCACTCCGATCAGGACTATTTTAAGACCGATTTGACTATTAACATAATCTGAATCAATGCGCGCATATCCATGACAACCACGAATTATCAAATATCCATACGCATTATTTTTACTACGCGCAAGAGTTCCAGCAAAAAAAATACATTTTTACTTAATTTTGTTAAACTGAGGTCGGAGAAAAAGCATCTACCATAGCCGCTCGTGTAAGATAGGTTCATCCCGACCCTCGCGCAGAGTGTTTTGCGGAAACTCGGTAAACCTCATTTCCGCAAAACACCATACGCTCGGGTCGGAATGAACCTATCTTACACTCTCGGCCATGGAAGATACTTATAATCTTTCTCTGCGCGTACAACTGAAAAAATAACAAACGTTTTAATTGCGACATGTTACAGTTCAGTACATTGTAAGAATTAATGGTTGAAAGAAGGCCGAAATGTTTCATCTTTGTTTAAATTTTACATGTGATTTACGTAAAATATTTGCGTTTTTAAAGCACAAAAATGGCTTGAAATATACGCCAAATTGCACCGTCAACAAAATTCCCGGACCCCCTATAAACTGGTTGCGAGTACATATTAAACGTCTATAGGTACGCCCCTGTACTTTCTGCATGTAAAACATTCTAATTAGTGTTAAAAAAGTAAAAATTATGAGCATTCATAATATTTTATACATGTACTTAGCAATACTGCATACTGAACTTGAGTTATACTTCGAAGGTTATGTATTCAACAATGTGAATTAAACCTGAAATAACAAATCAACCTGTGAGAAATGATTGAGTCACCAGAGCCTTTCCTGTCGCCCTTATTTAGGGACTGAGTCATGGACAAAGGCGGCCCTTTTATCAGTGTTACTGTACATGGAGTTGAACTAACTACAGATCTACTGAAAAATAGTAATCATTATCACAGGAGATAAATTTGTTTGTGTTATTACATGAGGTACATATTTATTTTTCAAAATTGGTGTTTAATTATTAATGAAATGTACATTGTAAGTTTACATGTATAAATACGTGTTTCAACACGGACATATAAACCAATGGTTTACATGTTCTAGGTAAATAAATATAAACAACATCCAAAACAACTCTATTAGATGACTGATGGCTTAAACTTCATTCATGAAATTTAAAGATCCAATAATTTATAATAATTACTACAGGCGCGTAGGAGCTGGGGTAGCAGGGGCCGCGACCGCGGCCCCAATATACTGGCTAGTAACGGCAATTGGGCCGCGAATATTTGATACCAAATTTCCTAATAATCGTATTTTAAATAAAGCTACGCGCATATAGATCAGTAGCAGTCTTACACGATATTGAATAAACAGGTCACCATGTCATAATTAAACCTGTGACCATCTAGCTTATTGGCGTGTGAATGGCGTGAAAACAGTCGGTAGATTATTGAAGACGGGTAAGTGGAAGATGAGGCAATAAGACAATAATTATTTGTATCGTTTTTGATGTTTCAAAAACTGTAGTTGAAGAACTGAGAAAGGAAATGAGTCCCGACACTCCTGGATTTAGAGTGCTGTGCCCGACTAGATGGACTGTTAGAGCGGAGTGTTTGAAAAGTGTCTTAGACAATTATTCAGTTCTCCAGAAATTGTGGGATACCACCTATGAGACCACAAAAGACACTGAGACCAAAGCGCGCATTGTTGGTGTGTTGGTGTTAAGAGTCAGATGGCCTCATTTGACTTTATCTATTGTGTGACACTTGGGTATGAACCGTTTAAGCACAATGACAACCTAAGCAAGGCTCTAACAAAGACATATAAGCTTCTGAAGGTCACGATCTTGCCCATGTGTCAGTGTCTAAATGCAATAGTGAATGAATGTTACTAAACGATAATAGTTTTATATCTATCAACTATTTTAACCAATAAAGGTTTAGATAAAAAACATGAAAATAATACCTGAACTCACTGGAAATCGAGTCTTTCAATGCTTAAAATTGAAAAAATCTGGAAGGGAGGGGACACCCCTTGTCAACTTCCTACCTACGCGCCTGTACTATTATTAATTAAACTTCGAAAAATGATTGTCGACTATTAAATGTTTAGTGGTTTATAACCTTGCCGTAAAAAATAACGAGGTTTGCAATAGGTTGCGCAAAAATCTTTCAGCCAATGGTTGAAGTTGTTACGTAGTCCATAAGGTTAAAATGGCCGAAAAAGTCGTCTGAAAAAGGAAGAAGAAAAATCATTGACTTAGTTTAACATATGTTTACTTATTACCGATTAATGATATTCGACCATAAGCAGGTGGTTTTTCGTTTGTTTCCAGTCGTTATTTATGCACTGATGATAATTTGTTAGGTGTTAAAGTGTCAATAACTCAATGTCGTGTCTGTGTGACAGTGACATAGTCCAAATAATTGTACGTTGACGGATTTTTTTTTAGATTTTTGATATGGCAAATCCTTCACGTACAAATTGTTTAGTATCAAAAGTGGGTAGTTGTTCCGATCAGGATTCCGGGTTAAAGCATATAGCGTCTATAAAATATCATAAAACCAAGAAATTTTACCAGATAATGATATATTAGTTTCGTACACAAAAAAATAAATATCCAACTTATAATTATGAGTTTGACGGCTTTTTTTCATTTCATTCTGTCAAAACATAACGATATATACATGAAGGGCACCTGCAAGGCTTTAGGGCACAGTTTTAAATCGCTCGGAACATTTCGGCCATGGCCGAGTTGTTACGATTGTATAACGAGGTCTATCTCGAAGCTTTGTCGGAGGAGGCCGAGCTATTACGATTGTATCGAGTTGTTCCCCTTCGCATAATTGTTGTCTGTGTCAGTCAACTTTCGTTTTATTGGAAAGGTAAACAACTTGTTTTAATGCACTAAATGCTTGTTTAGTGCAAAATAACATTTCACTTACATGGTAAAATATGAATATAACTCTTTATGATCAATTTCAACCATAAAAATACTTCACTTAAAACAATTTCAATATTTTTAAAACACCCCCGTTTTTTGCACATTCCCGTTTAGACGTTAGGGATTGGAAGAATCCCGTATAACACGTCTATTATTTTAGACTAGACAGTGACAGTGATAGATTTTAAAATATTTAGTTCGATGATGAAATTGCATATATTGAAATTAAAACATAAATTTTGGAGGAAAAGTTTGGCCAGTGTGGGGCTTTGAACCCATGACGGCTAGTCCAAACAATTGTATGTTAATGGACTTTTTTAGTTTTTTTTTATATGGCATATCCTTCACATATAAATTGTTTTGTACCAAAAGTGGGTATTATTCCGATCAGGATTCTAGGTTGAAGCATATTGCACCTATAAAATATAAAAACAAGAAATATTACCAGTTAATGTTATTTTATATTAGTTCCATACACACACAAATAAATACCCAACAAATTATTATAAGTTTGATTTGTTTTTCTTCATTTTATACTCTCAAAACATAACGATATATATACATGAAGGGCACTTGCGAGGCCGGGGTTCAAAGTTTTACAATAACCGAAGCACTTTGGCCATGGCCGAGTTGTTACAATTGTACTTACAAAGTCTATCTCAAAGCTTGCCGGAGATGGTTGACATAATTACGCTTGGCATAATTGTTATCTGTATCAGTAAAGTTTTGTTTTATTGGAAAGGTAAATCCTGCATTTGAATGCATTTAACCTGATGGCTGGTTGGTACCCACACACTAGACTCCCACAGTCTCACCTATTAACCTGTTAGGCCGACGGAGGCACTCCTGCCGACTACTGCCACCATTAAAGTAAACCTGAGCCCGTGTGCTCAAACCCACAACCGCAGGAACACTTGCATGGAAATTAATACTTCCCACTACATGCTCTACCTTTAGAATGCTAAACCTGGTTACTTTGAGCCTGGTTAGTGCTGTATTGTGTGTATGGGTAAAAACCAGCCGCCATGCTATTCATCCGGTGGAAGTATGTTTTAGCCCCACAGTGGATGCACTTTTCCTCCCAGGTTAACTTTACGGATGTCAGAAGTAAAAAGGCGAGAGAGTCTGATTCAGCCTGAAAGGTTCATGAGCAGAGTGGTGTAGTGTGTGTGCGCGCGTGTGTCGATGGTTATTTGAAAAAAACATTTATCACTGATGAAACTGGAATTTAAGCTTATTTATTGGAATGGGATTTACTGTTGAGAATTGTCGATTTAAAGGGAAACATAAATATATTCAAATGATACTAAGTTTCCATGAACCCTGGTATTGTGACTTACCAGTTTGGCTGCCCAAACCCCTCACAACAGGAATACAAGCACAAGATTTACTGCTGTCATTGATTCTAAGGGTACAATTGGCTAGCTTAAAGGGGTTGTTTTTTTTTCAAAATAATATATGGAATAAGTGCATAAATCTAAATGATAGATCTTGTTTTAGTTTTGTATAATTAAAAAAAGAAAGAAACCAGACGCAAAGAGAAAGTCTATATTGGCAATACAAATAAGTTATAAATGTTGCTTTAGTGTCAGCTACATCTAGATTATGATAGGTCCCAGAGTTTGAAAGTTTGCTGATTTAGCTGAAATTCTCTTGTAAACAAGGCCAGACAGATTCTGACTGAATACAAGATTAAATCAGAAGGCAAGAGTAAAGTCCTGGCCTGAGAGGGTATTGATTGTGGCTGCTTATATTGATCTTCTGGGTCCTTTTTGTCCCTTGAGAATAAACCTGTATGAATTCATATAAATGGACACAAATTCATACCACCAAAACTTTTTGCTTGCTTTTGAAAATGATTCCTTCAGCTTCAATATATTCCATCCTTTTTACAAGTATATGTATGCCTGTATGTGTTTATGTTAGATTTACAAATAATTATATAGCTAGGAGAATTTATTAAATATATATTGTACATTTTATGTTTAACAGTGTATTTTCTTTCCAATTTTGCCGCCCTTTCCAAGGTCAAAAATATAAGATAAAAAAAATAAAAAAGTAAGATTTCCAAATTTTTCTTCATTAGGAAAGAAACTGAGTCAAAATTTTAATTAAGCAACAATTTGGACACCCTAAAAAATAATAACTGCTGTATTGTTACAGCAAAACAACATCACTTCAGTCTTTATTTTTCTCTTCCTATTTCTTATAGCATGTTATTAATTTCTTCAAAAATTTAGTCAAATGAACCCCATTTTTTCCCAGTCAGAACGACCTCGACCTCTTCCCAAAATGATGGAGAAACGCTGTGTAATAGCTTCAGTTAATTAATGACGTTAGAACTTCAGTGTAAAGACATAAATAAATATTTCATGGTTTAAACTCATATCCAATGATTCAGAGTCTATAAATGGCAAAGTACGTATAATTATAGACTTTAGTTCCAAGACAGAGAAATACAATACAATTTGCGAAATTGAGAGTTAGAGGAAGATAATTATCTTAACGCATTAGTAGATAATTGATTAATGTATGTCAGCGCCAGAGGAGCGTAGGTTGAATCAAGGTTGATTTCTCAGCCCTGGTATGAGTGTATCATTGAGATTTTGCAATATCGCTGCTGTATGTGTAAACATCGCTTCCCATTGGCTGTTCTGGGAAAATAGGTTACAGTAGTAGAATGCTGATGGCTGTATAGTAAGGATGGAATTATAGCTTGTTTAGTGTGCTGATTATGTGTTGAATGTGCAAAAACTTGAAATATATGTCAAGAAAACTCATACTGATGTACTGTTATATAATTGGAAGTGTCTATTTTTGAACTGATGGAATGATGGTGATGAAAAATAAAATCAGTGCTGAATTGTCTACATTCTTAGAACTTTGTTTCATTTTTGCAAATGGACGTGTTTGACCCCTTTGATATTAATATGGATTTTATGAAAAATTAAAGGACTTTTAACTGAATACAAGTTGTGTTGTTTTTTCATGACTGAATGGATGGTATGAAGTGAGTATGATAAAGTCTAATTCTTTTAATACATGACATTGACTTATAAACCAGGGTGAGGAATCATGTGACTTAAAGTGACACTCTTATTCAAAATCGATACATACACATGTAAAACAAACATTAATTTTGAGTGGTACACCCTCAAATACTTACTAAATAATGCACTTATGGAAAATATTAATTAATAATAACAATATTATAACCGTGTATTTAATTAATAGCTGAAAACGCAAAATTATTAAATGATTGGTAAATGCTAAAAGATTTACTGCGATCTACTGTGATCTTATAAGGTAGCAATATCGTGTTTTCTGCACATTTCTTCCAAAATAAACTCGGTATCATCCATAAGATCTATTGTTTTCGACATTTATTCATCCTTTTGCGTATATTAAAACAATTGTATCAAATATGTTAAATCTTATTTTTGGGTAATAGTGCATCTTTAAAGGGGTTCTCACATGGGTCACCACAGGTCACAACCGCTGTAAACAAAATTCCTTCAGGTTGTGTTTCAGCCAAGGATTGCATCATTAAAATATAAGCAAATCTAAAATATTTCACACATGTTGAAGAAGAAAATAGCATAATCTTTTATAGGCTAAGAAATATTTTCTGTCGAAAAAGTTATTCAGACATAAACATCATTTTCTTGTTAGTTTACATCAGTTGTGACCAGTGTTGACCCAGGTGAGAACCCCTTTAAAGCTGCACTCTCACAGATTGACTGTTTTACAACTTTTTTTTTTGTCTTGAATTAGCTGATTTTGGAAACTGTACTTTCAATTCAGTCATATATAAGATAACTGGCAATTATAATAAAGAACAGATCACAATTGTTTGGAAAACTGCCGATATTTTCATTTTTCTCAAAGCATTCGTAATGCTTTCACAAGCCATAAAACATAAATTTTCTAATTTTAAAACTGCAAACTGTTCTTTGATCAGCAGTCTTATACCACAGGTTTTCAGACATTTACGCAAAGTTTGGCTCATTCCATGACAAAAAAATAAAAAGTTGGCAAAACGGTCAGTCTGTGAGAGTGCAGCTTTAAGTCACGTAATTTCTCACCCTGTTAACCGTACATGCAAAATTACATGTTTTCTTTAGTAACTATATACCATATCTATACTGCAGTAAAAAAGGGTTGAACACTATTGTGTATTTCATTTTGGACACATGTTTCATCATTTATACAATTATACAGCTAAACTAAAGAATATTCTATTCTTCATTTAATACTAAATGAGGTAATCTTTTGATATTCACTGATTATTACTGCAATGTTATGGGGTTCTAGATTTCTCAATAATGTAGTGGCCACAAAACAGCTTGAAAGAGCCACATTGAAATTGGATAAACTTCAAGGTTATATCTCTTACGATATAAAGCAGATTATAGCGATATTTTTAGATATGAAGTCAGCCTATAACGTTGACAAGTTTCCCGCCTATTTTGTTTGCAAGATGGTTTCTGTCAGCTAATACACCGTGTCAATTTGAACATATTGTGATTTTAAGGTAAATGAACTTGAGTTTAAATGTTGTATTTCAAATTAACTTTGATTCTAATTCAATGATTAATTATATCAGCTATGACTTAAATATTATTGAAAATGATGACTTTAGCTTATAATACATTTATTGCTATACTGTTAGACTGCCTGGCCATGTCGTCAAATTTCCCCTCATATTTTGTACTTTAAAATTTAAATTTTAAAAATAATTTTTCTTGAGGTTTTTGTGTTTTTTCATGGTATTTATATTATACACATATATCACTTAAGTCATTTCTGTACTTTAAATGAAGATTCAATATGAGGATAAATACTCGTACTGTTAAGATAGGATAAATGCTCGTACTGTTAAGATAGGTTTAAGAGCCTCCAGCCATAGATAATGAACTAAAGCAAGTATATTGATCTTATACTACAAGGGGAAACAACTGATGTATGATATAGTGCGTGTACATTGTCCTAAATACCATCTGTGGCAAAATACTGAATGCTGATTTAAATGGATTATTAGCCAGTTTTAAGTAATATACCCTATTGTTTGTCATATAAATGGAGCTATATTCTTAATAAAGGATTACTTGTTATTTATTGGTGAGTTTGATGGAATGACAGTGTTTATACAGGTAGTTTCACTTCTTATTGGTTTTGTTTTTATTATGGACACGCCTAATATGGCTACACTTATGGTATGGTATGATTTCTTACTGATCATTTATTTAGGTCATAAGTTGTTGACAAGAAAGCTTTCATATCTTATTCTTTGTTGTTAATTTATCGTGTTTTATCTGAGTGGAAGTTATTTGTGTTTACAGGTATCTCTAGTTTTATTGCTGTCAGCATATTTCATTTAAAGTCCCTGGTGACTGACAGGCACAGTATGAAGTAAAAAGCTGAGACCAAAGTGTCTTAAGTCGAGTACAGGCTTTTAAGTTCCATTGACTTGACCATCTCAATATACATGCCCTTATTTGTCCACCCCTTCTTTTTGCTAGTTACAAATCATTAGCTGATAAAATGAATGATTAAAATGTATAAAAACAACTTAAAACATGCAATAAAAAGTATAAGGTTAGTTCACTTTTTCACCCTCTTTTACAAGGGGAAACCTGCCATCAACCAGGGGCAAGTTTCTAAAGCCCCGAACACTATGTGTCACTGTTCAACATTAGAGCCCTTAATTAATTACTTAAGCAACAACTTTAATCATGAAAGAACTCCCTAGTATAATATAGAAAAAAAAATAACCAATAAAAAAGGAGCTGGAAATCCCCCCACCCACAGGAAGTTCTCACGATTTTTAACATGCAGGTTTACAATGTAACGACTGGAATCGATATAGCGTTATTCGTGAGGCAGCAAAATCCTAGACAAGGTGTCATACAGGGTCTTCTAAACTATTATACTTTAAAGCGTAGGATTTGGTTGTGTATTTCTCAATTTAAAGTCCCTTTAGCAACGCACACAATAATGAATGATGCCTTAAAATTTGGTATAATACCTTTAAATGATATTTTTGCTGAATTATTGTCCATTTGGTGACAGGGACTAGAGTCATATCATAGACGGTTTATTATTAGGCCTAAAAAAAAAAATTGTTTGGTTAGGGTTACATCCTTTTCAAAAATAGGTAGGGTAGGTAGGCTTTTTTTTTTTTTTTTTTTTTATTAGGCTTTATATGAGAATATCATTTTCATCATTGGAGAATGGTGTTAAAGCAATCTTCTGTATAAGCATTTAAGGTTTAAACTTCATATTGAAAAGCAATTAAAAAAAAAACGAAAACCGAACCAAATGTATTTTTTTTTTAGGCCTTCTATATATATGGGTATGTCACTGAAAAAAAGTAATGTCCTATCACGCCTTTTAAGTGATACTCGTATTCATAATCAAATTAACAAACATAAATTTTGAGTGATAAACCTTTAACTATGAACTAAATAATGTATTTCTGGAAAATATCAATAGCTGATAACAAGATTGTTATTATGTTTTTAATAGCTGAAAACGGACAAATATTAAATGGCTGGTGGGTCCTAAAAGATTTACAGTGATCAACAGTTACTATCATCTCATAAGGTAGAAATACCATGTTTACTGCACCTTTTTTTCAAATTAAACACAATATAAGTCATAAGAACCATTGTTTTCGATATTTATTCATCGTTTTCGGTAAATAATAAATCAATTGTATTAATGGTGGTACTGCTTATTTGAGAATACGAGTACATCTTGAATGATTTAAACATTCACATGCCTACACCTAATGTTACTATGTCTTCCGATGTATAAAACAACAACCCGTAGCTATGTAAATTGCTACTGATGGAATTATGTGAAAAAGTAAATTTTCTATGCGAAGTTATCTGTGGAGACATCACCTCTGCAAGATTAAATGCCCTCTGTAATGGATTGAGAGTGTTCTAATGAGCCATTTGATGTAATTAGTACACAGACAAAATGTCCACAGGCCTCCAGGATACAATGTTATGGGGGTTTAACATGCATGGGGGACATTCATTTCACTGCACAAGGGTAGTCCTGATTTCTATCCCTACTGTAGCTGTTTTAGGCATCTGCCAGCTATATTTCCTTGAACTGTAGTCATTAAAATTAAACTTTGAAATCAACAAGCTGGTATTGACTTCTTGGCTAGGAATTGAAACAAGCTCGGCTTCAGAAATGGCAACAAGTCTGGCTTTATAAAATTCAAATTTTGAACAAGACTTGTTATAAAAAAAGTAAATTTTAAACAAGCTGGCAATGAAAAATTCACAAATTTGAACAAGCATTCATAAAGAATTCAAACTGTGAACAAGCATGGTTATAAAATAAGCAAATTTTAAATTAGCGGGCTAAGTAATATTCACAAATTTTGAACAGGCCTGGCTATTAAGAATTTGTTTTATTGATTAATTGATTTATATTGATTAATTGATTTATATTCAGTGTGTGGTAATAAAGAATATTTTTATTTTCAAACTGTCACTGAAAAGCTTATATAAATAAAGATTATCATTAATATTATATTGTAAATGTACAAGAAGGAACTAGACTTGTGATGGTTGCAGGATTGTATTTCTGGCCTTTGTGAAAAATGCCAGCCCAGGCTGGTCATTGTAACTGACATGAATTATTTAGGATGGACATGAAAGAAAAATGCATAATGTTCAACAAATATAAGCTGAGTGTCATTTATTATTCAAAAGATATATAAACAGATGCTGATATGTATTGGAAATCGGTCTTAAACCAAAATCAATTATCAGAAAATTATCAGGCCATTCTAATTCCTAATCATTGTTTTATTACTTGTAACCATCTGATCATTTCCAAGTTTGAACCAATGGTATATTCATGGTACCATGGGAATTTTGCATGCTTATTTCTCAAATATATCATATCTGCATATATATTGGCTTCTTGTAATGTCAGGTTTAGTAATCATTATTGACAAGTTAGTAATTGCAGAAATTGTCTTAATCCCATTTGCACTTCTGTAATGCCCTTTGAAGTGCATGAAAACCCCTGACCCGGGCATTTTAACTGATTGGATTCTTTCAAGAGCTGTTTGAGAAGTTTGATACCCCTATAATCGTATCTATTTCAAAGATTACAGTTAGTTCAACAAGGGTCTATCCAGTAAAATGAATTAGGGTAGTTAATACATTTATGCTTTTTCGACGAGCAATCAAGCTTAATAAATATGGAAATGACGCTCCATCAGACCAATGTCAACTCTGATTCTGGAGTTTGCTACCAAAGTCTTTGATCAGTGATGGGATATTGATTTCAGAATCAACAGATCAATACCTTACACTGAGGATGCTGGTTTTTGCTCGACATTTACTCACTTTCCTCCACAGGGCATGGTAATGTTATGTATGGGCGATGTTGATGACTTGGCCCTGTAAATTCATTCATTGTCACGGTGTTACAGAGTGCAATCTGACTTTAATTAATTAATAATGTAGAGTTTCACTTCTCTCCCTGCCTTTAATGCTCGGCAGCATGATCTGTTTTCAGTATAAAACCTAGAGTAGGATTTGTTATTGGGCCCAGATCAAACTCAACTTCAAGGATTGGTTTGTAAGACTGGCAGAAGGATGATGATGCAATATTGATTTGTTTTAAAGTTGTCAGTTATTTTCAGGAAGTTATAATTTATAATGATTAGAAGAAAGGAAATTATGGACAAATATAGACTAAGAGACTATGGAACTTTTTAATTTAGATATATATATAGTATATATATAGTAGGCATTTATGATTTCTTGCTAAACAAAGAGATGAACAATTATAAAATATTTCTTACCGATGATAACTTTGTCACATATTGTTACAAATGATTTAAAATGATTTCAATATTCAACAATCATATAATACTGTCATTTTTAAACCTTTGGCATAACAGACTCTTCTATCACTATCAATTATTATTTTAAAGGTCTAATACATAAGGGAAAGGCAGTCTGAAACAATGTCTCTGCCCTCTCAAGATGTGTCTAGACCAGTTCCCTGGTGAATGGCCAAAAATTGTAATTTTCCTCAATTTAACCATGGCTGCAAAAGTTTGCCCTTGTAAAATGATAAATTCAGGACTTGCTCAAATCCTAAATTTTATATAGCAGGACTTATGAGGCCAAGTACGAGTTTAAGAAATTAGGCTTGATTACCTAAAGTCTGTTATTCAAATGAGTGATGAAAGAGATTTTTATTTGGTTAAAATAATTAGATATGTAATATCATAAATACAGTTATTTTAACTGAAATTATGTGCTTTAAAGCTGCACTCTCACAGATTGAACGTTTTGAAAACTTTTTTGTCTTGGAACGAGCGATTTTTTGCAAAAATCCATGGAAACTAGTGATAAAAGACACCTGACAAAAAGTTAGATCGCAGATTTTTATATTTAAGTTAAAAAATTAATGTTTTATGCATTTTTTCTTAAACCGTGAGTAAGGGTTTATGCCATAAAACATTAATTTTCGAAAAAAAATATTATAATCTGCGATCTGAACTTTTGTCAGCACTCTTATGTCATTGGTTTGCAGATATATACGCAAAAGTTTGCTTTTTCCAAGACAAAAAATAAAAAAATTGTTAAAACGGTAAATCTGTGAGAGTGCAACTTTAAGTTAATTTTAAAGAAAACTGTTATAATTATGACATGTTGTTTTTTTTATAAAATTTTGATAATTTCCGACTCGCGCCCACATCATTTTTCCCAATTCTTCTGAGACCGGACTAACCCTAACCCTCACCGGAAATACTGAAAAAAAATGATTTCAGATCCAGACCAGTCGTACATCCGGATCATAATAGGACTCTCTTTGTACTGTTTATTTTTAAACTTCAATTCAATATCAAACTGTATAACGTTACTCCTGGACTCTGTTATTATTAAACGCACAGCAATTTGCGGTTATATCAGTTGTTTTTCTAGTTTATTTTTGGTAAAAGTGTAACAAATATGTGTGTGAAAATTGCTTTTTCATGAGGCACTATATTAAGTCCATACAAATATCAATTTCTTAAACATGTAATCGAGTACAACGCTTGATATATCAACTTCCCACTGTTTTCTTACGAACTGAAATAATATTCGAATAATGACAAATCATTATTATTGGCCGTGGTCCATTGTTGACAGCTTACTTAAGGGTTGCTAATTGGATTAGGTAATTGTTTAAACTGTCAGTAACAAATTGAATTTTATCTGATTGCTAAATTGACACTTGACTTATATAGTAACTACGACAGATTTGGTTGCATTATCTTTCAAGTTTATGTCGCAATTACTTGGCCTTTGGATTTAATTATTTAAATTGTAATCAACAATGGATCTGGATTATTATGTTATCTTTCCGGAGTTTGTTTAATGAGCACTTGGCACCTGGATTACAGTTTTATTTCGTATGATCGTATGATCTGGATTATATTGATTCACAGGTATCTAAAGGGGAATTTTGTGGTTTTCAATTTCAGTTAAGTTTTTCAGTTACTATCACAATTATGTATTGACAATTTGACATAAGATATTGAAATATTTGGTCCTGATATTTGATTTCAGAAGATTTTGACACCAGTGAGAGTGGACAAGCGGCCTTCAATCATTTAAGGGGTGTTTAATATGCCTTAAACTAAAGATATAGACACTTTTGTGTGGCATGTCATGGGCCAGTTTCAAACTTTCATTAAAGATTTTAGTTTAAAAATTGAAGTTATCTTAGGGTTATATATTTTCAGTATTATGATGTATACTTGAAACTGAACTTAAGCCTGACCTGTATATACGTTGATCTTTTTTTACTTCTAGACAGTGCGATATTCCTACAGATTTAAGTGTTTGGAAGTTACAGTAAAGCTCCATTATTTAACACTGGGCACCGGGACTTATAGTGTATGTTTTTCTGATCCGTTTGGGTAAAAAAATGGCCCCATTCCTTAAGTACTTAAACATACACTTGTCTTCGCATTTTTATGGGATCTTTAGGCCTCAGGTTCCAACATTGGATGATTGATGGGTTAACATTTCAATATGAGGCATGAGGATTACAAAGAAACATTTTACATGTCATACTACATAGCATTGTTGGTCAAAATTAACACAAGCCCACAAGCCCTGCTTTGTTAAAATGTCCCCCGGGCTAAAATTCTGTATTTCATATAGCAGGGCTTGTTTAAAAATTTGATGCATGTATAAGAACTTGGGCTTCCTCATCCATAAGTCTAAATTCAATGAATGCCATATAATACATGACCATGAACATGTAATTTTGTGATAATGTCTGAATTGTGCCATCATGTTTATTAATCTTACTATGTTTCAGGCTCCTCGTTGATCCCTGACGCCCAACCCCACAATGACACTGGAGAGGAACCTCCAGCCTCCCTCTGAGGTTGCGACCCGGAGAATGGCCACCTGTCGACCCCCGGGTACCCTTGACCATGCCCCAGGGGGGCTAGATCATTCCCCACGGGGACTAGATCATGCTCCACGGGGACTGGACCATGGACACCGCCACGGGCCCAAAGATGAACCAATCAACAGCAGGAATAGCCCCAGTAATGTCCATATCCTTATGACCAGCAGCTCGGACTTTGAATTTGCAAATAGGTAAGAGTGTTTTTGTTTGATTCAAAGCAGTTGTTTACATAATGTCATTTGTAAAGAAAGAAATTCATTTAGTAAGATCTACCATATCTGTTTAACTAAATATATCTTGTGTCTGCCAAATTTGTATAAATTATGTAACAATATTTAATCAAATGGCTCTCCTAAACAATAAGCAAGATAAATAATTATACGATGAATGTAGTCAGACCCTCGTGGAAAGACACTGGCCACTAGCAGATATAGGGGTGGTGCACCAGGCACAAGTCCCAGCTTAAATTGTCCAAGATATACTTTTATTTTAATAAAGAAGGAAATAGTAATACAATATGCCAAAAATGCACCATTTTGGTCTAAAAATTGTAACGTTCCTATGGGGAGTACCCCCGACCCCCTTACAAACATTTTGAACCAAATAACAGTGGTCAAATTTTGCACAAGCGCACAAGCTAGAAACTGGTAAAATGCTTTCTGGGCTTGAAATAGGTTTTAGTTCTGGGGGAGGGTTGCAAGTCAAAAGGTTATGCCCCCCTGAGGTCAATTCCTGGATCTGTACCTGCTGGCCGTAACATCATGCTTGTATTTCAAGAAACGTGTAATGAAGTTGCGATATTAAATGACAAGTTATTACAATTTTTTTTCCATTTTATTTACCCTCCATTTTCCACTTCAGTATGCTACAGCTGGACCATGATGTTGACCAGTTGAGCCTGACAGAGCAGTCCCAGTCGTCCAGCAGTGATGTGTCCCCCACCGCCCATTCTGCCCCCGTCACCCCGTGTCACCGTTCACACTTAAGCAGTGTAGATTACACAGGCACACAGGTAATGAACTTGATGTCAAATAGTTTGTAAGAACAATGCAATTTTGTAATCTAAATGATTTTCAAATATTTAATAGCCCGTAACCCATGCTCTGGTAAAATGCTTTCAGGGTTTGATCAAACTCTGAAGTTTATATAACACAGGCCTTCCAGCGTTCCTACTTTTTCCTACTTTTCCTACTTTTTCCTACTTTTTACTACTTTTTAAACAGCTTTCTACTTTTTCCTACTTTTTTCTAAAAAACTCCTACTATTCCTACTTTTTTGAAAATAAAGTCTGAAAAAATATTAAAGTTTGATCTTTGTGCTAGTTTTATTTGCAGAAAATGAACAAAAGATGTCAAACTGGCTGGTTTCTGTTGTTGAAAGGTGTGGCAACATGTTCCACTTTGACTTGCATCATCTTTTCTCCCACACAGTTCAGCAACAGAAACCGACCAAGCATCATTCACTAAAATATTCAATGTGGCATATAGCATGGTATGATTTTGCATTAAAAACATCACCTCTAGGTAAGTTTATAGCTATTAATAATTACATATTTAACCAAAATTATTCCTACTTTTCCTACTTTTTTGTAAAAAATATTCCTACTATCTCCTTCTTTTCTGTCAGAAAACCTCCTACTTTTTTCCTACTTTTTTATTAGTGGCTGCTGGAAGGCCTGATAACAGGACTTGTAAGAATGTTGATGCCAAGCACTAGTGTCTGACTTCAGACTTGTTCACCCAAAGTCTAATTTCAATGACTAGGGGTGAGGGGAACACTGTTTACATGGCTGTAAACCCTTGTCCAGTATGCACGTAATGTTGAGAGTCATGCCTCAATATTACAAAGCTGTTTTATCAAAACAGACATTTTCTTCTAACCTTATTTTTTATGTACATTTTCAGGGTGGTTTCTTTGAGGGTCTACTGGGCTGTCTGCGGCCGGTATGGACAATGATCGGCAAGGCTGCTGTGGCCGAGATGAAGAAAGACAGCTCAGGTATGGTTTGTCTTAATATAAGAATATGAGTTTCATGATTAATACGATAGAATTAAACCTCAAAGAGCTGATGGCATTTAAAACCATGCCCTGAGTTATTCGAAATTCTCAAGTACTTTTACATCTGAGGACACTGTTTATATCCTGTGTGTATTGTAAAAGGAAAGGAAATAATTTTTGTCAATCTTAAATTTCATTTTTCTTGTTGCCTTAATTATGAATTAAGAACAAAAAAACCCCAGATCATCATTAATGCATAAAGAAATTAGTACAACTATTGAAGGATTTTCTTCAAAATATTGTCCAACTCTATAATTATCAACATAATTTTGTATATATAGTTTTGGGAAAAAATCACTTTTAACAGGGTCAAAGCAGTTCATATTTTCAATCATTGCTATGCTGTTATATGCTTAAATGAGTTGAGCAAGTTATTAAGTAAATACTTGAGTAAATACTGCAACTATTTTGAGAAACTGGGGCCATGTCATTGTGAGATTCTTTTCTTGTAATGTACATTCAAAACAAGAGGAACCAAAAATAATTTCTGCTTGACACATTTTTAACCAGGTTTTCATAGTTAAACTTGGTTATTAGAATGATATTACGGTAATTGTTATTCAAGTGGGTAGGCGTCATCAAACTCACCTATGAAACTAAAAAACTTTAGTAAGGGTTGACATATCTTGACCAAACTTTGTATATTGGAGATTAAGGAAGCCTTTCAAGGGATTGCATTTTGGGCACCTAGGGTCATGGTCAAAGTTACTGGTAATAAAAATAGAAAATCAGTTGAAGCTGAATCTCACAAGGAAGGTTAAAGTCCTTCTGTCAATCATTGCAAACCCTGTTTCATTGCATTGCGGCTTTCCTTGTACATACTATTATATTCAAGAGGATTCATTTGCTATTTCATAGATGACTGGGAGATCCCGTTTGAGAACATCACAGACCTTCAGTGGCTCGGTAGTGGAGCCCAGGGCCCAGTATTCCTCGGAAAACTCCACGGTGAAGAGGTCGCGGTGAAGAAGGTGCGGGACGTCAAAGAAACAGACATCAAAAACCTCCGCAAGCTCAACCATGAAAACGTCATTCCATTCAAGTGAGTCAAATCCCGAAATTTCTAAAATTCATTTCACATGAATGCAATTGTTTAGTCCTGCAAATATTAAGCAGAAAACATTTTCAACAGACAAGGATAACAAAACATACATATTTCGCCTCATGAACACCAAAGTGAATGTTTCACTCGTGGCTATGTCACTCATGAATTTTTTCCTTGTTGCTCACTCGGTTAAATATATGATGATTTTACACTGAAACAAACAATTATTTTCTATATAATACACATGAATAACAGATCCATTTTTATACATTTTTTGAAGAAAAAAAAGTCATAACATTCTCTGGGAAAAGGTTAAATAAATATTCTAATTGAAATGGTTCAAAACACCACCTTGCCTGGTGGCTCACTGGCTTACTATATAGGTTTGATGTATGATTATCCCAGAGGTGGGCATATGGAAATGCAACTCTAGGTTATAATTATAGCTCAATGTCTATATTTAATGGTTTATCTCTGACTTTTTCTTCAGACTTTTGAGCGAAATGGTGCGTCATATTTTACTGAATCATGAGTCTCTTGTGTGACAGACGTTGGAAAAAAAAGTGATACGCTTGAACATACAATTAATCTAATTACTGTACAGGTGTTCAAGTTTTATTGTTGTTAATTAAATATTCAGCATGTTTTCATCTTGTACAAGGTAGAGAGTTACAAGTGCACAAATGATAACTGTATAAAATGATTGTCATGCAGGATAAGTAGGAGTAATGTTGTTGAATAACGCCCATATGAAGGCGAAGTCATCGAGTCTTACGATCCTCAGGCCCAAATTTCTCAAAACTGTGCAAGTCTCCTATAACAGGATTAAGCTAAGCTCACTATTTTTTTTCAATAATTTGCGTAATATTTACTTCTTAAAGAGTTTTGGTTATCAAATCACAATAAACCATTTTTTAATTATCAAAATTCAATTTAAGTATGATGTATTCTGGCTAATTGAAATAAGCTACTTATGCCTGTTTAGTTTAAGAAGTTTCGAGAAATTGGGGCCAGGGGTTCTAAAGCTCCAGACTAATCCTGAAATCAGAACTGAGAAATTTTAACTTGAAAAAAATGTACAGCTGTAAAGAAAAATATTGGTCATTAGCATGCAGCATCTTAAACAGTAGAAAGTACCTTGAGATGAAAATAAATGAATAAGATATAATTTGAAACAATTTAAAATGGGGTCTGCAGTGGTCGAAATTAACACAAGCCTGCAAGCCTTGCACTGGTAAAATGTCTTCCGGGCTTCCCCAAATTTTGAATTTTATATAGCAGAGCTGTTCAAAAATTTGATGCCAGGCAATGGTATAAATGAAACAATATAGTTGGAAACAATTTCAAATGGGGTCTGCAGTGGTCGAAATTAACACAAGCCTGCAAGCCCTGCACTGGTAAAATGTCTTCCGGGCTTCCCCAAATTCTGAATTTTATATAGCAGAGCTGTTCAAAAATTTGATGCCAGGCAATGGTATAAATGAAACAATATAGTTGGAAACAATTTCAAATGGGTTCATAGCAGTGGTCGAAATTAACACAAGCCTGCAAGCCCTGCACTGGTAAAATGTCTTCCGGGCTTCCCCAAATTCTGAATTTTATATAGCAGAGCTTGTTCAAAAATTTAATGCCAGGCAATGGTATAAGAATGTAGGTTTGTTCATCCAGAGTTATAATTTCAATGACTGGGGTCTAAGTCCCTTGACCCGGCTTTAGGTAGGACTCCCTCATACACAGACAGACATCCCCTACAGCTATTTTTCTGGATTGAAAATTATTATCTGTAAGAACCTGTGGGTCATGTTGACTGGCTTTTAGCACTTCTATAAATACATGAATTATTTCTCTCATGAGGTGTATGAAAACAAATATTTCTAATAATTAATGATTTCTCCTCAGAGGTGTATGCAAAACCTTTAAATAAATGAATTATTTCTCCCCAGAGGTGAAGGAAGGCACACTGCTTCTAATTAATATAATTTTCCCCACCACTATATGCAAATTCTTATAATAAATAAATAATTTCTTCTCAGAGGTGCATGCAAAACCTTTTAATAAATGATTTTTTTTTCCCCCAGAGGTGAAGGAAGGCAAACACTTCTATTTTTTCCCCTGCCAGTGTATACATGAAAATCTAATAATAAATAATTTATTTCTCCTCAGAGGTGTATGCACCCAGGCCCCGTGCTACTGCATCATCATGGAGTTCTGTCCGTACGGTCAGCTGTACGAGATACTCCGTGATGGGAAGGAGCTGCCCGTGACTCTCGTGCTCGACTGGGCCAAGCAGATCGCCAGCGGCATGAACTATCTACACAATCACAAGATCATACATAGGGACCTCAAGTCGCCCAAGTAAGTCAGATTTCTAAGCTCGAAACATTATATTTTCTATATTTAATTAAGAAGCCGGACAATTGGGTTACCTCCTGGTACTCCAGTTTTCCCCAACAATACATGACCACACTTTTGCCATATATTGGGCCAACGAGAGTGATTGATAGTGTTGTAATAACTCATTTCTTACTCATTGTAAAACTAATTAAATCACTTCTGCTTCTGGCTCTTTTTACGAGGAAAGATGATGCTTTCCATAACTTGTATTTTCTGACTCAAACATATATAAAAAAAAAAATGAATCTCATGATGTTTGTTAATTATAGTTTAAAAAATTTTTATCGCCATTATTTGGTCATAACACTGAAACATCAAATTTGGACACGCATACTGGCAAGATGCGAGTGCAATTTGAATATTGCTATTGACTTGCCTTAGGTCACAATATTCTGCAAGTGGATATTCTCAGACAGAAAGTAGAGCACTCGATTGCTAAACTATGCTATTAGATAACTGAAAACATTGTAATAGTTGCGTGTGCAAGGGTAATGGACATGTTGTGATGGTTCTGTTTTGTGTTCGTCTGATTGGAGAGCTTCTTCAGTCTCGAGATAATTTCTGTTTTGGGTTTTCCCACGAATACTCTAGATTTCAGAAGTTAAATTTAGGAATGATATTCACACTTAAAGCTGCACTCTCACAGATTGACCCATTTTACAACTTTTTCACTTTTTGTCTCAGAATCAGCTGATCTTAGCATAAGTAATTTCAAATCAGTCATATAGGATAACATACAATCGAACAAATCTCAATTGTTTGGAAAACTATCAAAAAACTTATTTTTCTGTTAGCTTTTAGTCATAAAACATTAATTTTCGAACGTATTAAAGATATTAAAAACTGCGATCTGATCTTTTATCAACAGTCTTATCACACTTGTTCATAGAAATTTATGCAAAATTTTGCTCATTCCAAGACAAAAAATTAAAGAGTTGTCATAACAGTCAATCTGTGAGAGAGTCATCCTCATATATCACATAGATTTAATGAGTGTGTTTAGTCATTTTGCGAGTAAGCCCTTAAACCACTCGGAAAAATATGTCGGTGCATAATATAGCTATAAATGCTAACCCTGCATACATATGCATCAAACTAATGTCAAACAATTAAATGTATGACATTTTCTAATAACAAGAGACAATGAATAAAAAATGTATTATAGAATCACTAACCATTTTCTGCCCTTTGGTGAATGTCATCTTTCACTCTATTCCAGTGTTTTAATTGGGAAGAACGATGTTGTGAAGATATCAGACTTTGGAACCAGCAAGACGTGGAACGAGAAGTCTACCAAGATGTCGTTTGCTGGCACGGTGGCGTGGATGGCCCCTGAGGTCATACGGAACGAACTGTGCTCCGAGAAAGTTGATATATGGTGAGAGTTTGAGATTTGTGGATTTGAAGTTACCGTAAATGACTGGGTATTAGACGATGGGGGTATTAGACGCAGGGAAAAATATGTGAAAAGTCCAAGAAATAACTTTTAATCTATGTTTTTGGTTAAAAGACGCATAGAAAAAATGTCAAAATTGTCCGGCATTTTCGGCCACCATGTTTGACAGTGACAAATCTTTTTTTTTCGTGAAAATGGCGATGGTTATCTTTAAAACCATACAACCATACTGTCGAGAATTAAAAGTTTAAAAGTTATGCAAAAACCATATATTGTACGGGTTCCTTCTCAAAATGTCAACCTACAGAAAAGAATAAAGAACGTGACAAAGTGCGAAAAAACAAGACCATTATCGCAACAGTTTGTAGTATTGGTATGTTAAACAGGTTAAAGGCAGTCGAGTTTTTCACACCTTATCGTACAACTGACAAAAAATATTTTGACAGTGCCCATCTTTGCTTTTTTATATGCAAGTTTGATTATTGTTCAATTCAATTTATTATTCAAAATAATATTGAATAACTTTAATCGAAAAATATTTTTGTTGAAATTATAAACGTCTTACGATATACCGTATCCCGATCTTTAACTGCCGTTTTAACCTGTATATACTCGATCAATATGACGCAAGTAACATCCCATTTTACATAAATCTAAATAAACTCTCGGCTTGAAATTGACCTCAGAAAAAAAGTTCAAAAAATTGTTACTTGGTATTATACGCAGGCATTTTTTTGCATCGAAATCTGAGGGAAAAAAGTGCGTCTAATACCCAGTCATTTAGGGTATGTTCATATTAGCATAGGACTGATTTTTATTGATTGCACAAACAGCTGATTTATGCTTATAAATTTGACAATAAGTGTCCAGTGTCCTTTTAACATCATCTTTTTTTCATAAAAAAGAAATCGAGGAATTTTCAAAGCATTAAAGCCATTTTTCTGGGTTGCTAGCGGCTGCATACATAACTTCAAAGAAGAATTCAAAATCTGTTAATGATATTCTCCTGAAACTAGTTACGCATGTTTCCTGTGAAAAGTTGCATATGTGTAGCAAGGTAGATAACTCTGGGTTAATTATTTGTTGATTTATGGGCCTTCATTGACTGAGAAATTTGAATTATTTGGGGCTTCAATTTGCTCCCTTTCCTGATGCTAAAACTTAATCTATTTTTTGTTCCTTTTCTGTCAAATTATGAAAGCATACTTGTTGGCTTCAAGGCAAAATTGGAATTATTAATTTTAGTCAAAATAAGGCATTTTTCCCAATGAAAAAGGCCTGTCCCCATTCCTGCAGATATATATTAACATTTAACAAAAAGCTAATTTCTTACAAATATTAACATGGATGCAGATTGCATCTCACATTGTTCTTTAACAATATATGATTTATATTTCCATATTTAAGGTCATACGGTATTGTGCTTTGGGAGCTGTTGACGGGAGAGGTACCTTACAAAGAGGTGGACTCATCAGCGATTATCTGGGGGGTGGGGCGTAACTCCCTCCATCTCCCCATACCTACCACCATACCAGAGGGCTTCAAGCTGCTCATGAGGCAGTGCTGGTAAGTAGACCTTTAACACATTATCTTGGGGGATGGGGTGTAACTCTCATCTCTTCATATACCCAACATCATTGTGACCATACCAGTAGACCAAGCTGCTCATGAGGCAGTGCTGGTAAATAAAAAGGAATCTTAGAGCTGTTTTCCTTAAACAAAGCAAAGGTTTTCCAGGAAAATTCCCTATTGACCAATCAGTAAATTCCTTTCAGACTTAAAATAGGACCATATTTTGTATGCACATATTGATCAAATCTTGATTTGTTTTCAGTCAGAACATTACATTGGGATCTTGTTAACTGTGACAATAATGTATAACTAAAAGGCCATTATATTTTACTATGTCGTCAGACTGTATATAGCCAAAGAACTGCTAGACTGTCATTAACAATTGTGGCTTCACATTAAAACTACAAAAGCTATGATCCCAATTGTCTCCCTTTGTTCAGGAGTGCCAAGTCCCGTAACCGACCGTCATTCCGACAGATCTTGATGCACCTGGAGATAGCCTCCCCTGAATTGCTCAACTTCCAGCAGGACGACTTCATCAAATCACAGGTATAATAACCAGAAGAGGAAAATAATGCTTAACATTTCAATTGATTTTATCGAAAAAGTATATGTGTTTAAAAGGCCATTCATTGGCATTATAAGGGCAAAGTTTGGCAGGTAGATTTTTTTAAGCAATACTGTACATACATTCTTTGTCTTTTTTCTCTGATTTTGCTAGAAATGTGTTTTCTTAGCTCTTGTTTCGCTGGTTAATTCAATGATATGTGTTCCGTGCAGATAAAGTGGCGTGTGGAGATTGCGGAGTCCCTGGTGAAGATCCACAGTGAGGGCAACCACCTGGCACATAATGAGGAGGAGTTGGTGAAACGTCGCTTACAGGAACTCAGGTAGGGCCTCAATACCTTTTTGGAGGGGGGTGGGGGTAAACAGGTGTAGGGGACACTTCGGATGGGATGGGGTGTACACAGGTAGGTGAAATGTTTGATGGGTTAGGGTGGATAGGGGTTTGGGTCACAGTTTAAGGTATCATCTTGCACAGAAGAGGAGCTTGTTAAACATCACCTAAAGGAATTCAAGTAGGGCCTCACACAGTTGATTGGGGCCTCATGATATCAATCGAGGCCTTCCAGTGTTCAGGTGTGGTTTCAGCTGAGAGGGACCTCATAAAGTTAACAGGGTTTTGTGTAGATGATGGAGACATCATTTAGATTTAAGAAGGTGGATTAGAAAGGGCTTCATGCGTTCTGTAAGGGCCTTTTGTAGTAAGTAGGGTATTTTGAAATTGGAAAGGACCTCACAACATTGTAATTGATACATTAATGGTAATGGCTATATGTAGATCTGATCCATATGCATGAAAAATATTTGAGATGAGAGATTGATATTTTTGGTGTTTCAGATTTGAGCTTTTATCAATGAAGAAAAAGCTGTGTACCTGGTATTTAAATTATTGTATACAGTTGTGTCATGTTATTGTATTTCCCACCTGCAGGCATGCCCAGGATGTACGGGAACACTACGAGAGGAAGCTAGAGCGAGCCAACAACCTGTACATGGAGCTCACCGCCTGTATGCTGCAGCTCGAAAAACGAGAACGAGAACTCATCAAGTATGCAGCATCTTCGTTGGCTATTTGTGTTTTAGGCCTCAGTGCAATAATAGCATAATGACATATGTAAAGAGAAGGAGTTGCATTTGTGTCGGGCTTAGTCTTCAAATGCATTACAGGGCCAGTATTAATAAAATATCTTAATTCAATTTCCTAATTTAAGTATCTCTCTCCTCATGTGATATGATAAGTTAATAATATCTGATATATTTATTTCCAATGATTTCATAAAAACCCATACATTTTTTGATAAAAACACTTTAATATACTTTTCTTTACATTTGACTATAAATATTTGAGGAAATTAATGTGAGTTAAGAAATGGTGTTTTATGAATACGGCCCCTGTAATGCAAATTGCTTTAAATTGTCGCGTCACCCTATATTTGTCATGACTATTCCTGTGAGGTTCAGTATTGACAATGACTTTAATTTAAATATATATATGTTATTAAGGAATGATAGGATAAATGATTGCAACGAGGACAGTTATCAGTTATATCACTTCACTAAGTTCATGGTAGGGTAGAAGCTTGCTAATGACTCGCATTGTCTTAATTCTTTGAATGTTATCTGCTGTAAAATGTCAGCCATTTTCTGTTTTTTTTATCAGGTATTTTGAAATCTTTTTTCATTTATCTTGACTAAATAATTTGAAATCTTTTTTCAGACGTGAACAACAGCTAGCAATGTATGCCAAGAAACGTAAGAGCATCCTACGCCCGGTGATCAGACAGGAAGTACGCCTAGACAGGCTCACAAAGAAACGGGCGTACAAGTCAGGGTCAGAGCCCGCCAGGTGGGAAAATATAAAAGATTCAAATTAATTATTGAACTATAGGAGTGAGAAGAAAACATTTTTTTGTTGCTTAACATTTATAATAAGCTAAGTTTGAAAGGGCTTTCGTAGGTTTTTGACTTTCTTTAAGCTCAATACTATACCATTCTGATATTAAAGTTGTATATAATTTGCATACCATACTTCAAAAAATAATATATGTTTAAACCAAAGTAAATTACACTTAATTTGAGACTTGATAAATAACAGAGCTGAAACAATGATAAATATTTGTACTTAAGTAAAGCTGCATGTACTTTCTTTTAATCATTATTACATGTAGCAGTCAGTAAAAATTTGAATTTTGATGTTTAAAGAGGCACTATATTATGGTCATGCAGCTTTTAAGCATGATTATGTTTAATTATTTGATCTAAATGACCAAAACAAAAATACATAATTTGTATAGAGATTAATCTTTATTAACCAAATAGAATTCAGTAAATAGCTTCATGGACACAAAATACCTTGTTTAAAAAGCACTAAAATTTAGCTTATATTTTTTTATCTGATCACAAAACATAATAGTTTTTGTTTTGTTTTGAGTCCTGAATGAAGTCAAATGAGTCAAACATAGTATAAGCGCATTTAAATAAAAAATTGGCAACAACCTATACAATATAAGTTCCCATCTGCTGAAGTAAATGACCACTCGTCATTATAAGTTACACATGTTTAAACGAAAAACACTGTTTATACCTCCAGCCCTGAAAAGAGTGGAGACTCAGCGAAGTTCCAGGCTGCCCCACCCCCTGTAGTGACAAGCCCCGGGGGTCTACACCCGTCCCCCAGCAAGATGAGGATGCGCAAAACCCGTCATCGCCGTAGCAACAGCAAGGGCAACATTTCTACCTCCATCACGAGTCCCACAAAGAGCCCCACCAAGGACGCTCTTCATGACGAACTGCAGGCAAATATGGTCTGTCTGCGCCCAGTAGACAGGACCAAAGTGTCTTCCTCGACCTTTAATTTTCTGGGCCCCGCTACTGCCCTAAGGGAGCTAGGGAGCCCAACAGAATGTCAATCACATAGAGACTTGGATTTCAGTGCTAGTAATGTCGACTGTGATAAAAACTTGAATGATGTTTGTTTTGGATGTGAGGGTCATTGCTCGGACGTTACTTGTTCTAGCAAGGAGACGACTCCGTCCAGAGAGAGTGCGACAGAAGTTGACAGTAATACGTGTGAGTCCTCGCACTATGACACCACCCCAAGCCCGATCAGTCCAAGAGATAACCTTGTGAACCTAGTGGAGTTTAAGAATAACAGAAATGACACAAAATCAAAAGTAAACGCCACAACTAACTCTGAAACACAGTCAAATTCTTTAGGAGAAATGGACTCTAACGAGAATTTGAAATCCTCGTGTATGACCACTAGTGACAGTCTCAGCGATGCTCCCATTATTGAAATAACCAAGGGAGACAATGTAAATGTAGACTTGACAATGAAGAGGAGTATTTCTGATGTGGAGTTGTCTCCCTCTAACCCACCGTCCCCCCTGGGCTTGGATGACTCCATGGAAGAAGACAACTTCATTGGGCAGCCCCGAGCTCCGGGAAGGTTTAGGAGAAGTACTAAAGTGAGTATCTTACACTACTAGTATGCCTAAATGTTTAAACTTGTTATTTATGATTTCTTTAGTTATGTTAATTATAGCTTTTTATTTAATCTTAGGACAGTTATTTGTTTCAGTGTTTTTTTTATGCCCCCTTTTGAAAAAAGTGGGGTATATTGTTTTGCACATGTCGGTCGGTCTGTCTGTCTGTCTGTCGGTCGGTCGGAATACCAAATGGTTTCCGATCAATAACTTGAGAACGCTTTGACCGAGGGACCTCATACTTGTTCTGATAAATTTGCAATTACCAATGCTAAAAAGCATGGTATACTTTTTTTCCAAATATGAAAACAAAATTTTCAATTTTATGTTTTAAAAATTGAATACCGGGTACATATTATTTATTTATATACTTTTTATAAAACATTTGAACCCTCTTAAAGAGCAAACTTTATCTCATTCCCTTTTCTGGTCTTTTTTCAGGTGTTTTTTTTCAAGGCAAAATTGGAGATTCCAATTTTAGTCAAAATAACACATTTTCCCAATCAGAAAAGCCCTGGCCTTAATAATAGAAAACAAAAACTATATATATATATAAACTACAACGTCACATTAAAAAGTAAGATGTATGGCTCAACCAATGTTGAAAAGTTTTTTTAAGTAGGATGATGATTTAGATTACAGGCATACATGCGTTGTTGTTTTCCAAGCCATCAAGAGAATCCTGTTTGTAAAAGCCTTTGTTAACCATATAGTACAGAACAACCCTTTCTAGTCATCACCTTTTTTCCATTGTTACATCTGTATGGTGTATATTCTACTACAGATTCATTGTGTGCATATGTACTTTGAAATATATTTTTATATAATATATAAAAAAAGTTATATCTAAATATGGTTCAACAATGATACAGGCTCCCAAGAGGCGATATATCTTATTTTTGAAATCAAATCAATATTTTCTTACTTTAGCATTCCGAAGACTCTTGGTCCGAAGAAGGAGAGGTCAGCTCTGACGACGGTCGTCGGCATGGTACCACCAGTAGGCGGTCCTACTGCCTGTCCGGAAGCTCTGACGGGAATCTGTCCGAGGAGGAAAACACTAGTGAGGTGTCAATGACGACGGCACCTGACGGGCTACTGTCCACAAACTCATCGGAGAACCTTGAGCTGGAACTGTCCCGGTGCGTACAAGATCCAGGAAACAGCGATACGGAGGCAAGATTCCAGCAGTTAAAACAGCGCGCATCACCACAGAGGTCCTTTGAGGTATGTTGTAATTATTTAAATCTCATTATAAGGTCCCCCTCCAAAATTGTTTGTTAAAAAATTGGTTTTGTTAGGGTTACAACCTTTTCAAAGCAGGTCGGATAGAAAGCCTTTTCTTTTTATGATTTTTATTAGGCTTTATATAAGAACATTGTCATCAATGGGGAATAGGGCTGAAGTAATATTAAAAGCTTTAATGGTTTTTTAACTACATATTAAGCACACACTATAAATATAATTGGTAGTTTTTTTAAATCATGTTTTTTAAACCAACGGTATATTAAAACGGGTAACCCAAACCAAAAGTTGTTTCAAACCTGAATTGATACGTAAAAAGCAATGCTATTTACAATGCTCATATATATTATATCAGTGATTTTTTTTTGGTGCAATTTACCGCCTTCTAAAGACTGTTTCCCCTTGCAAAAAACTGTCCATTTTCCCAAAATTTTATAATTTTTTCCCAATTTGATAAATGCAAATTACGTTAATGAAAAAAAAGCAATGAATTTCTTGAAATACAAAGAAAATCTTGACAAGACTACCTCTTTCACAGCATAATGCATTTATATTTGCCATTATATTAGGTATTTTGGCATGATTTTGCATTTTTCCCAAAATCAACTTTTTTCCCACTTTGCAAGGCACAGGCGGTAAAAATAATTCCAAAAAAAGTCACTGATATTTATACATACCAATTTACAATTGATCTCACATTGTTTCAGTAATATTAAGATGTCTGTCTCCAAATTTTAAAAAGAAATATCATTCTTCTTCAGGTCCACCATGGCTACACAAGCTCCGACTCTGATCAGTGTTCTGACATTACCGTACACACGGCCATTCACAGAAAACGCCCCGTCGACAAACCAGAGTGGTGAACGGGGAAACGTTGTCATATAGACAATTATATTAACGCCATTAAGGCTGGGCACAGAATGGTGAAGACAGAAATATCTTCATCTTAACAAATAGTCACATCCACAGTGCAAACCTCTGTTTTCAACCATAAATGGTAAATGATGAAACATTACCATCCATAGAACCAGAAATACTGGTAGAATTACTAGAGTTGCACAAGGAATGTTGCTGGGCCACTGTGGAAAACTGTAAACGGTGAACATAGAAATATCCTAAATGGAAAATTTCAGACCACGCCAGTTATGAAGCATATGGCATATGTGAACATTAGGATCACATCAAAGCAATGTCAGGCTTGAATGTTGGACATCAGCCAAACAGTTCAAGTTCTGTAGTTCTGTAGATCTGTAGCCAACCGTGGAAGGGAATTATGTCCGCTACATAACTGACAATGATGACAATGATGGCCGGAGGAATGGCCACCTTGCTCCGGCCACTTGATGAACCATAACATTAACCAAAACCAAAACATTATCAGTGTAAGCTCTATAGGGCCAATACCTTAATACATGTTTATGGATTCATTCACCTATTCTTTTCACAACGGCCTTTGTCAAGACAAGTGCAAATAATCATGGCAACTGTGAATAATTCAACTTGCATTATCACATTGGATTTGTTTGATTACATACAATGCTGACATGTAAATTTGTGAACATGTAAAGAATGAGCTGCTCCTTGAAGACTGATCTGGCATTATGGAAGATTTACAAAACTGAGCTAGCTGCAACATGTGACCACACAATCAGCTGTCTTGTGTCATGTGTAACAGAGTAGATTGCGCAATTGTTGACGACTCTGTCAGCTGTTTACTGTCATTTGCTGGCTATAATCAGGTTTAGGGCAAGGATGGATATTGTAACAGAAGAAGCCAGTTCCATTATATATGTGTCCTGCATACAGATAAAAAAACATAGAGGACAGAGTTGCAAACAAAAACCTGGAACAGGAGGTTCCGAATTTCTCTTAAAGTTCCTGAATATGTTTGTCAAGTGAATTAAATTGACCTATAAGTGACATTGATATATGACCTTTGTATAATGAACAACTAAATCAGTGTTTACTTTCAAGTTCAAAGAGTGAACGTGTTAATAAAATCAAAAGTGAGCCACAGATTTCTTGGATTATTAATTTATTATTAATCTCAAAGGCTGCTTTATATTGATTGTATAAAAACTTGAAATGCTACATTCCAGTGCTCGTGTGGGATGTTAAAGTGTGCTATTATTAGTGAATACATTGTGATTCTACATAACTTTAAAATTTAGGTGTTAAATATATGCAGTGAAAATAAATTGTGACGCAAACAAACTTTGGTGAAATGGTCAGAAAAAAACGTCAAAACGTTTTGTGAAAAATTGTAATAGTTTGAAATAAGGTGATACTGGAAAAAATATGTTTAGTGGTCTTGAATATCTAAGAATTTCTGTACAAAGATATGATATTTAATGAGTGTATCAACCATGTGTGCTAAGCTTATGTTAACTGGGCAGCAGTATTCTTAAAACATCTTAAGTTATTTCTTAACTTGAGTTGTTCTCCTTAAACAGTCATAGTCAATTTAAAAGAAAATTTTAAGGGTTGTTTTTTTTACTTAAAATGTATGTATTTTCAGTTATGTTAATTAAGTATAATTTTCAGAAGTTTTCATGCTTAACTTTGGAGAAATTACTAAAGTAAGCAAATGTTTTAAGATGTTTTATAAATATCTGCCCTGGTTGAAAGATTTTCAAAAAATCTCTTAAAGACTCTCGGGTGGTATTCAATATTCAACTTAAGTCAATCTTGTGGTCATACATCACTGACTTCATTCACTCAATTGGTCAGTTATTAAAAACAAGTAATCCGATGAGCTACATCATTCTTAGACAAATTAAGAACAATATTGAATACCACCCCTGGCACGATTTTAATTAGCAATCCTGTAGTATGCATTAAAATGGTATCAGATCATGAAATCATGAGTTATGTTGATTTTTGATGCCTGGCTACCCTTTGTTAAGTTGGTGTCATTATGAAGAAAAGAAATGTTCAGAAAAAAGAATATTATGTAATCATTATACTGGAAATAATGTAACAAACATATCTGTTAATTTTGCAAAATAGGTCATTACATATCTATTTAATTTGAAGTAAATATGGTAAGTTCTACAAACTGAATGTGAATTTTCTATATTTTCTTATAGTTTGCAAGCAATAAACTTTCATATGATACCAAAATTACCATTATATGGGGTCACCCAGTATCAAATATTGCACATAATGGTGGTTTTGATACCTTAAAGCTGCACTCTTACAGAATGATGGACCATTTTGAAAACTTTTTTACTTTTTGTCTTCTAAGACATTCTTATGAGCCAATTTTTGACAAATGTCTGAGAACCAGTTATATAAAACTACTGCCAAAGGATCAGATCGCAGATTTTTTCACATTTACATTAAAAAATTCATGTTTTACGCAGAAAAACTCTTTTTATCTTAAAGCCTTAGTAACTCTTTTAGCCACAAAACGTCAATTTTTGAATATAATATTTAAAACTGCAATCTGATATTTTGCCACCAGTCTCCTATAACTGGTTCCCAGACCTTACGCAAAAATTGGCTCCTTCCAAGACAAAAAATAAGAAAGTTGTCAAAAGAATCAATCTGTGAGAGTTTAGCTTTAACCTATTGTGAATTTGAACAGAGAGAAGTTATCAAATAATATATTAGTTTAAGCTTAAATTTTCAAGCTTTGAAGGAAAATATTTCTACTATTATTATCTCTGATTATCTAGATTAATTATTTGAATATATGCAATAAACTATATGATTGTGTAAATCCTATCTATGTTACACTGTTATTATGTTTTGAAAGAGGTATCTTGTTGATTTTTTTTTATAATGTGAATATTCTATTATTGAACCTCTTTGTCACACCTATTTCTGTTAGCATATATGCCAGTGTGTGTTTACTACGTGATAAACGCTACGTTGGAGGGCAACATTTTGCTTCAAATGAAGACTTTAAACAAAGATAACTTCCCTATTTCTTCACCATTTTAAATGAAACAGCGCAGTCTATGCCGCTTACGGAGCCCCGCCTCTGGTCTTTTACCAGAGTTTGATTGAGAGTCTAGTTTCTTAAAACACTTCGAGGAACCTTTTTTACAATACGGCAGTCTGACAGAGCACTGTCAAAACATTATTTTGGAAACAAGTCTCATTAAGCGGCATAGACTGCCATTTGTTTCATTTAAATGGAGTAGTAAAAGAAAAGTTATCTTCGTTTTTAAGTCTTCATTTTAAGCAAAATGTTGCCTTCCGACGTAGCATATATGACGTAATTTATCACGTGATATACACACACTGTTTGCTGTCATAATTGTGAATGTTGAAAGATTTTTGTTGGAGATTTTACAATTTATTAATTGGTGGTTGCAAAGAAAGGTCAAATACACCAATTTGATGTTTTCAAATGAAAATGTGTGGTTATTTCAAGTGCTAGGTATTCTGTAACTTGCAGTGTGTAACTTCCAAATGATCAAAACACTTTTCCTTATGTTACCTGATATAAAAAACTCAAGTTTTGACTAAATTATTGGGATTTAGATATGTTATAACTAAAATTATATATATATATATATATATATAAATGTTTGTCTGAAGACCCAAAATTGTGTGTCCTGGCCCATTATCGGTTCTAAAGTTCAGGATTTTTCTGATTACAGGATTCAGAGTTTTAACTTCAGACTTTTTGAAATTGTAAAAAATGTTTTTCTCTCAAAAATTTAAATGGATTGAAAACAGTATGAAGTATCTTGAAATGAATATACATGACTGGATTTTTTTCAAAAGGGGTCTAAGCCCCTTTACCCTGCTTGAGGCATGAATCCCTCACACACAAGCATCCCCCCCCCACATTTTTCAGGGTTGACAATTATTATCTGTAAGAACCTCTACTGCTTATATAAACAAAGTAATTCATGTGCTAAATCTAAACTTTCAATGAATTTTTTCTCATTTGTCGATTATCTGATATGAAAAATTCAGTTTTGGACCAAATAAATAAGCAGGGATTAAAATTATGTATTAGGTATAAATTTACATAATTTAACTTTATGTTATAATTGCTGTTTTGTGCATGTATATTAACATACAGTTCCAATACATGTGTACCTTTGTACATGTATATACATGTTTTACATGTAGACTAGTCATTTCAATTCATTGGTTGTCATTTCTTATAAAATCAAGGGTTTTATATGTACATGTTGATAACGGCATTTGACCAATTTTTATCAAAACCATTTTTTGTAATATTTTATCTCCGAACCCTATACGTGATGCAGGCATCGGTTCTTACGTTCAAACGTTTTACACTTTGTGTCAACGTTAATGCATATATTGAAATAATAAAGCCAGTGAAATATATGTGACGTCTTTTATTTATATATATATATATTTAGGTAGAAAGAACTTTGAGACCTTGGGTGGCGGATCCGTGGTCTAGTGGTAACACACTTGAGGGGTCGCAAGTTCGATTCCCCTCCACTTAATAGTACTCAAAAGTCCCGTGTGACAGTGCTTTACCCTGTTGAACGATGCTGCTGGTGCTGCTACTGATGATGATGATGATGATGATGTATGATGGTGGTAATGATGATGATGATGATGATGATGATGATGATGATGATTGATGATGATGATGATGATGATGATGATGATGATGATGATGATGATGATGATGATAATTTTGATGGCTGTGATGGTGGTGGTGGAGATGACGATGATGATGCTGATGATGATGATGATGTTGATGATGTTGAATGATGAAGAGGAGGAGGAGAAGGATGATGATTATAATAATGGTGATGATGAAGATCATTAACTGTTTATAGAACTGGTCTGACAGATGTCCTGTAGTGTTAAGGAATTCAGGGGAGCGCTTGATGGCCACCATGACCCTCTTGTTACAAGTATATGTTTTAAATTTATCTATGAATCTTGTTTCGGCTGTTAGATTCAATAAAAGGCTTCGGAAAATGCGGCGTTTTGTTAGGGCTTGGAACAATAAAATCTTCAAAGAAAAGTATTAAGAAAAAGTCCTTTGATTTGTTGATTGAAAACCCAACAAGTGCTTTTACGAACATAGCTGGAACAGATATGAATCCATATACACTCGTTAATATAAAAAACGTTTATTCAATAATCATTAGAACAACAATCATGCATGCCATTTTAAACTTCAATACATTTCTCTTCCATAAAGAAGTAATATAACTTGCTTATAGCAAATTTAAATTAATTCATTATATACGTTAACACCACTCTTATTCTCTTGAACCTTACATGAACATCTGCTGTCTTCAATTATACTCCTGTATCAGGGGCGGCTCCATGATTGCACATAAAGAGGGGTGCGTAACTTACGGGCGTACATTTTTTAATTGCGCCCCTCCCTCAGAACCGAAATTAATTTGGTTTAAAGTGTTGGTAGTTGTGTTAAGGGGTACTCCTCCAAGAAATTTTACCGATTTCAAGTCCGAAAAGGAGCATTTGGGGCGTATTTTATTAATTTCTCTCCTTATTGAAATAAAAAGTAAACTTGGACGATTTCAGGGGGACGAGCGCCGGGTGCACCCCCCTTCCTGGATCCGCCAGTGTGTATGGAAATAAGAGTGCATAATTTTGTTTTTGCTAATTCCATGATCGTTATTCTTGTGAACGTTTCAGCAAGATGCCAACCAATCAAAGAGAAAAAATCAGATCGGAATTTGTGATAAATTATTCTGAATTTAGAAACCAAACATGATAAATTTACTACCTGAAATTGAAAGCAGAATAGTAATAATTAACACATTGAATTGAACGAAGATTTAACTGCGCATTTTCTTCCACAATCATGAGAGTATATATACAAATTCTATACAGTTGGACCCCGTTGGCTCGAACTCGCTTGGCTCGAATTCCTTTTTGACTCGAACTGGATGTGAACGACAGATATCTTTAAATCTTTAAATGTGAGCATTCCCGCTTGGGTCAATGTTTCCCAGGCTCGAGGTATATTCACCGGTCCCTAGGAGTTCGAGCCAAGGGGATTCGACTGTATAATATCCTAATTTTCTACGCAAATAACTAAAGTGGAACTATATCTACAATGAGGAAGAACATTAACAATGTCACTATACACAAATGTCCACACTTTAAACTCGCCGCCGACGACTTGGGTTGAGGCTTCTTTTTCCGTCGTCGGTTGGTAAAGTAGTCCTCGTCGTCATCGTCGTAGTATGTATCATCGTATTCATACAGCTCTCGACTCTCCTTGGAAGTCAGGTCCTTCCATTTCTTGTCAAGTTTGGAAATATCGTAGGAGGTTTCTGAGAAAACAAAAGTGTGTTAATTGTTTATGCAGTCGAACCTCGATGGCTCGAATTCATCGTTGGCTCGAACTAGATGTTAAGGACCTATTCTTTTGTACTGAATGTGAACATTCCCGCTTGGCTCGCATTTTCCGAGGCTCGAGGTTATTTCGTCGGTCCATGGGAGTTCGAGCCAACGGGGTTCGACTGTTCGCCATGGAGAATGAAGGTAGTAGTATTCCCGAATACAATATAGCAGGTGCGCTCAATTTCCAGCAAAAAAGAGCCTATCAAAAAATACCATCTTTTTCCTAAAAGCAATTATGTGCACGGAAAGTGCGTTAATTAAACCTTTCTGTCGGAACCTATTTTGTTACTGGGAATGGCGTCGTTAGGTCAGGTGTTTTAATCGAAAGCAATTCACGAACCCACATTCAAGAAACTGTTTCGACTTTCAAACCTTTGTCATAACGACGCCATTCACAGCTAATTCAACGACACAATTCGCATCAACAAGGACGGAAACCAATTTTAACGTTTTAACAATACGCATTCCATGCAATGCATATTTCTTAAGATAATTAAAGAATATCATTTATAATTAACATTTTATTTCTCGAATTCAAACGGAACAGCTCTATTATTTTCGAGAATGCTACGGCTCCATTCTCCATCCTCATATTCAAAGCTTAAAGCGAGTTTTCATTTTAAAGGTGCACTGGGACGTTTCGAGTCTAACATCTTGTAGTACAATCGGGTGAAATCTGATTTATTATACACACATAAAATATCAATATTCCATCAACAATACACAGGTATGTAGGTCTATCGGAATATATCAAAGCAGGGGCGGCTCAAGGATTGGACGTTAGAGGGGGCGTAACCTTTTGACTTGCGCCCCTCCCTCAGGAGCGAAATTTATTTGGGTTAAAGTGTTGGTAGGGGGGGGGGGGTACTCCACCTTGAAAATTTGTACACTTTCTTTTTCCGAAATGGTGCGTTTTGGGGGCGTATTTTAGTACTATTTTCTCCTATATTGAAATAAATTTATAGTAAATTTGGACGTTTTATTTATATGTTCTCCTATATTGAAATAAAAAGTAATTTGGGACGATTTTAGGGGGAGGGGGCACCGCTTGCACCCCCCCCCCCGCGGATCCGCTAGTGAAAAATATTCTAGGACACCAGCCAGAATCTTCATAACACACCCACAACCGAACAATCCGGGCTTGTGAAATGGTCCATAAACTCAGAGACGCCTCAAGTGTCTAGTTAAGTATTTAATGTAATTCTACAGCTGTTGTAGAAGTATCGAAATAAATCATAAATTATACTGGTACCAATAAACAACCTGTGTGTAGCATACATGATGGTAACATGGGTTTGGAGCCACAAAAACTGAGCAGCTTGTAGTAAGTTGTTGTTGTTGTTGGTGGTGGTGGTGGTAGTGATGATGTAAGTGGTGGTGGTGGTAGTAGTGGTGGTGGTGGTGGTAGCGGCGGTTGTGGATGTGGTGGTTGTGGGTGTGGTGGTGGTTGATGTGGTGGTGGTGGTGGTTTTGATTATGGTGATGTTGTTGTAGCATCACCGACAGCCGCACCTATAACTGAAATAGCTGCTTTGTAGGAGTTTCCGTGTAGTAGTTGAAACACCATACGAATTAAAGCCTATCTTTGACCAGAAAAAATACGCCCGTATATAAATAAACACTTACAATGAACACCATAACGTGAATTTGTTTACGCCTAGCACCATCTACATTGACATTTTGATTAGGACTGACGTCACACGTCTTTCAGTATGTAAACGAATAATTAAAAGTATTGAAACTTAAGGTTTCACATGGTACAAGTAGGTCTCTAAGAAAACCACTTACCAGACCCGACTGATATAAACGATCGTGCATATGTAACGCATTAGCGGTGTATACGTACTTGAGTGCTGATTTTGTCCCTGGCGAGGCCGTGGCGGGCTGACGAAAAACGTCTTTAAAGCTGCACTCTCACAGATTGAACATTTTGACAACTTTTTAATTTGTCTTGAAACGAGCCAATTTTTACGAAAATACATGGTAACCAGTTATATAAGATTGCTGAAGAAAAATTCAGATCGCAGATTTTATATGTAAGTTCAAAATTGATTTTTTATGCATTTTCCTTAAACCGTTAGTAACGGTTTAAGCCATAAAACATTATTTTTCGAACGGAAATATGAAAATCTGCGATCTGATCTTTTGTCTGCAATCTCTTATTATTGGTTTGCAGATATTTACGCAAAAATTTGCTCTTTCCAGGACAAAAAAATAAAAAAAAGTTGTAAAAATGGTATATCTGTGAGAGTGCAGCTTTATTAAAAAAAGTATTGTTAGAAAAAGACGTATCCGGCTTGAATGGCTAATTGAGCCATGTGTCATTGAGAATTAAGCGTCTATTAGCATTTAAGGGGCTCGCTATATAGGTTATACATACTTGTATCTGTGACTGTCATTGGCGACCTTGCGGTGGGCTGACGTCAAACGTCTTAACAACGTTAGTGTATAGTAAGAATCACATGAATATTATCTGCGGTGTAAATGTATTTGTATATTAATCCCTGGCGCCTGACACCTGTACGTTCTGTGACGGACTCACGTCAAATGTCTTAAAGGTCAGGTACATGTTTCAACATGCTCCGGCACAAAAAGAAAAATTATCTGAATAAACGTAAGTTTATATTTGTCCATGGCAGCGTACGCGTTGACGTATTATCTCTTACTGATGTTTAACGTGCGAGAATTAACGTGTAAACATCATTGTTTGTTCTTTCCTGTCGTTGTACAGCATGACGTTTGTAGCGAGCTGACGTTAAACATATGAGAGTAACTGTGTGTAGGTACGTGCATTTTTGTCCTGGCGCCGTACACCATGACGTCTTGACGCGGACTGACGTAAAACATACGAAAATGAGTGTGCGTTTGTGTGCTTGGTGTGTGCTTACTTGTTTGTTTGTTCCTGGCGCCGTACACTATGACGTTTTATAGCAGGCTGACGTCAAACCTACTTGAATGAGCGTGTGTATATACTTACTTGTGTGTGTTTTCCCTGGCGCCATACACCATGACGTTTTGTAGCAGGCTGACGTCAAACCTATTAGAATGAGCGTGTGTATATACTTACTTGTGTGTTTTTCCCTGGCGCCATACACCATGACGTTTTGTAGCAGGCTGACGTCAAACCTACTTGAATGAGCGTGTGTATATACTTACTTGTGTGTTTTTCCCTGGCGCCATATACCATGACGTTCTGTAGCAGGCTGACATCAAACCTACTTGAATGAGCGTGTGTATATACTTACTTGTGTGTTTGTCCCTGGCGCCGTATACCTTGACGTTCTGAGGCGGACTGACGTCAAATGTCTTCACCACGAGTTCGTCACGTCCGCTCACCTTGTTCACCTGCAAAATATGTTGTCATGACAACGGTCAGAAAAAATATAAATAAAACATGTTGAAGTACACTCTTTGGAAAGTCTAATTATTACAGTTTGAGTTAGGTGCTAATGAAGTCCCGTCCAAACGATTTTTAGACATAATTTTGGGAAATAACATTCATTATAAAAAAGAGCAAAAGTTCTTGCATTGCATTTGGGTTTTACTTTTATGAGGCCGGCAGGGAATGTGGTGCACTCTATGCATTCATAAAGTGCACTACCTGGAAATACCATTGACAGAGTTCTTGGGGTTTTTATGGGATGCATGATGCGCAGGCTCGAAAATGCGGGCATTTTTTTCCAACAAATTTATGAAAACGCATAAAAAATAACGACTTTGCACCATAGCGAACAATCATCCACAGTGTGTCGCCTTTAGCGCCGGGACTGAATATCTTTAGTGAGAGGTTCATGATTATTAAAACATATTTCTGGACGAGAATCTCTCTACATGTGATAGCAATCCATATCAAATTAAAAACCAATCTGTATATTTTATATCATGGTACATTGCAAATTAAAAACATATCTGAAGACTAATTATTCGTATGTTTGCTGTCAATATTGCTAACCTGTGGACAAAATCTCATCCATTACAAGAACACAACATCTTAACCAGGACATTTATTGGAATCATTTCAATTATTAAGCAATTTTCACAACATAAAATCTTTATCAAAAAGGCAATTAATGTCACGACCAAAAATTGTATGTAAATAACCGCTAAGATCTTCATAAAAAATCATGAAGGATAGACACAGCTAATGCATTTCGTGCATTCTAAGAATACTCTCTGTGGTTGCATAATTTTATGGCCTTCTTTATCAAGCCCATCGCATTTTTCTGTAGCGTTTTATGCACCACGAAGTTTGTGTGCAGCATTTTTGTGGAAACATCATGGAGGTGAAATAATATAAAATCATAAAGAGTTCCTTACTATATACTATGTTTATTATGATATTCTTTCTTTTTTGCGTGGCCAAAGGTTTTTTTATTAGCTATTTGTAGCATTTGATACTGTACAATTATATTTTTGTCCAGATATATCACACCCAATTAATCAGTCTTGGTAAACAGTCGCTCGTGTAAGATAGGTTCATCCCGACTCTCGCGCATGGTGTTTTGCGGGGTTCATCCCGACCCTTGCGCATGGTGTTTTGCGGGGTTCATCCCGACCCTCGCGCATGATGTTTTGCGGAAACTCGCTAAACCTCATTTCCGCAAAACACCCTACGCTCGGGTCGGAATGAACCTATCTTACACTTTCGGCCATGGAAGATACTTATAATCTTACGAGCGGCCATGAAAGATACTTATAATCTCATTTTCACTCACCCATACGATAGAGTTTGAATTGACATCCGTCCACAGCACGTGGTCCCCATGCACTGCGAGGCTTCCCGGGTCGCCAAGGTGCTCGTGGTCACTAAGCAATTGCACGTGGCCCGTGCCGTCGTAGTTGATCACGTGCAGCGACTGCGACCTACATGGAGAATATTTTCAAGTTTTTATATATTAAAAGTAGTATAGCATAATGTATGGTACAGAAACTACATCTGGCTGATAGGGCTGTTAAACTGCTCTATCACAGATGGACCGTTTTGACATTTTTTATGTTTGGTCTTAGAATGATTTTTAGTATATGTCTGGAAATCAGTGATTTAAGACTACTGACAAAGAATCTGATCGCAGTTTTTTCATATTTAAGTTCGAAAAATTATATTATATTCCGAAAAATCATTTTCCTTAAAGCGTTAGTAACGCATTTAGCCACAATTTGCGAACGTTAATATTTAAAACTGCCATCTGATATTTTCTGACCAGTCTTACATCAATCGTTTCCAGATATTTACTCAAAGATTGGTTGAATCCAAGACAATAAATAAACAAAGATGTCAAAACGGTTAATCTGTGAGAGTGCAGCTTTAATGTCATTATTTAAAATTGTTAATGCAGAGATTTAAGGCGTTCCTATGTTGTCACCCGGTGTACATGTGCAGATTAAGTATGAACGTATGCGATGCAAAACATGATTGCATGTATTAAGTAGTTTAACAACAGAGAACCCTCTTATAACTCTCTTCATTTCCTCTTCCAATCCACAGCCCCTCTCCCTCGCTTGACCCTTCCTGTCCTCGTGGGCATTTTACTATCTTCCTTACCCTTTCCCCACCATGGTGGTGTTAGTAGTTTATACTCCATGTCCCGGCGTGAGCACATTGGAGGATCCCAGAGTGACAGTTCATCCACCGCGCACCTATCCTGGGCAGACTGTCAGGCGGTTAACCAGTACTAGGTGCCTTCACCTCTGCAAGGAACTGACAACTTCTGTACATAACAGGGGCAGTGGTACAGTGCGAATGGTCGTAGAAAGGATTTCATAACCAATCACAACAGCAGTGACCTGGTCCGCCCGGGAATCGAACCCGGGTTGTCCGATTTACAGTCCAACGCTCTACCGATTGAGATAATCGAGCGGACGCCTTTCCCGAACAAACATCGTAATGTCCCTTTATTTGATAGGTATCTTTTTCGCCCCCTCCACATCCCTGACTTTTAAATCACTCAATCGCCCCACCAATCCCTTACCTGGCGTCCGCCCAGTACAGTTTTTTCTCCTCCACATCCGCCACGAGCGCTCGTGGCCGGCCACCTGCAGGCAGCGTCGCCGTCATGTTATACACGTGGAACTTCCGGTCGCTCTGCAAGCTGTATGACTCTAGAGTAGATGTCTGGGACAGGATGGAACCGCGCCGCTCAATCCAAAACAGCCGCCTGAGACAGCAAATTTAAATAATACATAAATGTTTTATCCATGCAAGTTTGAGTCTTATGAGTCAACAAAATAATAGACATTATTACAAAATTAAATAAGCAAATAAATACAAATAAGTTAATGTTGCTGTAGCGCCAGCTTACTATATGGTCGTTCTATGCCTTCGCGGATAGTAAGTTTGTCATATTATGCTTCATAATACTACTTGCTATTACAAATGTCTTTAAACTTAGACCTCTTCGTCGTTTTGGTGGATATTGTCAATAAGTCATTGAGTATGGTGTTGTTGTAAAATAGTTTTGTTCGAGCCCGAGACTTATAGCCCCCTCCCCCACCCCGTCGCCACCTTACCCTTCAATGGGGTCCATGGTCAAGCTGAGTGGGTGCTGCATATTTTGGAGCAGGGTGGTGGCGCCGCGGCCGCTGAGACTTGCGGTCCGTAGTTGCGCCAGGGGGAAGCTCTCCAGCCAGAAGAGGACTCCCAGCCGCCAATCAACCGCCACAGAGTCCACGGTCGCCGACTTCAGGTCTAAGATCGACCGGATGTTCCGCAACGCTGAAAATATATTCATTTATGATGTCTGTTGTTTTCAAAACCGAAAGATTATATGGATTTATGAAGAATAGCGGAGTTCCGAAAGGCTTGTAATGATCCCTAGCGTAGTAAATCACTAGTTTAGTCAACATTAAGTGTACAGATTAGTAATACCTGTTATTATTATGCACCAGTCAATTGTAACCACGCCCCACCCAGGTCCGGGGAATAGGGGACTTTGACTTTCGGTCCAGCCAACCCCGGGTAAAATCTCCGCCCTGCGGGGACGAACTTGTGTTCAAATCCCCGCGAAATGCCCCCGCACCCCAGGGAGCATAATAAGGCAAATTCCCCGCTATATTTTGCGCAAAGACAAAACCACCGCATTCACCCGGCACTGCGGGGCCACCTGAAAGGTAAAAACACGGCCCATTTCCCCGGCTATCCCCGGTATACTCCCGGACCTGGGGGGGGGGGGGCGTTGTTACAATTGACTGGTGCATTGACTGTTTGCCGAGATACGGGGACAATCGCGGTACCAATAACAGACAATTGAAGACCTTTGAAAGCCGAGTTATTTGTCTTCGGTCAGCTTTACTTGTCTTCAGCCTTTCAGGCTCGGGCAAATAACTGGGCCAAATATGAAATCACTCTTAATAATAGATAACATTAGGAGTACAAATTATGCAGCTTTCATGGTGATTTCAAAACGATACAAATTAAACGATTTATGAAATTCAATCATGATATTCGCCGAATCCGGTAAATGTATTTAAATCCAACCCATCTATTTATTAGCATCATTTTCATTCATCAGAGATTTGATAAAGATAGATGAGTCGCATGACATCATTACTATGGTGTACGAGAATGATTTAACATTTACATTATATGATTTGTATATTGTTCTATCATTTTTAACACAGCCTGACCTTGTATAATTTTCAATAACGTTTGATAACATGCGGTGTCAGTAAATTAGAAAATCCACTGTTGAAGGTTTCTCTCGGAGCTTCATGTATACAGATGTTTTCTATATCAGTCTGTATATTTCATATAGCACCCTGCAATTATGTTTCATACAGATAATACGATGAAAGCATTAAGACATTTCCTGCGCGAAATGTAACAATAGAAATACCCTCACTGGCACTTTCTCAATACGCGAAAATACGTATTCAGAATTTCCTTACGTTTGATCTCAATTTAATATTTGGAAGGGTAAGCATATTAAAGTCCGAAGCAGTATCTGAACATAGTTCTACTAGGTATGTAGAAAATGGCGTTTCATGGTCGTCACAGACCAAAGTAACTGCGTCCGGTGTTATGTAAAATATAAACACAATACAAAATTCCTTCCTTCCTTCCTTCCTTCCTTCCTTCCTTCCTTCCTTCCTTCCTTCCTTCCTTCCTTCCTTCCTTCCTTCCTTCCTTCCTTCCTTCCTTCCTTCCTTCCTTCCTTCCTTCCTTCCTTCCTTCCTTCCTTCCTTCCTTCCTTCCTTCCTTCCGCCATTCTTTCATTCATTCCGTCATTCATTCCGTCATTCATTCATTCATTCCGTCATTCATTCATTCATGCATTCCGTCATTCATTCATTCATGCATTCATTCATGCATTCGTTCATTCATTCATGCATTCGTTCATGCATTCGTTCATGCATTCATTCATTCATTCATTCATTCATTCATTCATTCATTCATTCATTCATTCATTCATTCATTCATTCATTCATTCATTCATTCATTCATTCATTCATTCATTCATTCATTCATTCATCCCTTCCTTCTTTGATCTCTTTTTCCCTTCCTTCCATAAACAATAAAAAATCATTCATTCATTCATTCAGTCATTCATTCAGTCATTCATTCATACAATACTGATCATATTCATGTTTCATCTAAGAATTTACCATCCTTGTTCATGTTGACTGTGTATCAGTGCTGCAGGTAGCGGGATGAGGCAGTGCGTGACAGCATTGTAATAAAACAGAAATCGAGACGAGAAAAGACGTTTAAATTGATGTAAATCAGTCAGTTGAAGACGGAATTACTGCACTTCAGATTAGATTTCCTGATTCATGTTCTCTCTTATTGAATACGTTTACACTTACATAATAGTTAGGATTTCCCTGATATGTGGTCTCTGTTATTGAATAAGTTACTGCACTTAAAATTAGATTTCCTGATACTGCATTTCTTCTATTATAGAATAAGTGTAAATTTAAAGTATAGTTAGGAATTCTCCGATTTGTGGTCCCTCTTTACTTAATACGTGTAAACTTATATTATAATTACGATTTCTCCGATTTGTGGCCTCTCTCATCGAATATGTGTAAACTTAAAGTATAGTTAGGATTTCTCCGATGTGTGGCCTCTCTTATTGAATATGTGTAAACTTATATTATAATTAGGACTTCTCCAATCTGTGGTCCCTCTTTATTTAAAACTTGTGTTAACTTATATAATAGTTAGGACTTCTCCGATGTGTGGCCCCTCCTATTGAATACGTGTACACTTATATACTTGTTAGGACTTCTCCGAATTGTGGTCGGAGGAATAATAGTAAAAGAATTTTTAACATTAAAGAATGTTTTATTTCGAAAAGGTCAAAGGAAATAATGTATTTTGTATTTTTAAAAAAAAATCATATGACCAAAGAGTTTAAGAAAGTGACATTAGTAAGCCCCCTGGCCATTATTTAAGGCATGCTTGAGTGAAAATTTCAAAATCATTTTTTATTAGCTCAATAAAGCGTAACATTAATCTTTTTTACTATGAAAAAGAAATTCAATAGAAAAACACCTACATTTGTCAAAGTGTATACATTTGTATCAATACTTATTTACACGGCTTTCGTGAATCATTCAATATAAAAAAACTTGATTTGAAATTTTACGATTGCCCAAAACAACCTATCTAATCAATCAATTTTCGAGACCCATTTAATTTCAAAGTGACCACTTCTATCACTGTTTGGTCAGTTTTCACACGCTGACCAAAACACGCACACAAACACTGTTTTACAACGCCGGCATATTTAAACGGCATTATTCAAACCGCGTTAACTGTTTTCCACACCTCTACAATGCTTTCCTGATCAAACCGAGGGGCCGCGTGCTCCGTGTATATATACAGACAAATAATTTCAGATTCCTAACAAACTAGTTTTTACCTCGAAATCGTAAACACCTATTCAGAAAACGAAAATGTTTGACTCCAAATCTCATTGCGGAAATGAAGTCATCATGCCGGGGTACCTCTCGCTGTACGATCAGCCGTTTCCGGTCTCTGAACATTCTACAGTCAACAACGACATATCTAGCGACCGACTTCAGAAAACGGAATCCACCGGCGTTGAGACGGGGCTTGGGTTTCGCCCGGCGCCCTATTCAGAACAGGACTTCCTGAGACAGAGTATCCAGTTTGCGGGATCTGCAGAGCCATATCGACACCATGCTCATATTTACCCTGGTGGTATGATGTACGGATATCCCCACTTTGATGCTACCAAACTTCCGGTCAGCCAGTCGTCGTCCACGAAGGGAGCCGCACCGAACGTGGATATAACTCAGCGGGGCGTCGCCTACCGGCCTTCACCCTACGAGGGAACAGGGAATGCACGAAAGCAGCGGCGCGAGCGGACCACGTTCTCCAGAGAACAGCTAGACATCCTGGAAGGCATGTTCAATAAGACTAGGTATCCGGATGTGTTTATGAGGGAGGAACTCGCTATGAAGATCCAGCTTTCAGAGTCACGTGTGCAAGTGTGGTTCAAGAACCGACGGGCCAAGTGCCGCAACCAGCTGAAGGTAAAAGAGGAAAGCAACAACAGCGACAGTGGTAGTAAATCGCCAAAGTCAAAGAAATGTAGGAGCCGGTCTCCGTCACCGCGGGGAGAATCCCCAACCGGCTTCCAGGTCCCGAGCAGTGTTTCCGGTACTCATGACAGCAGCTCATACCCTCTTTCTTGGAATACACAGGCGCATCCGGCAAGCTCTTACATGTACCAGAGCAACGGCCTCCTCCGCCCCAGCAACCTACCCGGAGGAAACATCGGCAACGGGTTTCCCCAGGGATACTACGGCCAATCGGACTATCCATTTTCCCTCCAACTTCCGGGAATGCAGCAGGGTCAGCCAAACGCTGCTGTAAGCGCCTTCCAGAATCAGTACTCAAGCTTTCAGCCGACACAGATCGTCACACGGACGGACGGAAATGGCGGCGCGGAGGTTAAATATGAGGCGCTGTGATCAAATAACACTATAAAATGTAGTTTTAAATGCATTTATTACATAATACAGTTAAATAGTAATGTGTGCTTGTACTTCAGTACTGTGATAATTATTGTTATTTTAATTTATTATCATTGAATTTGTATGTATTTTGTTTGTGCATAAAAAAAAACATTAAATTTTGTAAACCAATTTTACTTGCTTTTTTTGCAAATAAATGCCATCTGACAATGAAGCTTCTTGTAATGGGATTCAAGCCAGCTATTGCTGAGAAATAGTTCAGATATGAAAGACGCGATAAGGACACATTAATTAATTAAGCAAATCTCACCAAGGACCGTAACTCCGTGAAAGGTGACATGACCATACGGTAACCCATTCAGGGTGAATAAAATTAACAATAATATTGAACATGAGTGAGTAATATCGAAGACTTGATAAATATACACGTTATGACGAAATGAAATCAGATAGCGCAAATACGAATTGATTAGATGTTAATAATATTACATGTAGTATCCTACTACTGTAGAGGTTGTCGGTGTACATGACTTAAAATGATCGTGCACTTGGTGGTTACAATACCTTTGTCGATTTTAGTGAGTCAATATAATTGTGAGTTTTTCGTCGTGGATTTGCGACGCTATGCGCTTCTGTAGTGATCTAAACAACTTGACGTAAAAAGCGACATCGATTTTCGACATGGAAACCCTACGCAGTCTTACGTGAGAACATGTCCCCAACTTTTCGATGCTACTTGTGTACCTAGTTTTACTTACGGAAGCGAAGTCTGGGGCGTAAAAAACTCGGAGGTCATGGAACAACTTGTTGCGCCGAATAAAATATGTACTAGAAAAAGGAGCCCACGTTATATGCTCTTCTCAAAATTGGTAAGATGCGCTCTTAGTTAAATAGGTTTAACTCGAATGATAAATTATTAGAGTAAACTCATTTCATCCATTGAATCGAAAATAAGTTTATGTTCTATATTTTTTTTACAGTGCCGAAACTCTTCTTGGCCCAAACATATTAAGTCACTACATCGAGGGGTGAAAGCGAAAAGGTTCTATCTACTTCTTTATTTAATGTCACTTAGAACCTTTTCGCATTCACCCCTCGACATGTACTTGATCATATGTTGGCATAACGAAACTAGAATCCCTACGCGGAATGATAAGTCCACTTGTAACATCCACTCTTGCAGACTATTTTCAGCAAACTTGTTTCCAGCAGTTTAATAGCTCATATAAGGATAAACTAGTTTCGTCATTTAAATCTGATATAAAAATGAAGAGTACCTAAATATATAGCTATTTTTTACGCATTCTCTAATACATTTCCGTACAAGTAATCACAAATTCCTTAAAATTAAAGTTGGTGCTGTGAAACAAAATTCTGTACCTCATGCCAATAGAAAGTTTACCCATTGCCCTCTAAACGATGTAAGTGACGAAATGCATTACCTTTTAATTTGTCCATTTTTCAAATTTCCTCGAATGAAATATTTTACAAATCATTTCTATACTTTAAGTATTGACGTTAAGAGACATTCTAAATGTTAAGAGCACAGATATTCTTAGAAATACTGCTTTTTGTGTTAAAACTACAAGTTAATTTCTTTGAACAAAATTGAAAAAAAGAAAAATATTTTCCAGTATGTTATTGTATCTGCTGAGTTTGGTTGGACCACCTGATTCCCTTCCAAGTACCTCTTTTAATCGAACAAATGTGTTCTGTCATAAAACTTACTAGCCATAAATTCCCACTAAATATCAATGATGTTGTTAAAAAAAGAAAGCAAAAAACAACAACCCTTTACCAAACAATATTCGCCATTGGGCTGGCACTTTTTCAACTTTCAATTTTGATTCCACAAAAGCATTAGGTCCCTACATAGGAAGAGCATTAGCACATACAGTTTATAAAGCAAGTTCACCACAGTAAATTAACTTTTCAATGTGTATCTACGTATCCGGTTTCCATATGCAGTTTCTTAACTGTAATTTAAATAATGTGTTTAAACAAAACGATTTCTGAGTAGCTTCCTAAAACGGGATCCAAGCCAGTTTTTGCTGACAAGAATGACGCGATATAATCATAATGTTCATGAGGCAAAGCATCGCCAAGGACCATAACTCTGTGATCACAAGTGGAATATTTTTTTCTATGATTATGACTATTAGTTTCTATAACTCTGTGATCACAAGTGGAATAATATTTTCTACGATTATGACCATTGGTTTCTATAGCAACCACGGATTTAGTCCTGGTTTATTTTGACGGCATTCATAGTATGTGTTTAAACAGACGTGTTAAAATTAAAAAAAACAAAAACAGTCATCATTTTTTTTAATTCATGTTCCATAAAGATTCGGTGCGAAATAAATTAAATAAATTAGTAAGGTAGTTTAATATTGATGCGTTAAATGTTCACGTCATTTGAATAATGTACTTTCGTAATGACCGCATAGTGATGTACTGTTACAGAATGCGAATGACGTCACATTTAGTATTGAAAATGCGCGATACAGTCTCACTTTAAACACGTTTATTACTCAATATATCTGATATCATCATATACTTTTTCAGAATTTCTTCCTGAAATGTTATTTAATTCAAATACCCCTAATAATAATAAAAGCAAATATGTCCGAAAGCCTAAAAATCGCGCGATGCGACTCATATGTTCTTTGTGTATTGGCAATGTTCTTATGGATTTATATGCTAATATAATTTTGACTTTGTACGTTCTAGTATACATATGTTACAACACTAGTTTTTGCGGCTTTCTCGAATAATTCAAGGCAAAGCACGCTGATAATATGAAGCATTATGGTAGCTCACAAACAACCAATCTAACCTTTCCACAACATCTATGAAATCTAGAAACAAGGTATTCCTTTAACCAACCAATCTTGAAGTGACCACTTCTACCATTGTTTGGTCAGTTTTCACACGCTGACCAAAACACGCACACAAACACTGCTTTACAACGCCGGCATATTTAAGCGGCGTTATTCAAACCGCGTTAACTGTTTTCAACACCTCTACAATGCTTTCCTGATCAAACCGAAGTTCCGCAAACTCCGTCAATATATTCCCCCGATTTTCAAATTTCCGTACAAACGAGTTCTCACTTCGAAATCGTATTTATCTATTGAGGACACAAAAATGCTTGACCATAAATCCAGTTCCGAAAGTGAAGTCATCATGCCAAGATACTTCTCGCTGTATAATCAGACGTTTCCATTCTCTGAGCATTCTACTGTCAACCAAGACACGTCTAGCGACCATCTGCAAAGAACGGAATCAACCGGCTCGGAGACGCCGTATTCAGAACAGGACTATCTGAAGCAGAGTCTCCAGTTTCCGATACCCGCTGAGCCACAGCGACAGGGCGCGCCACTTTACCCTGGCGCCATGATGTACGGATATCCGCATTTGGAGGCTGCCAAACTTCCGGTCAGCCAGTCACCGTCCTTAAAGGGAGCAGCACCAAACGTGGACATAACTCAGCGAGGTGTCGCCTATCGGCCTTCACCCTACGAAGGAACAGGGAATGCACGAAAACAGCGGCGCGAACGCACCACATTTTCCAGAGAACAGCTAGCCATCCTTGAAGGCATGTTCAATAAGACCAGGTACCCGGATGTGTTTATGAGGGAGGAGCTCGCTATGAAGATCCAGCTTTCAGAGTCACGTGTTCAAGTGTGGTTCAAGAACCGACGGGCCAAGTGCCGCAACCAGCTGAAGGTAAAAGAGGAGAGCAACAACACCGACAGTGGCAGTAAATCGCCAAAGTCAAAGGAATCCAGCAGCCGGTCTCCGTCACCGCGGGTCGAATCCTCGGTCCCGACCTGTTTCCAGGTACCGAGCAGTGTTTCCGGTAATCAGGACAACAGCACATTCCCTCCTGCTTGGAATACACAGGTACATCCGGCAAGCTCATACATGTACCAGAGTAACCGCTCCAGCAACCTACCCGGAGGAAACATGGGCAACGGTTATCCCCAGGGATACTACGGCCAGTCGGACTATCCATTCTCCCTCCAACTTCCGGGGATGCAGCAGGGTCAGCCAGGCAATGCTGTAAGCGCCTTCCAGAATCAGTACTCAAGCTTCCAGCCGACACAGATCGTCACACGGACGGACGGAAATGGCGGCGCGGAGGTTAAATATGAGGCGCTGTGATAAAATAACACTATCAAGTGTAGTTTTAAATGCTTGCTTTACAAAGTTAAATTGAATTTAATGTGTGTTTGTACTTAAGCACTGTGATAATTATTGTTATTTTAATTTATTATCATTGAATTTGTTTTCATTTGTTTGCATATAAAAATACATTAAATTTTGTAAATAAGCTTTTTTTTATTCTTTTCGAATAGATCATGCGAATGTAAGAGCATATACGTGTCTATTTAACGAAGGCTATAATCTTTCTTTACCATGAAGAAGTTTAGATTATGAAATGGACCTGAAATGAAATGCAGACATCAAGGGTCAAAAATCTGCGCATGAAAACTGACCTAACAGAAACATGGGGACGCTGTGCGCATCTGACAATGAAGCTTCTTGTAATGGGATTCAAGCCAGCTATTGTTGAGAAATAGTTCAGATATGAAAGACGCGATAAGGACACATTAATTAATTAAGAAAATCTCACCAACGACCATAACTCCGTGAAAAATTACATGACCATACGGAAACCCATCCAGGATCAATTGACAATAATATTGAACATGAGTTGGCACTATTGTATACTGAATAAATACATTGACGAAATCAGAGAGCGCAAGTATGTATTAATAAGATGTCAATATTATTAAAATCCTACTACTAAAGAGGTTGTCGGTGTACATTAAATACAATGAGCTTGCACTTGGTGGCATCACTATTTTTGTCCATTTCAGTGGGTCAATATTATTGTGAGTTTTTCCTCGTGGATTTGCGACGCTATGCGCTGCCGCAATGATCTAAACAACTTGGACAGTGACATAAAAAAGAGACATCGATTCTCGACTTGGAAATCCAAGTTTTCTTAATAAATTACACACTATAGTGCAAATATGGTTACAGAATCGGCTATTAAGATCATTCTTTGAAAATAAAAACACTTGCCAAATAAACTATAAAAGTGGCAATAGGCCGGGGCTTTGTGATCATTCTGGACTGAACCACCGAAGGCAGAGGATCCAATGTCTGACCGCCGTGCTCTTTGCAGACAATGAGCGTGACTTCCAACAAAGTTTAAAATGATTCCATGATTTTTGTATACAATGGAAATTCAATATTAATATTTAAAAAAAAAAACCTTAGATATTGGCAATTGCTGCTAGAAAGGTTAACATTGATAATCAAGTATTATAGATCGTCAAGAAATATTAATATCTATGAGTTTATTTTTTGGCCAATTGTAGCTTTCTGAGTTGTCGCAAATATTTGATTAGCCAGGCAAACAAAGCCACGCGTGTCCTTTTTTTTTAAAAACCAATAATCTAAAACTGCATCTATATCTCCAAATTAAACTTTTCGATGCTACTAAAGTACCTATTCTAACATACGGATGCGACGTCTGGAGGGTTGAAAACTTGGAGCTTATGGAGCAACTTGTTGCGCCGAATAACACATGTACTAGGTAAAAGGAGCCCGCGTTATATGCTCTTCTCAGAATTGGGTAGATGCGCTCTTAGTTTAATTTGTCCACTTTTCAAATTTCCAAGAATGAAATATTTACCAAGTAATTTTTGTACTAGAACAAACGTGTTGAATTTTAGAGTCATTCTAAATGTTAAGAACAGAGATAGTCTTAGAAATACTGCAAATACTGCAAAACGAAATTGAAAAAAGAAAATATTTTCAAGTAAATTATTGTATCTGCTGAGTTTGATTGGACCACCTGATTCCATTCCACGTACCTCTTTTTTCCTTCATCAAATGTGTTATGTCATTTTTGACCCCCATATTATAACTGACTAGACATATTTCCCAACAGAATATCAATGATGTTGTTATTATAAAAACAAAACAAAAATCCTTCTACCCTAAAATGTTCGCCAAAGGCCCTTTTTCAACTTTCAACTTTTATTTTACAAAAGCACAAGGTCCCAACATAGGGACAGCATTAGCATATACAATATACCAAGCACATTCACCACATTTAACGAATTGGCTTATGTATAACTATATGTATCGAGTTTCCATATTCACTTGCTTAACAGTAAACTGGGTTGAAATAAAAAGATTTTTGAGTAAATAACGTGATCCAAGCCAGTTATTGCTGATAAGAATAACACTATATTTACATGGTGTTTAATAGGCAAAACCCCTCCAAGGACCATTGCTTTGTTTAAACTAGCGGATCCAGAGGGGAGCACACCCGGCGCGCGCACACACGGCGCGCGCCCAATCCCATAAACCCGTCCGAGTTTACTTCACATTTCAATATAGGAGATAAAAAGAAATAGAATACGCTCAAAATGCACTGCTTCGGACTAATAATTGATGAAATGTTCTTGACGGAGTACCAACACACACCATTGCAAACAACCTAAAAGAAATAAATTTTGGTTCAGATGGACGGGCGAGAGTCAAAAGGCTACGCCCATAAGTTATGCCCCCGCTCTAATCGTGGAGCCGCCCCTGGTGGTCATGGCGATTGTTTTTTTTTTTTCTATAGAAAATGAAATAGTGCTTATATAGTTTACCTTGTAAACAAAAACAGACCATGATTGAGGCCCACTTCGTGAGGCTCTGGTACAATGTTTTTGTGAAATAACTGGTTTGACAGTCAATGGCAGACAGCCGTGTCCATTGATCAATAAAAACAAAACAAAAAACTTAAAAGGTATGTTAGTCGGTTGATATGTGGGGTTGCATCACTTCTCGTTGCTTGAGTTAAGATACATGTACATCTCACTCGACCTTCGTTTTCGTGCGATATGGATTTTAGGCAAGCAACTCTAAGTGATACAATCCATCAAAATTGCATATGTATCACGTTAAAGGGTTTTGGGTGTAGTAAAAAGAAAGTATTTAATTTGTACGGAAATTGATATATCAAAGAGGTGTTTTGGCCTTCAAAGATTGCGCAATATGCCAATTACGTTCGATTTCAGTTTAAAAGCCAATATACCAACTTCTAACTGTATGTATGATATACTTTCTGTCCTGTAATTTACATATAAGTGAGTATTGAGGAAATACGTTCAAAATATACTTAAATTATATGGGGGTCACCATCCATCAGCATTAAATATTAATGGAGCTAACAGGGAACTCTGTTATTCAATTATAAATACTTATAAAGATACTTATATCACAGACCTATATTATATAAGGTCCGTGCCGTACATCTGTAAATAATGTACGTATGTTCTTTGTGTATTGGCATTCTTCTAACTGATGTGCTAATAAACCTTTGATTTTGTACTTAGAGTATACATAAGGAGCGATACTCCCCGGCATTCTTGAATCATTCAGATCTAAGCATGCCGGTGATTTGAAACTTTATGGTAACCGTAAAACAACCAATCTTAACAATCCAGGATCGGCAACATTCTATGAAATCTAGAAATGAGCGTTCCTTTAACACATCAATCTTGTAGTGACCAATTTTACCATTGTTTGGTCAGTTTTCACACGCTGACCAAAACACGCACACAAACACTGTTTTACAACGCCGGCATATTAAAGCGGCGTTATTCAAACCGCGTTAACTGTTTTCAACACCTCTACAATGCTTTCCTGATCAAACCATAGGGCCGCGAACTAATATATACGTCTGATTTTCAGATTTCCTTACAAACGAGTTATACTTCGAAATCGTTAACAACTATTCAGAAAACAAAAATGCTTGACCATAAATCCAGTTCCGAAAGTGAAGTCATCATGCCAAGATACCTATCGCTGTATAATCAGACGTTTCCATTCTCTGAACATTCCACCGCCAACCACGACACATCTAGCGACCATCTGCAGAGAACAGAATCCACCGGATCGGAGACGCCGTATTCAGAGCAGGACTACCTGAAGCAGAGTCTCCAGTTTCCGATACCCGCTGAACCACAGCGACAGGGTGCGCCACTTTACCCTGGCGCCATGATGTACGGGTATCCGCATTTGGAGGCTGCTAAACTTCCTGTCAGCCAGTCGCTGTCCATGAAGGGAGCAGCACCAAACGTGGACATAACTCAGCGGGGCGTCGCCTATCGGCCTTCACCCTACGAGGGAACAGGGAATGCACGAAAACAGCGGCGCGAACGCACCACATTTTCCAGGGAACAGCTAGATATTCTGGAAGGCATGTTCAATAAGACCAGGTACCCGGATGTGTTCATGAGAGAGGAGCTCGCTATAAAGATCCAACTTTCCGAATTACGTGTACAAGTGTGGTTCAAGAACCGACGGGCCAAGTGTCGCAACCAGCTGAAAGGAAAAAAGGAAAGCAGCAACACTAAAAGTGGCAGTGGATCGCCAAAGTCAAAGGAATCCAGCAGCCGGTCTCCGTCACCGCGTTCTGAATCGCCAGTCCCTATCGTATTCCAGGTACCGAGCAGTGTTTCCGGTACCTATGACAACAGCACATACCCTACAGTATGGAATACACCGGCGCTTCCTGCAAGCTCTTACATGTACCAGAGTAATGGCCTCCCCCGACCAAGCAACCTACCCGGAGGAAACATGAGCAACGGTTTCCCCCAGGCATACCCTAGTGTTCCTTACTACGGCCAGTCGGACTATCCATTCTCCCTCCAACTTCCGGGAATGCAGCAGGGTCAGCTAAACGCTGCTGTAAGCGCCTTCCAGAATCAGTACTCAAGCTTTCAGCCGACACAGATCGTCACACGGATGGACGAAAATGGCGGCGCGGAGATTAAATATGAGGCACTGTGAAAACATAACACTATTTAGTGTAATTTTAAATGTCTTTGTTATGTCAATTCGTGACTCAAAAAAATGTACATTCAAATATTGAAAATTTATTTGTGCTCGTGTCGCGGTGCTGTGATTAATATTGTTATTTTAAATTATATTTATTCATTTTCTGTTCATTTTGTTTGTATACCAAAATTTGTAAATACATTTTATTTCACTGAAAGGTTGTTACTTTATTTTTGCGAATAAATCATGCTATTGTACGATTGCATTTGTTTCTATAGAACGGGTGTTATAATCCTTCTAAACCATGGAACAATTTAGATTCTGAAAAAGAATTGGCAAAAATGCATACATTAAGGGCCATAACTCTACGTGTTAAAAATGACCTGACCTGTACAGAATCCCCATCCAAAACAATAAAATTGACAAAAATATTGATCATGACAGGGCAATATCGAAAACTGAATATATTGACGAAATCAGCGAGTTCAACTACAGTCGAACCCCGCTTGCTCGAACTCGTCTGGCTCGAATTTCTCCTTGGCTCGAATTTCTCCTTGGCTCGAATTTCTCCTTGGCTCGAATTTCTCCTTGGCTCTCCTTGGCTCGAATTTCTCCTTGGCTCGAATTTCTCCTTGGCTCGAATTAAATTTAAAAAACTGATTTCTTTAAACTCTAGGTAAAAATTACCGCTTGGCTCGATTTTCCCGAGGCTCGAGGTATTTTCGCCGACCCCTCTGAATTTCGGTTACACATTGTGACATCTGTGACAGTGATTCACGAAGACTGTGTGACCATTATGTGATTTTAAACATAATTTTACAACCTGTTTTATTTCTACCATGATCTTTAAGTACAGTTACATATCCTATGTAAACTGTTTTAGACTATTGATACAATATATAAATGCAATTAAGATGTCAGGCGTAAATTATATTAATATCATTCTTAATTTTTTTCAAAGTTTCGCTAGACTATTTTTTATCGTATGATATTGATATTTATTGTTTTTAATTCAGACGACCAGTTAAATACCACATTTCATTTTATTGTGTTTCATATTTTTTAGTATGTTGTACATTTATTGTTCAAAAGCTGTCTAGTATTTTAATGATATTGCTTGTAGTTAACTACCAGATTATATCGTTGTAAAGCGCCTTTGAACGTCTATATGAAAAGGGCGCTATATAAGGTTGGTAAATAATAATAATAATTGTGTTTTCTGATTCCGCATCACACAGTACCCAGGTGTGCATGTGCAAACCACATCTTCAATTCTATGTGAACGAAATGGCACGTTTTTGTCGAATAAAAATGCTTATGTAAAGGAAATGATCAAAATTTGAGTTCTAAAAAAGCGGCCAATGCGCGTTGATTGTACATAGATAGTAAACACTGCATGTAGTTAAATTACATAACGAGGAGTGAAGAAATTATACAGTGCTATTTTTCTGACCAATTTTGGGGGCAGGTTCCCAATGTTAAGACATATACGTTCTTCTCAAACGTCAAAATAAAATTCCAAGCTGTATGTTTTAAAAAAGGAAAGAAACTAAAAAACACACCAAACAAATCGTTGTTTAGATGAGTTGGTGTTTCTTAAAGAAACAAACTTCATATCACCCTGTTCTCTCCATTTTAGGCATTCTTGTTAATTTCTTAAAAAAAATTGAATTCCCTATTCTAGTCAAAATTACGCAGTTTTCCGATTCAGAGAGGCTTCGGCCCCTTCCCAAAGTGGTGTTTAAAACGCTGCAATATATACACACTTCCTTCTTTTATATTTGTTTATTTGTCATTGCTTGCATTGTTAGACAAAAAATAATTAGAAATATTGAAAAAGAATTTTCGGAGTCATGTATCATCGCTCCCATTTTTTGCTTACTCCTCACGTGACAACTCTCGACAAATCAAAATTAGATTTACATGTGAGGTCCTTTTTGCGGGAGAGGGCTCGCTTTTCTTACTAAACACTTATATGATTATTATATAAATCTGTATAACTTTACTTTCTTGGCCATGCACATACTAGTTGGAAATAAAAATATATAAACCATGCTTTCTATGCATGTTGTGCTCATAATCATTAACCAAACAAAATAATCAAAGCGCTGAAAACACTGACGGGTCCGGAGATTTTTTTCAAACTTAAATAGTTGAAATAATTTTGAAAACTTTTTCTTCAAAAATGACCTGAGACCATACTGTGTACAATTTATAACAATATTCAACAACTTGTCAATATCTTATTTATTTATTTTTAAAGATTGTTTACAAAAAGAAGTACGTTTTTTACTTCTACCACATAACTACCGACCGACCCACACTAAATTTACCTCAGGGTCGTGGGCGGGAAAACAAAGAATGGTTTAAGTATGGCGTTAGCCTGCATTTCGTGCAATTATGGCATCATTCTTATCCGAGCTGCAGTATTCCGCGGCAACTTTAGGTTCGAGTCTCAGAAAACTTTCCGGAAATTTTATTGATAAGGAATTCGACCCACAAATAATTAAGTTCTCGGATCGCTCCATTGATCTTAAAGCTAAATGTTGATTCCAGAAATAAAACGTCTTTTAAAAGTTGTATTATTAAAATGATAATATTTAAACTATATATCAGACTTGAAGTAATTAAAATAATTTGGGTCATGTCAATTTTTCTGGTCGATCGTGGAAGGGGACATATTTATCAAAGACACATTTGACTGTTAAATGATTATGCTAATGAAGATTCTTTATTTTGTTGAATTTAAGCAAGTTGTTACTGAAATGCTAAATATAGCCAATTATTAAAGATTTAAATACTATTACACAATGACAAAATATTGTTTTGCAATACGAGCTTAATTATTCTTTATAATAAAACACATAAATATATGTATTATAACTATTGCAATTCTACTTTCTTGTAATAAGTTTCGTATTTCAAATAAATTGAAGTACATTTTTTTTTTGAAAATACGAATAACAAGCACTTGATCCTTGTCAATATTTAAAACGTTTCTGGAGCTACTTTACATTTATCGTTAATTTTACTAGTTTGTTACCATATTTTTACTGAAGTCAAATTTTAGCAAGAAACAAAATAACGAGTTTCTATATTTTAAGGATACGTTCCATCTCTCGCAGAATGGAACGAAAGTGATAGCAACCTATCGAACAAAGTCAAAACGAATCGTTTTTCGACCACATCAATTAAAAGTTTTTCTTAGACGTGTTCACTTTGATAGTGATCACTTTTTGCCAGTGTTTGGTCAATTTTCACACGTTGACCAAAACAAGAACGCAAACACTGTGTGAAAATGCCGTCTAAATTAAGCGGCGTTATTCAAACTGCGTGAAATGTTTTCAACACCTCTAGAACGCCTCCGTGATCAAACTAAAGGGCCGCGAACTCATGTATATATACACCCAAAATATGAGATTACAGTACAAACTTGGTTTAACCTCAATCTCGAAAACATCTATCCAATAAGCAAACATGTTTGACTCCAAAGCTCGTTCCGGAAGTGACGTCATCATGCCGGGGTACCTGTCGCTGTACAACCAATCATTTCCTGCCTCAGAAGACTCAGCTGACAGCCACGACTCACCCAGCGACCATCAGCAATCAACAGACACGTCAGGCTTGGAGACCGGTCTTGGATTTCAGCCTGCGCATTTCGCAGACCAGGCCTACCTTAAGCAGAGTCTCCAGTTTCCGGGATCCTCTGAACAACAGCGACCATACGCGCCACTTCACCCTGGTGCCATGATGTACGGCTACCCGCAAATGGAGGCCGCCCAACTTCCGCCCAGCCAGCCACCGTCTATGAAGGGAGCAGCACCAAACGTGGACATCACGCAGCGAGGCGAAAGCTACCGACAGGCTCCCTACGAGGCGGCAGGGAAAGCCCGGAAGCAGCGACGTGAGCGAACCACATTCTCCAGAGAACAGCTAGACATCTTGGAACGACTGTTCAATACTACTAGGTACCCGGATGCGTTTATGAGGGAGGAGGTGGCTATGGAAATCCAGCTTCCGGAGATACGTGTGCAGGTCTGGTTCAAAAACAGGCGGGCCAAGTGCCGCAACCAGCTGAAAGGAACTGAGGAGAGCAACAACCATAGCAGCAGCAGGTCCTCAAAGTCAAAGAAATGCAGCAGCCGGTCTCCTTCACCGCGATCCGAGTCTCCGGTCACTTCCGGCTTCCAGGTACCTAGCAGCGTTTCCGGTAGTACACAAGACAACAACCTGTACCACCCAGCTTGGAATACACAGACGCCTATGGCAAGCGCCTTCATGTACCATGGCAACAGCCTCTCCCGCTCCAGCGACATGCCCGGGGCGAACATCAGCAACGGTTTTCACCCGGGATACGCCTCTGTACCGTATTACGGCCAATCGGACTATCCCTTCTCCCTTCAACATCCGGGGCCGCATATGCAGACGGGTCAGCCAAGCGCTGCTCCAAGCATCTACAATAACCAGTACCCAAGCTTTCAACCGACGCAGACCGTTACACGTACTGACGAAAGTGGTGACGCAGAAGTGAAGTATGAGGCACTTTGATATGACTTTAAGTGTTGTGAAAAAAATGAAAATATACATATTTATTTTGTGAATTCTTGTCTCAATTATTTATTACTTACGTTCATAAATATAAACATTAATTTATGTGCATGCATGTTATTTTTAGTTTTGTTTATACGCGAAAAAAGAAAACATAATAAATTGTATTATTGTAAATAAATGTTATTTTCATTTGAATTCCTTTATTTCATTTTCGCTACCAGAAATGTACCTGTTCTATTGGACTTGTTATAATATTTCTTATCCATCGAGACTTTAAGACTAGAACAATTGTACTTTAACAAAATATTGGAATGTCAAGGCCCATAACTCTGCGTGTGACCTGACCATGTCGACGAGTGTATATCTTACAATTATGCTTCCTGAAGCGGGAATTACACCAGCTAGTGCTGAGGAATGATCCAGATAAGAATAACTCTGTATGGACTCAATAAGAAAAAACTCACCTGGCAAGGGCCATAACTCTGTGAAAAATGAAATGACCATTACATGCTGACGCTTCGCTGATCATTTCGATCTTAACAATTAAAACCTATCGTTGCTGAGAAATATCTCAGACAATAACGACGCTGTAAGTGCACTCTTTTCAGGGTAATAGGAAACCAAAAGATCAAGTAATCGGTAATCAAGTTGTCCGCATTTGACAAGTAGTATGTAATGGACATATGAACGGACGAATGATTAGGTTGCGTCTATGAAGCCACGGAATTGGACAGCATACAATAGCAACACGACGGGTTGACTTGTGAAATACACCAATCACAACATCATGGGATATGTAAGGTAGTCAACCCATCATGAAGATGCCTAGTAAACTCATATGAATTTGGTATCATTTGAAAGCCCTACATCAAGACATAACACTACACCCAATGGGCCTTCTGAAAAAATATCTAATTAATGGATGGACTGCCATATAACATGTATGTGAATTGTTATATAAGTTACGGGGTCACCTATTAACCCCGTAAGGTATATATCACGTCGACAACCTGTTTACATGTTTAAGTGTTTCATTTATTCATCGGAATCGGAAAATAGACGCCATTTCGGTACGATATAAATTTGGTGAACCAATATGAAAACTATGGGGTAACCGCGTGACCAGTCCTGGACCAATGGCGTTGCGTCATTTATGTTGGATGCGTGATGATGAAATATATCCCACTTACAGTCGTAGTGTAGCTCGGCCCTCATGATGGCACCGTCTGTGTTGGAGGCCCAGTAGATGTAGCGCTCATCCTGCGACCGGATGTAGTAGTCCACAGACGTCCCGATAACCTACAGCAGACATAACACATGGTGGTAAAGGTAGCAATGAACATGGCATACGATGATGGTGGTGATGTTGATGATGATGATAATGATGATGATGATGATGGTGGTGGTGGTGGTGGTGGTGGTGGTGGTGGCGACGACGACGACGACGACGACGACGACGACGGCGGCGGCGGCGGCGGCGGCGGCGGCGGCGGCGGCGGTGGTGGTGATGATGATGATGATGATGATGATGATGATGGCGCCTTACCTCAGAGAGTCCGCGATATAGGGTGATGGTGTCCATGGAGTTAGGGGAACGGATGTCCAGCAACTGGATTTTGTTCTGGGAGGTAACCAACAGAAACAGGTCAACCGCCACCGATTCTGCAAGGGCAGAGGAGGAGTTTAAGGTGAAATAATACTTTTTACGGAACAATATACTAGTATTTATATGTGTGAGCTAGTATTGGGGCTAAGGAGTTTGACGCCGACAGCTGCCCAACTCGGAGGAGTTAGGTCATATGATTAATGTTGAGGTCTAGTCAAATCCCGTTGGCTCGAACTTGCTTGGCTCGAATTTCTCGTTGGCTCGAACTTGCTTGGCTCGAATTTCTCGTTGGCTCGAACTTGCTTGGCTCGAATTTCTCGTTGGCTCGAACTGAATGTAATGGACCGATTTCTATATACTGAAGGTAAGCAATCCTGCTTCATTGAATTTTCCGAGGTATTTTTGATGGTCCCTTGGAGTTTAAGCCAACGAAGTTCTACTGCATGATATAAATGGAGCTACACGCTTAACGCACTGCCTAGCAAAATAGGGTCACTCCAGCAGAGGGTAGAATAGAACACGCATAAACAAAACGCGAATATTTACGATGAATGCCGTACAATTTGTGGCATTATCTATGTCGAAATAAAGGGTCAACTTCAGTTCTTAGATGTGATTAATATAGGAACTTAATGTAGGTTTTCTTCGGCCCTTCAACAATTTACAGAGGCAAAGTACTTAATGAATGAAATCTCATTGTGTTCACACTTTAACTAGGATAGGAAGAAGGTGCAAAGTATTAAATTAAAAAATGAGGGTTTGAATCAAATTTTAAGAAAGGGCAGGGTGCTTCAGAGGAGGGATAGGATGCTTACACATTGTATTGGCCTTAATCGAGATTGAACATGATGAATTTTACCCTAAATTGAAGTCTGGGATTGTTAAGAAATCGGTCCTCTACACCTAGTTCGAGCCAACGATGAATTCGAGCCAAGCGAGTCTGAGTGGTTCTTCTGTATACGAAAATAGTCATTAAACAAACTACAGCGTTCGTACAAAAAGGAGTGCAAATTGCAGATCGTGGAAACAGGTCAGGGTAATTTCGTTAATTGAATTTTAAGAGGCCAATTTCACACATTTCTATTTCATTGCTGAACAAGAGTAACTTCTCTCAAATCCTAAGGGCCAGCCAAAATGAGAACAGAAAAATATAGGATGTTGATTGTTCTTTATAATAATTATTGTGGCATAATTCGGTAATAAATTGGCCATTGCTTTATGATTACAAGGTTTCTTTTTGTACTGCGTGTTTTTAGTAGATTTCTGTCATAAAATGTGACTTTCAAAGGAAACCGCTTATATTTAACATACAACATACAAGAAATATATAGAAACATAGAGAGAAAAATCGCAATGCAAGAGTAGCCACCAGAACCGGGAATCTAACTCACTGGATTACATGTTTATAAAAGATAACTTGTTTAAGTTTAAAGCGGCTACATACCAGTTTATGAATAGGCAAATACCGTATTTCCTCACAACAAGCATAGAATTGTCAATGTCACATGGAAAGGGGCTGGTAATACATCACTTTACACGGTTAAACTATCATGTTGCTGACCTGTCCCATCTGCGTTTCCCCGTTTAAAATAGCGCATAACGGTTTTCTAGTTTAAATCATATCTGTTTATAAGTACAGAAAACTATACCGACGCTATTTTTAAATTTACTGGGATTTACATGGTAAATCTATTTTTAAATTTACTGGGATTTACGTGGTAAATCTATTTTTAAATTTACTGGGATTTACGTGGCAGACAACCCTAGTAAATTTGGGGAAATGCGCAAACAGTACGAATGATGAAAATGTGGCGAAATATTTTTTTTTCTTCCAATTTTATTATCTGGTGTCTAGCCCCTTTAAGATCGCAATATATTTCATCGACTAAGCACCAAAAGCAATGCCTTGAAATCATACAAAATACAGTTTAATTGCAGATTTTCGCCGAAGAGCTCAAAATTTTATGCGGACGAAACGTTGATTTGTAAACATTGTCGCTAAATTTGAGTCCCAGCCCTCTGCATGCAGACGTTTGATTTGGAAGTAAGAGAGGGCTAAAAAGTGCAAAATATGAAATTGAAATTTGCGACACTCGCCCATTTATTTTGGCAAATGCATACTTATAACCTTGAACCATTACATAATTTACTGAGACGGAGCCAGCACGAATACATATTATTTTGAATGTTGTTAATTTAATATAAAATGTTAACCCGTAATTAATTTTACCGTAATTAATTTCTTACATCTTTTAACTCAAGAGTTTATATGATCATGCACTGGATCTTTTCTATCCTTCGTTAACCACAAAATTGAAATTCCCCAGACATGTTATCCAATAATATAAGTTAAGAGGCAAATAAGCAATAAATGCTTTGAAATATATCAATATATGCACTGGTACTTGAATTGATGGCTTATCAATAAAGCGCTGTAGCATCTTTGCCGTCATATGCATGCTATTAAACACTGAGTCAAGTGAATTTCAAATGTGTTTTTTTGTTCAAAACATAACGTTATTTCGTTATCTCATGTATCGAAATGTATTTTTGAAAAATAAATGCTGTGGTGTATTGTCTCATAAAACATGCATTGGAGTTTCGATACGAATGAACTTAACAACATGGCGTCATGTTTTTATTGCAAGCAGCGGGACAACATACTATTATAGTAGACAACGCGACGCGGTACGCATTTTGCAATTGTAGCGCATCAACGCTATCAAAAATAATACAGAACTACGTTCCCTTGAGTAGCAATGTTAAGGATAAAATGACGTGACGTCATAACATGCGCTCTATCCCGTCCGCGCGTTGCTTTTATTCATGGCATAATATAATAATACACATGCAACTAATATAGTAAGAGTTTTCTATAGAAACTTGATATGATTATCGTTTTTAATCGTGAGCGTATCACGGCTTGTCAGAGCGATTACGGCATAATTGCCCGACAAAGACGAGAACCACCACCATTTCGTCATTTCTACGATATAAATATGGCCGACGGATACATGGTAGCCAAATTAATTTCGCCCCTTCCGTGTTTGTGTAACGAGTACTAACGGGAACCATACCGGATGTTTACACTCGGTGATGGTCAATGTAAGACGAAGAAATGTTTTGTTGAAACGTTTTGTTTTGAGGTAATTGTTTCTTTCAATATTGCGCTCCCATTGGATAAGCGCGACGTCATTTATCCAATGATGTACGACATTACAAATATCACTATTCTTAAATACAAAGTACTTATGTTGGCTGTTACATTTCTTTCAAAACAAATACTCAATTGCAGAAGATACTGCTTATTTTTAATCGTAATGAATAAATATTTAAAATGTTAATATAAGTATTGATCACAATGTTTCTTGCGCTTTTTTCTAGCGTTTTTTTTCTTGCGTTTATGCTATATGGACGCAGAAACAACCAAGAAGCTAGTACTACTGCGTTCATACAGCATAAACCGCAAGAAAAAATGCGATCAATCCTTCAATACATTTAATTTGATTATGATGCAGATATTGCTATAATCCATTTTGATCGGCTCCCCACAGCTTCTTACGATGAGCAGCTTCAGACAATAAAGCGAGTGTTCCTGAGAGACTGAGTAATGTAGCTAGGACGTTTCTTGCACAACTGCACATATTCTTTCTTAAGGTACCTCATCACTAATTGAGCCATGCTTGTCTATAGTTAGTAATGTTAAGTGGTATATATAATTTCACGGTCACACCATATATTTTCGAGTCTAATTGAGTTGGATTTGAGTTGGATTCATAAGAAAGATTTTTAAGCGATCAACATTTTTTTCAAATGAGAAGGCAATAGTTCTCAAGTTTTCCGATACGTTAATTCAGTAAATATTTAAGCAGTCAGTCGTTATTGATTTTAATCAGGTGAAGCGGTTGATATAAACAGTGGCTTGGCAAGTTAAAGGGTAGTTAATAACATATCATGTAGACCACCAAATCACTTAAATATGTTTAGTATGTACTTAAACAAAATAACGGCTATGCGACCATGTTTTTACTAAAAATCTTTAACCAATATAGAATGCTTGAAGTGTTTTTATTTACTGCGTATTTTATTGAAATCGAGGCTAACTTGCATATTCATTTAAGCAATATTTCAAGGCCTAATCATACTGTATAATATCTGTTTTATGTTCCAATTGTTGTTGTACAGTCGACCCCCGTTGGCTCGAACTTTCAGGGACCGTCATAAATAGATTTAGCCTCGAAAAATTCGAGCCATGCGGGAATGCTTACGTTCAGAATATAAAAATCGGTCATATGCATTCACTTCGAGCCAACGAGGAATTCGAACCGAGCGAGTTCGAGCCAACGGGATTCGACTGTAGTATACGATATATATTTTTTCTAAACGTGAACTTTTAAATACGAATTTACCAAGCATCTGCAGAATGGGCGAAAAACCTTAAAGCAATCTATACAAATGAACAGGTATATTTCCTATGTTATATTCTGTCAGCATCTGACGTTTATTACTGCAAAACACTTTACCGTACGTACCGGAACACTTCAGTGACCCCAATAAGCAGAAATTATCCACCATTTTGCACACAAAAAAACTCCATTACTGCAAAGAAACGCTTGAAAATCTATTTCATCAGCAAGTGGCTCACTGGCGGGGCATTTTGTGTTTTTGCTGCATTTTATTGCATGTTTGTATAAAGAAAATTAAAATTCCAGTCGTTTACGGTCATAAACCTCATTGCTGTTTAGACTGGCATTTCTTTTAGAACTGCATTTTGATATTAAGTATGACAAGAACACATTAGTGGTAGTTTAAAAAGGCTTTTTGGCGCACTGCCTTTCCATATAATTCATAATGAAATATTTGACTTCAATAAGTGCGCAACTTTCAGACAAATAATTAAAAAATGCAACTTTCAGACACATAATTAAAAAAAATGTAATAATGGCTTGGTGCAGATATGTAAAATTGTTTTACAGTAAAGAAAAGAGATACATCTTTTTAATGACATTTCATGGATGTTCTAACCCAGATATGACGAAATAGCCTCATCCTTACTATGATTATATGAGGACGACTTGATATATATATATATCCCTTTTCTATGATTTTAAAACAGAATATATTGCGAGTAAAGCAAGCAATTTGGAACGAATAAAAAGACAGAAATATTCGACTTTCTACTTAATACATGTACATGCATTGAGGGATTTCCAATGATCCAATCACACTTACAACCGAATAGTACAGTCTGATTGTTATAGAGCAAATTTTGGTTGGAATGAGGGTGCTAGACCCGCAGCCAATTCATAAAATAATACTACGCGCCAAAAGGAGCCCTCAGTGGGTAACCTTTAAGGGGTATGGGGACATAATCATGATTATGTCAGCCCCGAAAATCCAATTAAAAGGGCTGGTAGCTATGCATAACGTCTATCAACTATTATTGAATTTAGGCCTGCATTTTCAAAATTATGTTCAAATAATTATCATTTCCTGTTGTTGTTTTTTTGGTATCCGTTAAAAAAAGGAAGTAAAATAACAGTTTCAACAAAGTTTTAAAAGTCGTTGCAACATAAAGTCTGCGAGTAAGTCCTTTCAAAATGGCTTTTCTAAAAACATCCCATACACTCATAACTATTCGGCCATCACCAGGTAACCTCGGGATACACTAGATTCGGCCATCTCCGACAAGCTCGGGATATACTCGTAAATATTCGGCCATCTCCGGCAACCTCGTGATATACCTTTTCTGCCTGCGTTAGGCCAAAATTAAAAAAAAAATATGTTTGTTTGTGGTTACCCTATCCATAATCTTTAGAGTGTGTATGTAGGTAGGGATTTTTCCCTATAGTATGCACGTTTTGGGTACTTTCGCCCCTCTGTAGAAAAACAACATTGCAGACGGTACGATTAACGGGTAACTGCAAACAAGCACTGTTTTAAGGATGGCCTTACTGAAATCTTACCTTCTCTAGATCCCAAGTTATTTTTGTCCGTAAAATAGATCTCCTTTTCCGGATAATACGTTCTGACGGTTGTCTCCCCTTCCTCTGAGTCGCCATTGGGGGAGATGGTGTTATTCTGGTCAATACACAGCCCGGACCGCGGGTAGTTGGCACACTGGAGGACCTGGTACCAGTATAACAAACATATTTTTGAATGTCATTTGGATGTAACCTCCTCCCCATTGCGTCTGAAGAAATTTTATGATTACGGTACTCGAATCAGTTTAAGTTAAAGTTAGATGATATGAAGTAAATTCTTAATTAATAAGAATGGGCGGAGTGAGCGTAGCGAAAGAGTCCTTTTCAATCATTAAGATATTACTTCAGGTAATCTAACTGTCTTGCAATTCAACCTCATTGTCTGATACTTTGTAAACTAAAAAATAACGCAGGTGTATCGGATGAGTAGGCAGTAGGCGGACCTTTGAACATCCGTTAAAGGTGAATTTCTTAATGATTTAGTCCAGTACTTAATGACTGCCTATCTGCAATTTCATTGGCTGAAAATATAGGTTGCATTCTAAAATGAATCTGACAGTCTGCTTATGGATAAGTGCATTTTATTAGGCTTCTGCATACCGCAAACCACCCTCTTGCGTACCGAATACTCCTTAGGAAAAAAATGAATACTGCGTACCAAACTGTCCGAACTCCTCGGTCATTTCCCATCGAAAACAACCGAGTAGTTCCGAATGCGTACAAAAATGAGGGGTTTGAGTCAATTATCTTAATTCTATCTACATAACCGCAGTGAATTATTCAAAATGTTCATGTTTTACTCTTTTTAAAGCATTTTCTCAGTATATCATTATGTTGAGATAACTGAATCATCAATCAATTGTCTAAAGAAATTAAATTCTAACATCAGTCGGAGCTTGAAACAATCATAATTAGTTTCCTTAACCCATACACACGATTGAAATAATGTAGATAGTCGAGTATAAACTTCAGTCATTGACATCATTGACTCCATTTACACTAATGTTCATTTGTTGATACCAAGTAATCCGATTAGCTACATCGTTCTTAGATCTAATTAAGACCACTATTGAATACCAGCCCAGACTACTCGATTTTATCTTGGTATTGTTTTAAAGGGTTAAATGAGCTGAACAGGAATATGTAAAAACAGATCGAAACAATTGTTACAAGAAAGCTTTTTGGCATTGAAAGATTGCAAAAGTTCAGGTTCGATACAAGTTGAAAAAAAATAACAAAGAAAAAATGGAAATACAGCAAAATTATTTTCGGAAGTGTATATTTGCCCATTATAGTTATCATAATTGTAGTCAGCAAGCAATACTTTTCCAAATCGTACCAGAAATATATGGGGTAAACAGGGCCCCGTAACAACAAAAAGCGTTAGGCTTAAGATCGTAAATTGACTTCATTCACTCTATTTGTCAGTTGTTAATAACAAGTAATCCGATTAGCTACACCGTTTTGAGATCCAGTTAAGAAAAATATTGAAGACCAGCCCGGGCATCTAAATTTAGAATTATTGCCAAATGAGAGATGAAGTGTCAAGCCATACGTGTACATCGAATACATTAAGAATATAAGTAATACTGGCACCTGTGGTTTCTGGTTATATTCCCGGAGTATGTCCATGCACGCTGTGGTCGCCGCCTCCTCACAGAACGAACGGCACACCGGTATAGGCTTCTCCAGGACCGTACATGGTGGCGCGAACACGAAACACAGAAACTCCTTGAAAGTGAGATAATATGGCCTTTGGAAATTATACTGGAATACCTATTTGAACAACTCGGCCATCTCCCGCATCTTGGGAAGACATATCAGACGGCTCTGATTGCTAGAATACCTAAAAGGTGGTTTTATTGCCAAATGTACGAAACAAATGCTTTTTAAAAGCTCCTATTAAATTATGATATTTAAATTCGTTCATATTTTGAATAAAGGACCGGCTTTAAAGGGACTAGATACCAGAGTATACTATTGCAATAAAAATTGATTTTGTTGTGTACAACGCATTAGATCTTACGTTCTGGTGTATCTCGTCGCTTACACTATACATTTGGAAACCATTTTGCGCTATTTTTAACCGGGTAGACTCAACTTAGACAGCGACAAAACATTATTTTTTATGATATAAAATGGCGTAGTATCGGCCTCATACTAGCTCGTTTTCACGATCCTATGCTTATTTTGTGGAAATTCTGTATTTGCCGATTTTGCGACCATCTGGTGTCTAGTCCCTTTAAGTTTTTCTGGGAGACAGAAAGAAAACCACTCATGCATGTTATTCCGGTAACGATTTTTTTTTAAACTTTGTTAAAATGGAGTTATTTACTGTCTTTTATGAACAATCACAAAAACGATATTTACCCATTTATTACGCCGTAAATAATTCCATTTCCAATACTGTTACTAACACTTGACGACGAAATATAGCATATCTTGTCACATTTCGAATACTTATGAACTAAGGCGCTTTTATATAGACTTTGATGATGTTTTATCATTGAAATAAGCATTTTCGTCACATTTCGAACACAATTATTTTGATTGATGTCGGTGTTTGAAACATGCCAACGAGTCTCTTTAAAGCTGTACTCTCACAGATGGACCGTTTCAAAAACTTTTTTAAGTTTTTGTCTTGGAATGAACCAATCTTTGAAAACAATATCTTGAAACCAGTGATATATAAGACATGTGACAACATATCAGATCTCAGTTTTTAATATTAACGTTCGAAAATTGAAGTTTTATGGCTTAAAGCGCTCCTGACGCTTTAAAAAATGAGTTTTTTTTCGCATAAAACATTAATTATCAAACGTAAATATGAAAAATCTGCAATCGGCTCATTTATCAGCAGTCTTATTTTACCGGTTTCCAGATATTTAAGCAGATTTGGCTATTTCTAGACAAAACAAAACAAAAGTTGTCAAAACGGTCCATCTCTGAGAGTGCAGTTTTAATATTTACGTATGGAGAAATTACATGGCAAAATTATAATTCTTCAAACCACATGATTTTGTCCCATTGCTTTGATCCGAAATGGTGATTGAAAGGCAATTGGGACCAAATTTTGAAAAAGAAAATAATACGGCCAAAATTCTAGTCGCAAATAGTTATCTTCAAGCATAATTTCGGACAATGATACAATTCCCTGTGTTCCCCGTTCGATCGTATCGATATGAAAACTATTTCTTTTTGGAAAGTAAATAAAAAAATCAAAGCGTAAACGACAGAACAGTATACCTTTAAACTCTCTGAGCAGTTTTTAACCATGAGCGGAATAAAATCGTTAAGTGCTGACTGGACATCGCCAAGGTTTTGGTGTCCGAAGGCGTTCGGCAGGAAGGTCGAGTTGTATGGCGCCTCCGAGCACATAAACGCTTCCTGGAAGGGGACACATTTGTACCGGAAGTCGTCATAGTAAGACGTCTGTTTCGTCAGGCTGGGCAGCAGCAGGGCCACAAGGGCCATCCCACACACAGTCACAGTATTCCATTGGATGAAAGTATTTTCCCGCATAACTGACTCTGTGAGTCCCTATCTAAGAGTTGGCGAAGACACGATCATCAACACTGAATTGAGTAGTGAGATTATTTTCGCTAGGCTGCTATCGAGAATTCCGATGCAAGAAAATAATGAAATGTTCGGAATATTTCCGGATACTTCGAACAACTGTAATAACCATCAAAATCCGCGTGCACCAGGAATGTCGGCTTGATCAGTTATCAATGAACACCAGGCAACGAACATTCACACTCTACCAAGTTGATTTTGCAACTGTTACTCATTGTCTTCCCCTCTAGCGGATTAAGGGCGGGAGGGGGAGGGGCATACCCGTGCACCCAGCCCCCATCTTAAGTATTGTTTAAGTTAACGTTTAATGTCAATATCCGAGAAAAAAATATATACTAAAATGCATCGAAATGTTGATGAGAAATGGACCCTTCACCAACCCCGGAGATGGCTAATGTCTAAAGTTTGGCCTCCAAGTTCTGCCCCTCTAGCGCCAGATCCTGGAGCCGGCCCTGCAAACCACTTAGCTGAATGTAGATAAAAATAAGTAACAAATGCACCAGACGCTAGACTATAGTCATGTCATTTTTGTGTATTATAAAGAGAAATATACCATGCGTTTTTGCCATTTTTCCCCAAAGACGAACAAGAATAATGCGAGGATTAATGACAGTTTCAGTACACGAGATGAGAGTGATACGCAAGTTTTGGCAAACAGCTCGTATCTATAGTGTAATAAAAATAGCAATTGTGGTATATGTATCATGGGAATTATAACAAATGTGAAATATATGTATCATGAAAAATAAAACAAATGTGATACATTTATCACGGAAAACAGAACAGCTGTGATGTATGTATCATGGAAAATGTAAACACTATGATGTACATAAAATGGAAAATATAAATAACATGTACATTTATCCATAATAATTATTTTTGCAATTATATATAGCAACTGTGATACACGTATCATGGAAAATATAGCAACTGTGATACACGTATCATGGAAAATATAGCAACTGTGATACACGTATCATGGAAAATCTAGCAACTGTGATACACGTATCATGGAAAATCTAGCAACTGTGATGCACGTATCATGGAAAATCTAGCAACTGTGATGCACGTATCATGGAAAATATAGCAACTGTGATACACGTATCATGGAAAATATAGCAACTGTGATATACGTATCATGGAAAAATATAGCAACTGTGATATATGTATCATGGAAAATATAGCAACTGTGATATAAGTATCATGGAAAATATAGCAACTGTGATACACGTATCATGGAAAATATAACAACAGTAATAGATGTATCATGGAAAATATAACAACTGTAATAGATGTATCATGAAAATATAACAACTGTAATAGATGTAGCATGAAAATGAATATTGCTAATAGTATTTAATAAACACAAATATTCTAAATCACCTAGAAACCATTTAGCGGCTGTTTTGAGTAGCCAACTATCAAGATGATAATTTTAGACATTACATTAATTTATAAAACATATTTTATATCTTTTGACTCCGATGACAGCAGGAATTGACCCTAGTTCTTATCCAATACACCACTGTAAACATAAGAAGTGTGTTATGCTTCTTATGAACACAATTTAAAATCATGGCGTAATCTGTCAACAATATAAAAAAGTTGACAACAATTGAATGTGAAGGCCTATCAGGCGCGGACCAGAAATTGACGTTCGAGTGAGTGTTTTTAAGGGGCACATCCTTTTGACATTCGCCCCTCCCTCAGAACTGAAATTTAATTGGTTTAAAGTGTTGGCAGGCTTCTTTTGTTTGTTTGGTGTTGTTTAGAACTCACTTTAAAACACATCATATTTGTTGACAGCTTAATTTGTGAGGTAGTAAGGTATTGCCAATAATTCAATGGGCCATATTCATCTATATTTGCATAAACACGTACACTGGCCAGAACAGAGGGTGGTGTTTCAAGTGGTTTAATCGTACAAGGAATTCCAAAAGGGTAGTTAAGGCGAGTTGACAAACTGCAAGTTGAAATATTGATTGAAATCACTCTGACTTCCTGTGAAATTCACAGAAATGAACTAAATAAAATTAAGATTTTCATTGGTCATAATATCCTAGTTTAAATCCCATTGGTCATTGCAAAATTGTCAAATAAAATAAAGGAGTATCGAAAATGAGCTCTTTCGATCTCTGATTGTTTAAAAGTTAAATATTTTTAATTTCCTAGCGAACGGTATTTCCAGAAAAGTAAAACTTATTATCTCTTACACATTGTACCCGGACTTGATTGTTTTTATTGTGGAATACGGTCCTGCTTTGTTTTCCTTCCTTATATTGAGACCTACTTAACGAAAATGTCTTTTCGGGTCATGCTAAAGTGTTGACCAATTAGCTGACGATATACGAGTAGAGGGAAACTGCTGACCATATAGATACAGACGAAAAATCTTACTAGGAAAATGAAAGTAGTATGAAGAGTTATTTTATTTTTAGTTGCAAGCCACAAGCAAACTGGATTACTACTTCAAGGTTGATGATTATAGTCTCAACAAATGTTCAAAAAAGAACTCGGTTCCTGTTGGTCATATATTGTCAACCTACAATATTTACACCCAACTTCCATTCCTTAAATGAACTGCCTTTCGGCAATTGCGTTCATCAATCGATGAACGCAACATCTTCGGATATGTTCGGATCGCGATTCATCGCATAATAATATACATGAAAATTATTGATCTTGTTATTGTTTGTATTGTGTCAGCAGGTCCCGTAAAATATAAATCAACATTTTAGAAAGTGCTAAGTTATTATATTTTAAACATTTTGTTGCCAAAAGTGTTTCAATTTTACGTTTAAAAGTGATTGAAAGTGGTTGATCTTTTCCCGCGTTATTGTGACGTCATTTGAAAAAAAAATGTTTCCGGTAACAGTCGGGTCGTCCTATTTACAGAATGGGTAAGAAAGGATTACTGAAAGGTAATCCGAAATGAAATTAAGTATTTTTTAACGTTTCTTGAATACAATAATGAACTATTGGTGTAAATATAATGAATGAATTGCGGGGTTGATGTCATTATCGGGGATATGAACGCAATTGGGCTGGTCAAAGTACGCGTGGAGTCCTTCGGACTCCACACACTTAGACCAGCCCAATTGCGTTCATACCCCGATAATGACATCAACCCCGCAATTCATTCCTTAAATATATCTATCAATACAGCGCATGACGTACCGTTACCGTTTTAGGAGTGAAAACATTTCTGAATTGAAAAATGACTCGTGTTCAGTCAAACATTTGTCTGTAATACTGTATATCGTAATTATACAAGAAGCTCATTGAGCAGATGATTTTTGTTAAGATTTACCCGATTGTAAATAAAGTTTCTTGTTTCTTTCATGCTTTACGATGAAATATGGGGTTTTAACAGTGAAATAACAACAGTGAAAATATCAATTTGATATTTTCACTGCAAAATAAGGAGTGAAAATATCAATTTTCAGAACTACTTTTAAAATCCTTTGTTGTTACATGTACTTGGCTTGGTCAAAACAGAACACTGGACTTCAGTAAATTATGTCAAAAAATGTTTTAAAAAAATAAAGAAATATTTTATAAATTTAAATAAATATATAGAGGATATTTGTTTATTTCAGTGTAAGATCGTATTTTATTTCACGAGTGTCATAGAAAAACATATTTTCACGAGTGGCGAAGCCACGAGTGAAAATGTAGTTTTTTTATGATCACGAGTGAAATTAAATACGATCTTACACTGAAATAAACAAATTTTCTGTTTCTTTTATGCTTATTTTCGGAGTTTTATTTGTTTTTTTTATTTATTTCTGAATTACCCCCTTTTTGGAAAAGGGTGGGCTTTACGCCGCTACCCGTGGGGCGCCCCTCATGCATAGTTATAGCTGTCAACTTTTTTACTTTCGGTTTGCTGAGAAATAGGTCTCTGATATTCATTCTTATAGCTTAATATTCGCTCGTTTTTTATTGCAAAGCTTTATGAGCAGTAAAAAATGAAGTATTATTAGTGCACAAATGTTCCAAAAAATAATGAAAACACTTAATTTTAACCAAATTACTACGCCGCTATTTATAGAATGAAAATTTGGAAGGTCAAATGTGTTAGCAAAACAAATGTGGATACTCATTGGATTTTAACCATTCTTCTTAGTTTTAAGACTGCATATACGCGTGTTTTTATAGTAAGTTAATATACAGTCATCTTACTGTCAGAGACCAGTCTGTTTCGCTTTAAAATGTTTGTTTTCCAGAAGAGTAAATGCCACGCTAGTTTGTTGACACATTTTGAGATGTGGGTGGGGTAAAAAATATCGGATCTATCTGTAAATTGTTGTGTGAATTCTCCAGGAAGCTCATTTTACGTACTACAACGGTTAACAGTTCAAAATACATTTGATCGATGCTATAAAATTTTATTTATGTTCGAACAGTTGTTTTTGTCTGTAATTTGTTTGGAATGACAGCAAATGTTCGAACATTCAGCTTCAAAGATCAGTAAAATGTTTGATAAACGGGATAACCGGTAATAAACGGTAAGTTGTTAATTTCCAATTATATATTTATTTAAATTTATAAAATATTTCTTTATTTTTTTTAACCTTTTTTGACATAATTTACTGAAGTCCAGTGTTCTGTTTTGACCAAGGCAAGTAGATGTAACAACAAAGGATTTTAAAAGTAGTTCTGAAAATTGATATTTTCACTCCTTATTTTGCAGTGAAAATATCAAATTGATATTTTCACTGTTGTTATTTCACTGTTAAACCCCCATATTTCATCGTAAAGCATGAAAGAAATAATTGGAAATTAACAACTTACCGTTTATTACCGGTTATCCCGTTTATCAAACATTTTACTGATCTTTGAAGCTGAATGTTCGAACAATTGCTTTCATTCCAAACAAATTACAGACAAAAACAACTGTTCGAACATAAATAAAATTTTATAGCATCGTTCAAATGTATTTTGAACTGTTAACCGTTGTAGTACGTAAAAATGAGCTTCCTGGAGAATTCACACAACAATTTACAGATAGATCCGATATTTTTTACCCCACCCACATCTCAAAATGTGTCAACAAACTAGCGTGGCATTTACTCTTCCGGAAAACAAACATTTTAAAGCGAAACAGACTGGTCTCTGACAGTAAGATGACTGAATATTAACTTACTTTAAAAACATGCGTATATGCAGTCTTAAACTAAGAAGAATGGTTAAAATCCAATGAGTATCCACATTTGTTTTGCTAACACATTTGACCTTCCAAATTTTCATTCTATAAATAGCGGCGTAGTAATTTGGTTAAAATAAAAAGTGTTTTCATTATTTTTTGGAACATTAGTGCACTAATAATACTTCATGTTTACTATTCATAAAGCTTTGCAATAAAAAACGAGCGAATATTAAGCAATAAGAATGAATAGCAGAGAACTATTTCTCAGCAAACCGAAAGTAGAAAAGTTGACAGCTATAATTATGCATGAGGGGCGCCCCACGGGTAGCGGCGTAAAGCCCACCCTTTTCAAAAAGGGGGTAATTCAGAAATAAATAAAAAACAAATAAAACTCCGAAAATAAGCATAAAAGAAACAGAAAATTTGTTTATTTCAGTGTAAGATCGTATTTAATTTCACTCGTGATCATAAAAAAACTACATTTTCACTCGTGGCTTCGCCACTCGTGAAAATATGTTTTTCTATGACACTCGTGAAATAAAATACGATCTTACACTGAAATAAACAAATATCCTCTATATCTTGTATCTTGTCTTGCATGGTTTTGATATTCCTTTCAAACAGCTACACTGACTCAGGAATACCCATCAACAATTAACCCAAAAACAATCTCTGTTATAGGTCGACCATTCAGACCATTCGGACACTATTCATCCGGCTGGTTTACCACGACCAAGTATCTTTTTTAAAGATACATTTGGTACTCCATTTTATATTAACTGTACACGTTGTGATTGTTGACGTTATGCATCCCTTGCCGAAATTAATCTATATATCTATTTATCTATGGATATTCTCCTTTAAATATTTATTGAATGTAGTATTGCTGAAAAAATGTTGCTAAAAAGGAAAATAAGGGTATCGTAAGCCTTGTGATGTGTCCTCGATTAATTGCCCTTGTAATTGTAGTTTCTATACTCTAAATACTTAAAGCGTTTCTTAGAAAATAAGTTCATTTGATCATGTTCTTTATTTTAACTTTTCCGTTGTTTCGTCCTTGCCGTAACCTATGTTTTGTCCTTGTCGTAACGCTTGTTTGTCCTTCCGTAACGTTGTTTAGTCCTTGCCATAACGTTTTTTTGTCCTTGCCATAACGTATTTTTTGTCCTTGCCGTAACGCTGGTTTGTCATTGCCGTAACGCTAGTTTGTCCTTGCCGTAACACTGAACATAAAATACGAAGGCAGGTTTCAAAAACAATTAAATAAGAAACAATTAATAAAGCTATCCAAATGGTATTATGTATTTTATTTACTGAATATTTTTATTGGAACAATGCATTTGTTGTACAATTTCATATATGTAACAGAAATGACATTTAATGGTACGCAATACTTTGAAGAAACACATTTATGTGTAACAATGTTCTAAGGTGAACATCAACATTTCATCAATGAAGAAAATCATCATTCTTTCTGCCGATATGTTACACCAGAAACATTATAAAGATTTTCTAATCTTTGACGTCATCGTGATAGGGAAATACATTATATAGTTGTAATGCATTTTAATGTGGGTGATTTCGCACTATTTTTGTTTTAAATAGATATTTGATAACGATTTCATACCAAGTTCTTTATAGAATTTTAAGTATTATAGAAAATATTCTATTTTTTATAAAATCTTGAACTCATTGCTCAATGAAATGTGCGAGATATTTTACATATTTGTGCCAGCCAGACAAAATACAACCACCGCGCATTTCTGGAGACTCGCCATTAGGCCATCTCTCCAAACATTCAAAAAACAATCTGTATTAAACTTGATGGATAACAACACTTTTCCCTGTAAGAAATAAACAGCTAGGTTAAACGCCTGACTGCAAGTTGAAGACAGAATATGTCTCCGGGTAACGAATCACTTCGTAAGATCGAAATAACTAGAGAAGTATTTGAAAATGTAACCATCCGTATAATAAAACCCGACGTCAACGTAAATGGACGTTGTAACGTCGCTTTAAAGCTGCCATCTCACAGATATACCATTCTTACAGCTGTTTTTATTTTTTTTGTCTTAGAAAGAGTATTTTTTGCATAAACATCTGCAAACCAAAGAAATAAGACTGCTGACAAAAAAATCAGATCGTAGATTTTCATATTTCCGTTCGAAAATTAATGTTGTATGGCTTTAACCGTTACTAACGGTTTAACAGTAACGGCATAAAACATCATTTTTTTTTTTTTTTTTTTTGTCAGCAGTCTTATATAACTGGTTGTCATGGATTCTCGCAAAAATCGGCTCGTTCCAAGACAAAAAATACAAAACTTGTCAAACATTCAATATTTGAGAGTTCAATGTTTGAGAGTGCAGCTTTAAATATATGGATGAAAATGAATGTTTTTTTAAAGATAATCAAACCATAACCAAGTATCTTCAGTGTTCTGTTATGGCCATCGTGGGATTGCCCTTACGCGAAGGAGCGAGGACGAGAAGGGACGACGGCGAAGAAACGAAAGTATAAACGAACGACGGCGAAGGAGCGGAGGGACAAAAGCGAAGGAGCGAACACAAGAAAGTATGAACGTATGACGGCGAAGGAGCTGATGGACTAAGGCGAGAAATCGAAGACACGGAGAAACGAACGTACAGAGGCGAACGAGCGGAGGGACAAAGGCGAAGGAGCGGAGGGACGAAGGCGAAAGAGGGAAGGGTCGTAGGCGAAGGTACGAATGCGAAAGAGAGCGAAGGGACGAAGGCGAAGATGAGAAGGGACGAAGGTGAATGCGAAAGAGCGGAGGGCCGAAGGCGAAAGAGCGGAGTGACAAAGGCGAAGGAGCGGAGGGACGAAGGCAAACGAGCGAAGGGCCGAATGCGAAGGGACGAATGTGTAAGAGCGAAGGGCCGAAGGCGAAGAGGCAGAGGGACGAAGGCAAAAGAGCGGAGGGACGAAGGTGAAAGGACGAAGGCGAAGGTACGAATGTGAAAGAGCGAAAGGCCGAAGGCGAAAGGGCGGAGGGTCGAAGGCGAAAGAGCGGAGGGTCGAAGGCGAAGGGACGAAGGCGAAGGAACGAAGGCGAAGGAAACTTCACTCCATACCTTCGTACTCTCGTACTTCCGCGTTTTTGCCTCGAGTGTTATGGGCAAATCACAATGGTCCAAGCATCGAATCGGAAATAAAATATATTTCCATACTATCAGTATGGAAATACCGTTCATGTTAATTTCAAACATTTCCATTAATTTTATATGAGCTTTTTTATAGCATTGTATAGGTATCTGCGTTACCTAATGCCCTTATTCGCCAATTTAATATGCGCTTCTTTATCCATATGTCTTCTGCGCTTTACACAAATGTACTGAGCAAATGAACGTTATCAAAATATCGAAAATAACATTAGTAATATTACAGACACAAAAGCATTGTCTGATTTATAGCATTACAATACGAGGGTCACAGATGGTGTAGAGAAAACATTTACTAGAAGTATGCATACCACAGAAATCGTCAGAATCTGTTTCCTTTACTTATCTGTGTAAAATTCATTCATGAACATTGGTTGTGCTTGATGATGTAATATTCTAAAATAGGTGAGGTATAGCAGAGCGGATCAGGCCCTATGACGTCAAATGAAGTTGTTTTCATTTATGGGAGAAGTAGAAATCAAAATTAATATATGGAGTTATTTTCTATAAATTTGAATAAGATTTGACTACAAAGTTAAACATGACTGAACAATATAACCACTTCTAAGTTGCATCAGTTTCAACATGCAGTTGTTGTTTTTTTCCAAAAAGAAACATGTTTGCAGATGAAGCACAGCAGGTTCAGATAACATCGTATTTTATGTTTTGCAATTTGCACTTTGTTTTGACATTTTGTTGATGTAACAAATCAGAAAGCTTATATTACAATTCTAACTGTACCATTAAACGGAAATATTGCTATTCTTGTTGCGCCTATATGTAGTTTCAGGGTATTTTATAACAGAAAACTTAACTGAAGGGAGAAAAAACTCAGGAAATTTATATAACAACTTGTAGTTGTAACATTAAGCGAAAATATTGCTGTTCTTGTTGCACCTATATCTAATTTTAGAACAGGTAATAACAGGGGATTTTACTGGATGGAGATTTTATGATTAATAGTAAAAAAATGTTGCGCCGTACATTTTGACGTCATGAATTTATATTACTCACTTCATTTATGAAGTTTTATTCTCAGAAAATTTGGTTCAGGTAAGCTGATATTTTATACATTACTAATAATACATCAGGACATATATTCAAAAAGTTTGATGGCATTATACATCTGTATATATATTTAATCACAAAAACATTTATACATACAACTTTATTTTATACTGTGTACTCTCTGGTAGCCTTTTATTGTGAAAACAATCATTTGCTTACAAAGAAGTCAATACATTAAGAATATTTTTTCTGGAATAATCTTTTAAAGAATATCTTATTTTATATAATCACCAAATATTATGAGACGACGTCAAAAACCCATGTAGAAAGTCTATGTATTATTTGAATGGCCCTCGTTTGTAGCAAACATAACTATTTTAAAACCGTTTATGTTCTCGAAGCAAAAAAGTATATTATTATTAATTATCTAAATAACACTGTCTCCTATCATGAGCAAAATAAAAAGAGAATGCAAATATAGTCGATTTATCTTGAAGTCTTCTGATAATTTTATATACTTTCTGTGAGCACAATTCACATATTATTAATAACAAAGAGCCCTCTTACATATTTGTCACGAATTAATAAATAAAAGATAACCCAAAGCTTCCCACTGAACAATGTATATCTATCCCCAGCTGATGGCCTGCATAGATATACAAATATTTTTTATAGATGTATTACACTCAAAATATCGCTCTATGTTGTAAGGGGAATAACTCAATTATCAAGTGAAAATGTCTATAAGGAATACTCTCCCTTTTAAAGCTGTTTTACCCATTTCGTTAATCGGACCGTCCCAGGGCAGGTCTTATAACACCAAGAAGGGATGGTAGATAAACATTAGTTCTTAGGCAATTTCCTTGGCCTTTGACCAGCGAGGTAGTGTAAGTGATGACGATTCAAGGAAAAGTATGATTTTTCGTGGAATTTTCGCTGTGATGGACTAGACAGTTTACACGATGAAGAAGTTCGCGTTGAGTTTGTTTAAGGTAAGCGAACTGGTGGCATTTGTTGATGAAGTTGCGAACGCACGTGCAAAACGAAGCGTTCGTACTTTCACTTTCATTCTGGAAATAATGGGCCGACTAGAATCGTGATAAAAATGTTTATTTTGAGTAAAAAACTGTATGTAATTTACTTTCGTTAGAGCTTTTTTAAAGGTATTTTTTAAATGGAACATGATGTAAAAATAAAATCTATAACAAAGTAATATTGACGCTAAAAGCAGGGTTATTTTGATAGCTGGGAAAATGACAATATTCTTGTGATTTACTGCACTATTTCTGGACGGGATAATGAGTCAATTTAGATTCCTTTGTCATTTAACCCGGCTATAACAATATACAATATGCCTGGAATTCACATCATTATGTTGATTATTTGACAAAAAATCCAACTTCCAACCTCGGAGTAGGATTAAATTTGTTATTGGTCCAAGGTCCATGGACCTATGAGTTTTGTTTTCTTTGTATGTGTTCTGTGTTCTGTTCTGGGCATTATTTGTACCTGTTCATAAGACTAAACAGATAATTAGTGTATATTGGCTGGCACTTGAAAAAATCTTTCTATATTTGACAAATATTTTAGTAATAATGGTAACAAACAACCAGTATGGCATACATTAGCTGTGTTGCACAACTCTGCTCCTGTTATATTGATGCCTTCACAGATAAGGGGCAAGATGGGCAGAAATTAAATTAGGCTGGGCTTATCAGCAATACTATCTTTCCAGCCTTCCTGCATCCCTGAGATATTTTTTCAGTTTCATATTTATGATATAAAGATTTTCTCTGTGTGGACAAAGATGGTTATATTATTCAGGTCAAAAGTGAAGTTAAATCTTTTAAAATATATAAAGTTTACTAATAGAAAGACACTTGCATGTATGTCAGATTTGCACTCTGATGATGTTGAAGATGAATATCATTTCATCTTTATTTGTCCTTTTTACCAACAAATGAGAGAGAAATGCATAAAGCTTTAATATATATATATATATATAGAGAGAGAGAGAGAGAGAGAGAGAGAGAGAGAGAGAGAGAGAGAGAGAGAGAGAGAGAGAGAGAGAGAGAGAGAAAAACCTAGCATATTTAAATTTGTACAGCTTAACTGTCATCAGAAAAGAAATAGTTATGTTAAGTATATACTTATAGGAAGCTACAAAGGCATGAAGATTACAATTAGTAATTGCATTGAAATAGTTTTGTCTATTATTTATGACACTATTTTAATATGTAACTATCAACCATATTTTTACTAATCACTCTATATATATATACACTCATATTATATGTAAAGTGATCACAGAACATGTTTTTAGATCCTTGTAAATGATTATATATTCGATCGTTATAAGATCCATCCTAAGTATGTGTTATTACCTTACATGTACATCTTGTAGTTTTAATTGTTTAAATGTATTTATATTTCATAAGAAACTGAAGAGTTTACCAGAATAAAGGCTGTTCTGTTCTGTTCTTGATAAAAAAGATGTAAATTCAAGGTTACTGAAAAGCGCTGGAGAAGAAAATATTAATTATCAAATTAAACATCTCTTAAACTAATATTATAAATAAGTAAACCCGAAAGGAGGTTGTCCTGTTAGTGTAGCAGTTAGTGCACTCCTTTCTTACCTAGACATGACCCAAGTTTTATTCCCGGCCTGGGCACAATTGTGAGGTTGGTTTGTTGTCACCAAGCAGGACAACTGCATTTCTTCTGGGAACTCTGGTTTCCCCAGCAAGACAAGACCACACTCTCACGTAACATCGTGCCAACAAGAGTGGTGAATATAATGTTGTAATAACTTAATTCACAATCCTTTTAAAATAAATAAGTAAAAACTAAACCTGAAAGGAAATGTGCGTCCATTGTAAGGCTCTATTCTTTGACTGCCTGAACACTAACCATTAGTAGGTTAAGGAGAGGCGGGCATATCCAGCTACAACATCATCCAAAATCTGTCCACATGAAGTTAAATACATATAATTTTATGTATGTTAATTAAATGCCAAAACCTCCTGGGCGAGGTCTGAACCACCAACAACATGTTTAAAACCTTAGATGTAATACTTTCTGTGGGGTTGTGTGCACATTTCAAATTGCACCCCAATTTGTCTCGCCTCTAAAGTGAAATCCTGGACTTGCCCCTCAGCTTACACTAGAGCTCTTATGAGAAAACCCCGACTTCTTATACTTAAATAGCCAATACACTTTTATTGTCAGTTATAAATTCAATTCCAAGTCTTTATAATGGAGCCTTGTTTAGAACAATTCAGAAAATGGGAACAATTGTAAGTTGTATTTAAGCTATGATCATGAAACTTCCTAGGCATGTTCATTTGTTGGCTTAATCAGCAGCTGACCCCTGATGAGTCAAAGGTCATTGTCACAAACAACATTGTTTTGAAAACACTGTCCACATAACAACTCAATTATGGTTTGAACTAGGACCATCTAATTCTATTTATGGTTGCCTTGACGAATAGAGTATCTCTATTGCTTTTGTGGTCAGTTAAGGTCAATGGCCAAGGTCATGGTCAATGGTGTTATTAAAGCATTATCTGTACAATAATTTGAGAATTAGGTCAATGAAACTGATAGGTTGAGCTTGATCTTTTTACACATGAATTTTATTGTTAGTTATTTCTTACCTGTATGGAATACCTCTATTGTCTTGATGTCAATCATAGGTCAAATGTCAAGGTCACAGCAAATATTGGAAAATGTTGTATGTTAAAAATCCAAGAATATTTGCCATAGGATCAGGAAAATTAACTTTACCTACTTAACAGGAAATGGTTATATTCCCTCGAACTGGGTAAAACAGGTGTATGAAAATAAAAACTTCATGAAAAGATAAGAAAAGTTTTCTGTAAAAATTGTGTGTTTTATCATAAATTACATCTCTGCCAATAACCTGGTTTAGCTAATCTTTACAGATTGATTTCCCCGGGTGAAGTCTTATCTAAGCCAAGGTTGGATTTTTAACTGTTAACTGGGCCTAATGTTTCATAAAAAAGTAAGCAAATGAGGAATTATTATGTATTTATTTATCTTCAGGCTTAATTATATGCTTTATTTTCCATTTAAAGGGACATGCTCATCTTTTTGTAAAATGCACTATTTTTTAGTATGACAAAATAAAGTGATGTAAACAATTAGGAGTCTTCCAATGAAGTTAAGGGTTCCCAAATAAGAATTCGAAACTGGTATGGTAAAAATAAAATAATATGCAACTATAACTTAACAAATTCACAGATTTACAATACAAAAAAACAATGTACTTCAAGACTGATTTAAATTGTGACCATAAAAGTAATATTGAAAACAGGTTTTGATATTTTTAACTTCCAAGCATTCACTTTTTGAAGTTTTTGTATTTCCAAGGAAGTTTAACTCATTTAATGGAAGTCCTTTAAGATACCAAAAGCTGAAACCTTTCAGCAGATATTTATAGGTGCTCAAATATGTCTTTGTTTAATAGCATTAATAAACAGATTAACAGCTTAGTTCATGTGTGAGTGGTTGATTGACATTATCACTGAATGTTATCATTGTATTGTTAAAATGTCTAAATATCCATCACTTGAAAACTGGGGAAGTCCTAGTGGTTATGCACCAGTCAACTGTAACCAGGCCCCCCCCCCCAGTCCGGGGTATACCAAGGATAGCTGGGGTAATAGGCCATGTTTTTACCTTCAAGGTGGCTCCGCAGTGCTGGGTGCATGTGGTAGTTTTGTCTTCACGCCAAAAATAGCTGGGAATGGGTCTAACCTAGGGTCCCTGGGGTGTGGGGGCATTTAACGGGGATTTTACCCGCAGTTCGTCCCTCCAGGGCGGGGATTTTGTCCAGGCTTGGCTGGACCAAAAGTCAAAGTCCCCGCTATTCCCGGGACCTAGCGGGGGGGGGGGGCATGGTTACAATTGTCTGGTGCATTAAGGTGCTGTTTGTGGGTTCCACTCCACTAAAATCAAAATACTTTCTTATACTACAACTCCAATTTAAAATATATAAGTGTTTTCAGATTCGTAACTGGGTAAACGAAATTTAGGTCCAACATCATGAGCCAATGCCTTTAATTTTGAATTTCATTTTTTTAATTTTTTTAATGGTTTTCTACTTGAAATATCATTATAATTATATTCCTTATATTTGGTACCATTATAAAGGCATTTACTTAAAAAGCTGAAAAAATTTTTTACCCGCAAATTAAAATATCATTTAGAAGTTTGATCGCTGTCTATTTTTATTTAATTATTTATCTTAATTGCCTTGTTGGCTCGCACTGTATATTAAGGACCGATATTGTTTTACTCTTTGTAAGCATTTATTCTTGGCTTGATATTCGCGAGGCTCGAATCATTTTTGCCGGTCCCTGGGATATCAAGCCAACATGTTTTGACTGTATTACTAATTGATAGGGTCTGAAACATGTTCAAAATTATATCTAGGGCTTGGCGGATTAGTCCTTGTGCTGAACACTTTTTATCAGGAGCCAACTTAAAATTTAGGGAAAGCCAAAAATATAAGATATTAATCTTTTCATAGTAAAAGATTAAAGACCAATAAATTATTGTACCACTAACTAATCAGACTTCAAGGGGTCTTTACCCTAGATGGAGGGCTTATAAGCAAGCAAATAAGATTTCAGTATACAATACCAAATGCAGAAAGTTAACACAAAAGGTGTATACATTTAAGCCCCATAAATAAATAATTGCCCAACCTTATCAGCCCAAGCCAGAGGGCTTATAAGCAAGCAAAATAAGTTTAACAGTATTTAATACTTTTTATAACAAGAATGCATTAAAACACATTTCATGAACTCAAAAGGTGTATACATGTACATTTACCTAAAGACCCATAAATAATTGCCCCACCTAATCAGCCTTCAAGGGGGATCTTGCCCCAGCCAGAGGGCTTATCAACCAGAGATGCTATCTGCCTACACAGATACTGTTTCAATGTTTGATGTTCACTCTTATCTCAACCATTTCTACAACTTGTAAATGTTCTCATTTGTGTTTTAGTATGGTTTGAATGATCCTGACTCCAGGATGATGATAGATTCTGCTTCATGTACAAAAATAGTGGTAGTGGTCAATTCTTTTTTCAGTTATTCTTTCTTTGTGAATGTGAAAAGTCCACTGCTAGCTAGCTGGATAAGGTGTTGGCGCACCCGGGTCATACACCCCCTTTTCCTCAACCTCAACCCCTGTTTCCCCCCTTCCCCCCCCCACCTCGCCTCCAACCCTAATTTGTCCAAGTGAACACTTTTATGTCAACGTTGGGTAAAAAATGTCAATAGAAATCACCAGAAAACATCATTTCAAACTAAAATAGCAAAATATGTTTGGGAATGAACCCCAAAACCCCACTAACCACTTGTAAATTCCGCAACTCTTTGTGAGGGTTGGCATGTCCAAAAAAGCGCCTCTGTAGTTGCGCCAATGCCAAATCCTTAATTCTCCCCAAGATTTCCTCTCATTTTAAGATTTGGTCCCAAGAACTGTGAGATTTTTATCTTAAATTTTGTACAGATTTAGGAAAACTGTAATTGTAGGTCCAGTAAAAATCAAAATTTCATTGTGAAATTTAAAATTTAATATATATTTTTCTTTATTTGAATTCACAGTTTATCTGATAAAACACTTGAAAGTCTCCTAAATATTTTGCTAAAGAACGTGCACAATTCTGATGAATGATTCCATATACAAAAGATAAATGTTCTTGTAAAATGGAATTATTGATTAAACTACATGGGTATTATTTATCTGTTTTGCAGCCATCTTCTTCTTTCACTACCAAAGTATGGCACCAGTTTATCAAAGAAAGACTTAAGACCTCATGACTAAGTAATATTGTTATCGTTTGAGTAATTTGCTAATTGCAGGGTAAACATAACAATCATGACTTATTATTATTTCTATTCCATGATAACTGATGTGTATTAAGGTGGGTGGGGTAAATGGAAGCTCTACACAATTAGCCTATACTGTGGAATGCTGGCTCCCAGTCATACAGGATAATCTGTCTGTCATCAGTAATTTACAGCAGTCACTTTCTGGCCACTGTATCTGATATGCTGATAGGAGTTGTGATCTCCAACATCTGGGTATATATAAAAAAATTGCTGCTGGTTCCAGGGAGGTAACTGTAGTTGCTACCAGGAGTGTGTTTGGTAAAAATGTGAATTATTTCCCTTAGATTGAAGTTTTACCTGGAAATAGCACTTGTGATGAAAATGACAATTGTGGTTTTCTTTTACGATTTGTTTGCCCTGTTTTGTATTTTTTTAAATAATTTAGTCTAGTCATATTGTAAGAAAACTATGCACCAGTCAATTGTAACCACGCCCCCCCCCAGGTCTGGGGAATAGCGGTCCAGCTAAGCCCGGGCAAAACCTTCGCCTTGTGGGGATGAACTGCTGGTAAAACCCCCACCGAATGCCCCCACACCCCAGGGACTCAGATAAGGCCAATTTCCCACTATATTTGGCATGAAGAAAAACCTTCGATGTCACCCGGCACTGCAGGGCCCCCTGGAACGTAAAAATACGGCCCATTTTCCCAGCTATCTCCGGTATACCCCCGGACCATTGGTAACAATTGACTGGGGTATATTTTTTTTTAATTGATTCAATTTACCATATAAATGCTTTTGAGATAAATAGCTAATATTTTTTTCAAAAAGTTACAATTCATGTATTTCGATGCCACGTGCATGCATAATTAACATCTGTGATGATGATCTTGCTTGTAGAATCTTTTAAATAAAAGATTATAATCTTTGGCATATTCATGATGTCATATTTTTTTTTTCAATTCAAGTAAATTTTCGCCTGACCTAGTGTTAAATCTTGTGAGTAAAATTCCACCATCTGTTTCCATATCCAACATTTACAGCATTCCTCATTCATATCCACTTGAAATTAGAAGTTATGGAGATATATCTTGTGTTTTGATGGCTGGATCTTCAAATTTATCTGATATTTGATTGTGATTTATTGTGCTATGTTGAGATATATACATGTGCCTGCAGTGCTGTTAATGCTGGGGTGTTCAGGTGGAGTGCTCAATTGATCCGGTTTTTGTTTTGTAATCTAGCTTTATGTTTATTTTTAAAAGTTGAGGGTAATTGTTATAGCCTTGGTTATCATCATCGTGGTCCATGTTGTCTGTTATGCTATAACACTTGAAAATTGGCAATAACTCAAACGATGTGCTATTAAAAGTATTCACATGAAATTAAACCTGTGATGTACCAAGTCGTTTTGTTGAAATACTAACTCGTTTTGATAAGATACTAAGTCATTTTGACAAAATATGTAAGTCGTTTTAATGAGATACTAAGTAAAAAATGTCTTAATGCGATACTTAAAGTTGTTTTAACAAGATATGAAAGACATTCAAAGATATTTAAGTTATTTTAATGAGATAAAAAAACAAACAAGTATGTCTCATCAAACATATTAAGTAGAAGTAGCACTGCATTTTTTAATAACCTACTTGTAATTTTGTTATTTTATATGTTTTCATTATAGATTTTGCATGGTTTAAAATTATGCTTTGTCAACTCAATGTGTAACAGTCATGTAACTTACACAGTTCAAAGAAGAATTAACTTCCAATCAAAGACTAGACTTGTTTTGAACAATAATTATAGACATTTCAGGCATGGTGCAAGCTTTCAGAAGCTTTATTATTAGATTTAGAATTATAAAGATTTACGATTCTTAAATTCAGGCGAGGAAAACCTCTTTCTCAAATGTTATATCAGGACAAGCATCGGTAATGGAGACCATTTAAACATTTAAAAAATAAATTGAAATTTGTCAGCACCCTGAATGCCCTATTTGGAATGTGTTTGTGCATTTGGTAGAATATCAACGTAAAATTACGAACAGAAAATTTGAAAAATCCTCGATTGTCATTGGCCCACACAAAAATTAAAACACCAAGTATATTTATACTAACTCAGTTTTACTAAGTTAAACAAGTAAGCCTTGGTGGAAAAATAGACTGATTGAATAAATTGTATTCTATGAAACTATCAAACTAGACTCTGGTCAAAATCAATCTACATAAAATTTAATGAACATAAAATATTGAAAAATCCTCAATGGTCATTTGGCCAACACAAAAATGCAAGCACCCAATTTTTTTAATTATTAACAATGAATCAGTGGTCTGAATTTAAGCACAAAAATTAACCTCTCAAGACTATAGCTGAAGTGTTGAAGATTTTGAAGCCAAGCACTTGGGTAAGAATTTGGACTTCTTCAACCCAAACTCTTAGTTTGATGACTAAACAATTATAAATTTTGAAGAATTACCCAACAAAACCTACCAAGAAATTCTTACCTGATAATGACACCATTGTGTAGAGATATTTTTATTTGGCAGAGTTTTTCTCTGACTTGTTTCGAATGATGTAATTGGTTACATATCGGAAGAAACACCCAATTTACATTAGCTTCAATCTAATTTCCGTCACAAACTGTTCCCAGTGTATTTTGATGGTTTCAAGAAACAACATTCTGGAATGTATTTCTACAAAATTATTAATCATCAATCGTCTATAAATATTGCCTTTATATAATAATAATCTTTTATTGAAAGAAAAGTTTAGTTCATTGATTGCATAATTGTTTTAAGTTTAAAAAAATATGTAAATAAAAACAAACAAACTTTTTTTAACACATTTTGGTCTGAGGAAAAATGTTTGTTTTTTTGTTTTTTTGTAAGAAATGTTATTGAATAATCTATCCCTATGAACAGAAATTCATTGAATTTATCATTTTTCCCACTTTCAAGAATGTTTCAGAGCTTAGTTCATTAAGTGAGGTGTGATAAATTTCATGAAGATATCAAGATTAATTGATGTGATGATTTAGATGACAGATCTTTGAATGTTTTTTTTGTTTTTTTAATGTTAACTTTCTTATAGATGCAAGAAGATGAGTTTGGTGACAGGTCTTTAAATGTTTTTTGAAAAAATATTACTTTCTTATAGATGACATGAAGATGAGTTTGAAGACAGGTCTTTAAATGTTTTTTTTTAAGAATGTTACATTCTAATCGTTAGATGACAAGAAGAGAATTCTTAATGATTAGGAATGGGCAGAGTGAGCGTATCGAATTCACTTCAAGTCATCTAACTGACTTAGAATTCAACCCCATTTGCTGACACATTGTCAACGCAAAATCTGACACAGGGAGTGTGTATTTGATGATTGGCAGTAGGCGGACCTTTAAACACGTATGAAAGTTGAATTCTTATTGATTAAGTCTACTACTTAATGGATTCCTATCTGCAATATCATTGACTGAAAATGTAGGTTGTATTCTAACCAAATTAAAATAAAAATTTAGATTTTTTTGGTGTTTAAACCAAATTGTAATAAATCTTTTCAGTACATAAAAAAATCATACTCTGAGAAGTATATTGTTTTAGAGAGGTGATTTCGCCCTGCAATCCAGATTGCCTTTCATGACCATTTAATAATGTATAATGCACTTAATTTACATATGCTGGAAAGCGGCTTAGTATATATTGGTTTTATGGAGGCTAACAAGGCCCAAATTGGCCTGGGGATCTGGTTTTGGGTATAATGTGAGTCAGGCTGATAGATAGACATCATCAAAGTTATATCTCATGTGTTAGGGCCAAGTTTCAAGGAAATTCTCTTCAATTCAGGCTTCTAACAAGATGGCCTTATCTTTCAAACTCCTGCTATAGATTGATAAATGCTATTTTCAGAGTTTTACTGGAAGGATGTCTACACCTTTTGAAAATTGGTGCAAAATTCACATTTGTTCGGATTTAAGATTTAATTCGATAAGGTGTTTTCATTCTCATTTCCTGAAAAGTTGAGTAACATTTAGATTAAACCAAGTGCTTGAATGTGCATTTTTAGATCTTTGCAAGGATTATTTTTAAATCATAAAATGGAGCATTGTTGACTTTTTGTAAACTACGGAATAAAATACAGTGTTGGATTTCGATATTTGAAAAGTCTAAAATTTAAGGAATAACAAAAAAGGCCCAACTAAAAACCAAAGATGAGAAGACACACATTTCGAATGAGAATGCAGAATGTATTCAGTTCTGTAAAATTTGGCGTCTGTGGTTGCCATAGAAAATCAGAAACAACTGTTGCCATGGAAACCAGACCCTACAGCAGGTGCTCTCGAGATGTTGGTGACAGTGGATTGGTGGTTACCGTGGAAACTGCACCTGCAGAACCCCAGGCTGGCAGCAGTGTAGATGACACTTTGAAGACAGTAACCATGGAAACAAGAGATGTCTTACATGATTCGTTACTTCTTGACGTGGAAAGAGAAATGGTTATTGCTGTGGACCTCAGAAAATCAATTAATGTTGATGTAAGTTTAAAAGATTGAATTTCTAAAAAGCTCTTTAAAGCATTACATTTTTTATCACCATGGTAATTGATGGCTATCTGTATAGTTATGCTAGTTTGGCTTACACTTTTTCTTAAGTATCACCATGGTAATTTGGGACTCTCCATAAATGCCAATTTAATTTTGTCACTTTGCAATTGGGCTAAGGTTTTCACCTTATTACAGAATGGGGAAGTGAGTAGGGACATCAGACATACACAAGATAGTTTTACAACCTGTACACTTTGTCTAAATGCCATCTGATTATGGAACGGACAAGCCATGGGACATGCCATGCAATTGTGCATACCAACTGAAACACAACAATGATCCATACAGTAATTAAACAGACACTTGATATGAATGCAATAAATGAAATTAAAGGTAAGAGTCCAGTGATCATGAGCAATCCTTTTGCCATTCAACACTGTGCCGTTGGTATCACATCAATATTTCCTGATAATTCTTTTTCGTGTTTGGTTTTACAATAATTAAACCTGTAAAAGGGCAACTTTTAACATCAGGGTAATGTGTTTTTGTGAGGAACATTCCTCATGGCAAACACAATTTATAGTTTGTAAAGGTCCAATAGTGTGATACAAATGCAGTAAAGAGTTGTCTACTGGGGCAAGATTTAAGCATTCTATTCTTATCAAAGGTCCCATTATTATTCAAAATATGAGAGTTCTGGCAATGTCGAAAAGGGATGTTTGGTTTGTTTTTATGATTTTTTCCTTTTCGAAATGTCTGAAATGATAGCGAAATATTGGTTGACAGAAATAAAAACAGTATAGCCTTATAAAATTACAACATTCAGTATATGTTTCATAATCTGGACCTGCATGCATGGTTATCGGGTAATTTTACCAATGGAAGATGAAATGTTTTTGCACTCTGGGACAGGCATTTCCAGTGAATTAAGAATCACTTTATATCATTTATCTTTACCAACAGGTAAAGATAAAATGCTGGATTTAGGCTCTCACTTGTGGCTGACTGTATACACACATAAAAATTGTTCATCTTTTATAAAATATATCTGTTCTGTTTCAATATTATTTAGAAACAGTTAAATGATCAGCCTTCCCCCTTTTTGGCCTTCCCCCGTTTTGGCCTTCCCCATTTTTGGCCCTCCCCATTCTTGGCCTTCCCTATTTTTGGCCTTCCCCCCTATTGGCAAGTTCCCTCCTTTTGGCCTTCCCCCTTTTTGGCCTTCCCCCTTTTTGGCCTTCCCCATGTTTGGCCATCCTCATGTTTGGCCTTCCCCCTTTTTGGCCTTCCCCATGTTTGGCCATCCTCATGTTTGGCCTTCCCCCTTTTTGGCCTTCCCCATGTTTGGCCATCCTCATGTTTGGCCTTCCCCCTTTTTGGCCTTCCCCATGTTTGGCCATCCTCATGTTTGGCCTTCCCCCTTTTTGGCCTTTCCCATATTTGGGGTAGGTGTGGGAGGGATATTTCAAATTCGTTTTTTTTTGTATGACAAAAAATTTGATGGTATTTGCATACAGTCAGCTACGCGCCTGTAATCACTAATGGTTCTCACTTGGTCTGTTAAAATTCCACTTATCTTGATTCAGAATTACTGTTCTGTCTATACTCACTGTAAAGTCCACCCCATGTCACATTTATGATTAATTATAACAATCATATAAGAGCTATAATTGGAGCTTTTGATTATATTGTTACTGTTCGCTGTAGGCGGGGGATGTGCATTCATAGTATAACATTCTGTTATAGACGGAAATACGTTCATAGTAAGTAAGTAAGTAAGTAAGTAAATTGTTTATTATAGTGACATGTGTATATAACATAATTACATTTTCAATACAAACATATAGTACATTTTACACCCGGCCCATCAGACCTATAAGTCACCTAAATATTAACGTTATGTAAAGCATATATTTATAGTTATACATTTTTAAATTTGTATGTTACAGTGCAGTTAATCTGGTATAGGTAATCAAGTTTATACATATATAGCATCTATGAGTTATAAATATGGAGATTGTTCAAAGAGGTAATAATTTCATTCGATAAAGATTAAATGAAAAAACGAAAGCAAACGTGTACATGTGCAAATATATGGAGGCAAAATAAATAAACATAAACATGTATATTGAATAGAAACACAATGTCATTCATGCGTTAAGAATATAACGTATTTCTCCTTATGGTGTATGCCTTCACAATATATTTTGCTAACTGTCTGACATGTTTTTGCATGAGATATGTGATTTTGCCTGTATCAGAGAGGTTAGTATGTATGTTTACTTGGTTTGTAATGTGCAAATTAGCAAAGCCTGGGCTCTGACTGTGGATTGAAAATTTACTGTATATAAAGACCAGCGGACCCCTTCAGGGACGAGCATGCTTTTCTCTGAAGAGGTTGCAAATGGTGGCAGCGCTGGGATAAAGACAAATGCTGGACGTATAAGATTCCATTATAGACAGAAGTGTGAACTCACAGTATGTATGTTTACTTGAATGGTAATATGCAAATTAGCAAAGCCCCGGCTCCGTATGAATTGAGAATTTACTAAATATAAAAAGACCAGTGGAGCCCTTCAGGGTTGAGCATGCTTTTCTCTGAAGAGATCTGTTGCGTCTTTGACGTCGCATGTTACAATATTATAACAAGCATTTTTATCACATTTAACATGATATTAATTTGTTTAATCTCCGGCCCTATAAAATAAGGGGCTGAACCAGGATTTGATGTTATGGAGGCGTAACTAAGTGGGGGTAAAGTTTTGACTTGTGCCCTTCCTCAGAACCAAAATTTATTTGGTTAAAAGTGTTGGCAGAGGGGTTTGGCGGTACTCCCCAATGACGATTTGAACAAAATTTCTAGTCCAAAATGGTACATATTCTGTACATTTATTGTTTTTTATCCTCCATATTCATATAAAAAGTTAACGTTATGGGGGGGGGGGGGGGGGGGCAGGTGCCCAACCCCATTGATCCGCTAGAGAAAACATGAAAGAGTTCTTTTATAACCCATTATATTTGAGTTTCAGGTGTATTTTTGATTTGTTTTGTATAAAATTCCAATAGGCTTGCTTTAAGAAATTTAGGGATTTGGAGTGCTGGGCGTGTCTCTATTTTATCTGCTAGAGCTTAAGTTTCTCAGAAAAGCAGCTGAGAAGAGGTAGCTGGATTATAAACCTGCACATTTATATCCAGAGCTTATGAAGGTCTGCCCATTGGCTGAATTATTGCTTATCATTGCTTACCCCCTCCCCCCTCTCCCAGTGATTCCATTATGACTTAGAATGTGTCATAGGTGCCATTGGATAGAAGTGACTGCAATACTCTGAGAAGGGTCTAAGAAATGAAGTAACACTCAAGAAGGCCGGATACCTTAGATCTTTGTGATTCTGCCTCTTGGCTCTTAAACATTCTTGATAGCATCGATATACATGATACAAGTAAATCATTTTCCCAGTACTACCCTTTTAATGCCAAGCACAAGGCAATGAATCCACGATTACCATAATATTAAAGTCTTAAAATAGCTATGGGATTGAACCCATGACCCTCTGTAACTGAAACATATTTTCACACTGCACTTACTGAGTAGCAGGGTAATGAGAGTAAGGGAGATAACTCTTAAAAATTTATAGACATATTAGATTCTAGTTGACTCCCATCTTGTCCTTGAAAACATTTGGCATTAAAACTTGACAAATAGTTATTGCAGGAGGTTATTTATATGTGCAAAGACAAGTTTGGCACTTCTTAAGGAAAGAAAGTGATCTTCAATAGAAATATCTACAACACAAACAATTTTCCTGGAAATAAAAAGTTCCATATTTGCAATTTGCTTTGAAACAGCATTATACATGTAGTTTTGTGTAATATCCTGATGATAAAATTATATTTTAAACATTTGTTTGTTTTTTCCAATTTTACTGGCACATTCTCTAGGTGATTTAATACATGAATTAATTTCCAGTCAATGAAAGTCCAAAATCATCTTTAATGTTTTCTCTTCAAAACATAATATGCAGCTGTTGGCAAGAGTCAATCCACCAAACAATATTATTGGTCTTGGCTTGATCAGTTATAAAATAGATCAAAACATAATTATGGCAGTATTAAACTTGTGGGTGTGAGGATGAAGCAGCATGTCCCAGTGATATTGCACCAAGTAGGGATCCAACTTAATAAAGTAATTTACATGCAAAGACTGCTCACAAGATTGAGCGTTCTTGATTAGATTAAAGGGGCTGTACTCCATATGATAAAATAGCGAAAAAAAAGAAAATTGTCGAAAACTGACATAAACTTGGCATCAATGTGTACAATGCATTGAAACTTACTAATTACTTAAGTACCACATAGTTTACAATTTACTAAAGTTTAGAAGTTATTTCGTATTTTTCCATTAAAAAAGATTACTGGGTATATCTACCAGGTAGAATTCATTCCTTATGCGTGTTTGGCTAGTCAGTGTTATCACGTGATATTACGGAGGTAGGTGTTTAGCTTAATTATCGCACCCAATTAGAGTAAGCGGTAGTAGCTCAGTGGATACGACGCTGGACTGCAATTTTGGCGACAAGGGTTTGGACCCAGTCTCCGACACAATTTTTTACATTTTGGTACTTTTTTTTAAAATTATGATATCAAAGCATAACACATTATATTAGATAATTGTCCTGAGATTCGTTACAGAAAAAAACTCTTTTTGGTGCCAATCTGGTGTACAGTCCCTTTAAAAGTCAAGGTCATCTACAGTGTTTTAAACCATAGCAATGATTTATTGATACACCCAGTTGATATTCAGCTTTTATTGCACGGTAATGCCTTCCTGCATGCCTTCCTGAATTAAAATATAAATCACATTGGGGCAATGTTCTCCTAACCAAAAGGTCAAGGTCATGTTAGAGTTGAAACTGTATGCGCATGCTTCATTTATAAAAAACTCATAATTTTTTGATGGTTGTTGTCTATTGAATAGCTTTGCAGAAAAGTATGCAAGAAGAAAACAAATCTCTGCCTTGATATTGCCCAAAGGTCAAAGTCATTTTTGTAGTCAAGGTAACTGGTGTATACAAAGCTCTGCCTTGATGTTGCCCAAAGTTCAAGGTCATATTTGTAGTCATGGCAACTGGTGTAACAGAACCAAGTAACGACTGTCATAGTATTTTGAGGAACATGACTTTCCTTTCATTTACTGTTTCTAGCACTATTGTCATATTTTGATAGTATCAACTGTACCATAATTTGATGTTTCATTTGAAAAATAATTCATTTGGTTTCTAAAGAAGCACATAGTAATATGTTGGTGTGTGTTAGCTTCTGCAAGACTAGTTTCATTGAGAAAGTTACCTTGGAAATACACGTTTCCTCCAGTGAACACATGGTACACTCATCTGACTGGAATTCTCATTGCTGATGAGCCTTAGACTGGCTGAGGAGGGGAAATGTAGGATGGAATAATTTGGAAAAAGGAACTTGGAGATGAAAATATTTACTATTTTACTGCTCAACTTTTTGCTTATAAAGGAACTCAATATGAAATAATGAATAGATGAAGAAATGATTGAGCGTGTGTTGTTGCATGCATGATAGCGAGCCAGTGAGTGAGTGGGTGAGCGAGTGAGGGAGTGAGTGAGTGAGTGAGTGAGTGAGTGAGTGAGTGAGTGAGTGAGTGAGTGAGTGAGCGAGCGAGTGAGCGAGTGAGCAAGTGAGTGAGTAAGTGAGTGAGCTAGCGAGTAAATAAAAAGAATGAACAAAGAACATATGAGCGTATAACAAATGGAACGAATGAATGATAAATGATTGATTTAATGACTAATTATGACTGAAAGTATGAATGAATGAATAGAAAGATGAAATATTACATTAATAAACAAATTAAAGACCAAATGATTAACAAATGAGCGTCCAGGTGGGAGCCATGCCGTTTTTTTTGGGTGTGCAGTCTCGGGCTGCTGGGCAGTCAGGCATGCAAGCAATCAGAATTAAAAACAGCCAGTCATTCCATAACAATACTTACAGAATATGAATTTAATGATGAAAAAGTGGTTTAGAAAAAAGGTCTCCAGGTTTTTTCTCAGCAATGTTTGATAATTTGAATTTTGCTCTGCATGGCACCAGTCTTATTCCATCCTTCTTTGAAAGTAACAGTTAACATCCTGATTCTGCATTGTTAGCAGTACTGGAGATTTAACTACAATAAATGTGTTATAATAATATTTATATTATAATTCCAAAGAATTTGTGAAAGTGTTTCCATAATATTTATTTTCTATTAAACAGAAACAGTGAGTTTTTTTGTTTCTTAGGATTGTTTGAAAGTTTTCAGTGATTATAAGGGCATTGTGCCATGAAACTAAGTGTAAAGAATGTTTAAAACTGACTGCATTGGTTTGTCATTGCTTGGATAGTGCATTAGCAGTAAATGCAGTTGTTGTTGGTGTTGTTGTTGCTGTTGCTTATTGAGGAAAAAAATGTGAATATCTGTATTTGGAGAGAAGTGAAATATCTTTGGAAGGTGAGATTCAGCTATATACTTTGACTTTAACATAATGGGCTGATTGTTCAGAACTTTGTTAAAGTTAACAACGTTGTTAACTTTATCGTTGTTAACTTCAACGTTGTTAACTTCATCGTTGTTAACTTCATCGTTGTTAACTTCATCGTTGTTAACTTCATCGTTGTTAACTTCAACGTTGTTAACTTTATCGTTGTTAACTTCATCGTTGTTAACATTTAAATCTTTACTGCTCTGGAAGATTAATGGATGCACATGTAATTTGAAGTTTTTCTTACAAGTTTTGAATCGACTGTTTCAACTGTTTGTTTAACCAGTATTTATTGCAGAAAATATTGAACAAAGTAAATAAGCATTTGAGCAACAGAAATCGTAACAGACATACAAAATAAGGAGTGATTCTAAGTCTCTCTTCTGTTTCAGCTGTTCTTGTTTTGTTCAAATATTTGCTTGAGCACATGATCAACAGTTTTACATTTTAAAGTTAACATTATAATCTGGTTAATAACGTTGCTAACTTAAACAATGTTTTAAATAATCGGCCTATGAAATTATATACATACTGGAAGGCGAGATGGATTTACTGTCTGCTGTATTTTTTAAATATTTCTGCTAAGGTGCACTGTCCATAATGGTATGATTTCTAAGCATAATTCAGGGGCAGCTCCAGTATTTGATGTTAGAGGGGGCTAACTTTAAGGATGCAAATATAATGCATATTTCAATGTTTTGCTCAAGGGGGGAGTAATAGGAACCAAGAGGGATTTACACATTTAACTGCAAATCACTATTGTCAAAATCCCATAGATGGAGCAGGGGAATATGTCAAAATCCCATAGATGGAGCAGGGGAATATGTCAAAATCCCTAGGTTCTAGGCATCAAAAATCTTTTGGTAAAAAGGTCAAGTCTATTTCTCGGCAGGCTTGTTCAAGTCCAGTCAGTGGGGAATTAGTCGCTGCTCTCCCTTTTAGATCAAAACATTGCTAGGTGCATCAGGCGTTATAAAAACTTTGTATCCACTTACCCGACCTATCTTTTCCTCCCAACCCTACGCATTTTTTGCTGAAGTGTGGATTTTTTTCCCCAATTTCCAGAATTATGTTGATTTTTTGAATGAACATTTAAAAAAATTACCCATTAAAAAAATTCTAGCATAGTGATATATCCTGAAATAGGAGGGTTTGTTAAAGAATCCTCAGGTTTTTAAAAAAAAAGAAAAGAAGTAATGCCTTACCACCTACCTACCCTAGTTGTTTCGAGATGGAAGTTGAAACAAAGATATTTTTTTTTGGCCCCATTTAGACTAATAATCATAACACTCTATCTTGTAAATAAATAAGAAATTTTTCCACTAAAAGAACAAAAACAAATGTATAGACAAAGGAAAGAATATGATCAGACAGGTGGAGATAATCCACCCAGGTCCACTCATTTAGAATCTTTTTATGCTTTAATAATTAGAAATGCCTTCCCTTGTTTACTTTAACATTTCTTAACTGCAGACCTTTTTTCCCACCAATTTTGGAATGGAGCTTGAGCCTCTCTGATCGGGAAAAAGGTCATTTAGACTAACATTGAGAAGTCCCAATTTTGCTTAGAAATAAACAAGTATGATTTCCAAAAAAATAGACTGGTAAAGTTAAAAGATTGTGATCAAGTTTGTTTTCTTAAGAATGCACCTTCTCTTGCACACAAAAGCTATTCCAAGCCCCCATATTTCTCTATAAGTGGAAGTAGGGTCGAATTTAGGCCCTCGATTTGTCGAAAAACAAAAGCATTGTATTGTCACAATGATATTAACATTATTAGCATTACTCTTAATAACTTGTATAACATTGTTCAGATCTATAGTAAATATAAATCACATACTATTATACAATGTCTAGAAATGAAGACAAAGGAAGAGGAAAGAACTGGAAGACACAGACTCTGGTATCTTCTCTGATAATTGTCTGATAAGCATTTAGGCTTTCTCAGGTGAAAGTACCTACCTGAACATCAAGCTATGCTAACTCATTTAGCAAATTCTCTTCACCAGGAATTAAAATACTGACGTCTTCAAATAATCATCGTTTTAAGTATATTGTTTTCATATAATACTTACAGTTCAGTTTGAAAGTGTGGATTTAAAAATTGTTTAAATTAAATGAACCTGTGACTTTATGATTTTCAGCATTTGGGCGGAGTTCTGAATTGTTGAAATGTTCGGAATGATGTGTGTGCTGTATTGTTTATGATTTAGTCTTTAAAGGGACTCAATCACTTTTTACAGGATCTGACGTTTCAAAAAGAAGGTAATATATATGGACAACATGTTTGTAACAATGATAAAAAATGATCACATGTTCAAATAAGAGCTCTATTTTGTTAACAGCTATTTAGAAATGCAACATAAAATGCTCTTTAATTTTGCTGAAAAACGTTTCTAAGTTATATTTAAAATTGAATGTTTTAAAGTTATAAATGACAAATTCTGTATAATTGAATATCTAAAAGTTAAAAATATGTGAAAATAATAATTTAAACAAAGTTTGAAAAAAAATGCTGCCAAAAAAATAGAGCCAATTTTTTTTTGGTGAACAAAACAAGGCCCAGTGAGAGGGCCCTTTAAGTTCCCACGATGGTATAAATGTCAGGCATATCTGTTTTTGTTTTGTCTATCTGTTCAAGTATCAGTGACATTTACTGATGGACTGCTGATAGGCTGTGGGATTACAATGGAAATTATTGGAGTGTTTGCATTCAAAATACTGTAATAACAATTTTAAGTATATAAAATGGATTTTGATGTTTTGGAGTAATATTTAGAATGTTAAGGTAAGGCATATTTGTAAATTCATATTCATGGTTTTGTCAAGAAATCATTAAGTTATAATTATGCAAATTAATGACTTCAATGCACATTATAACATATATGGGTTTAGGATATTGTAAAATGTTAAATGATAAAGTTGTGTCCCTTAGAAAAAAACATCTCTTGACAAATCATATATAATATTTATTTGCATGGTAAAAAAGTAAAAAAAAACCCACACACAGCGCTGTAGTTCTGGCTTCCATAACTTTAATATTGATATTTATTTTTTTGATGTTTACAACACATTAAGAACACATCCAAAAAGGTAATATATAACGTGTTCGCTGAAGTTCTTTAGCTAACAGCCCTGTGATTAAGAGTATCACATTAACTGTCAAATGCAAAGGGGCAGGGGTATGGTTGATAAATTATGCCAACAAATAGCAATAACAAAAAGGAAAAAAAAATACCCAGGTTGATAAACAATCCTGGCAAAACTGTTACTAGTACTTAATTAGAGTTTCCCAATGATTGTTAAAGACGGTGGGGCCATATTCATAAGGCAACTTAGTGAATTTCTTTAATGTAGTGATATTTTCGAATGTGCAGCACTGAATATTTTAAATACTCTCTATTTTTCCTTAAATGTATTCTCATGCATTTATTAGTTTGACCTTTTTCATATTTTTGATGAAAAACATTGTTAGCTTTCTTTGAATTCAACATAGAATAAAAGGGCAATGTTTCACTAAGTTGAAATCTTTAACCTAGAGGTTTTGATTATGAGTACAGTCCCTTGGTAATTTTTTCCATTTCCTGTCATTGATATTGGGGTTGTTGTATTTTTTTAATGTTATTTATTTGTTTTTTATTTATTTTTTTTTGGGGGGGGGGGTTGTTATTATAGGGGTTTGGCATAACGGGCCCTGCCCCTGTGAATTATTGCCTCTAATTGTCAAAATGTAGTAAACATAAAAAATAGGGTCATTGAAACAACATGATGTTTAAACAAAACTGGTGATCGAAAACTCCTGGCATGTTTTACTTGGTTTTCATCCCATCAAAATTGATAAATTGTATTACCAGGTTGGAATTACACATGCTGGTTAATAATGTTGCTGCTAAATCATTCTAAGCATATTTCTGGCAACATTGTCTGTGTTCAGCCTTGGAGTGGCTAATTACACCTGGAGGTTGGATTAATTTCGTTGAAATTTGTTTCCTTGGTATTCTATGTTCAAACTGGGAGTTTGTTATTAGTCCCAGGTTCAAAACATTGGTTGCTGATAGTGTGTTGGAATACAGGATTATCTCAGACTGATTATCGGTAATTTTCTTTTGTTATTTTATTCATCTATACATATAGATTCATTGTATCAGTAAGTGTATGTCTGGGTAAAACATGCACATCATTCAACTATGCAAGTTCTTTTGTTTTAGCGTATATGAGATATTTTGGGCTGCACAGGGGTTGGCTCTATATTTCCTAGGGATCCCCAAGTGTCCCTTGCTGAAGCCGGTTGGTTGCCCCTTCGAAAATTTGTCTTTGCTCTATGATTTACCATGTGGTTTTATTTATCTCTTTGTAAAATTTGGTTTCCTCACTGCCCTGAGACACTGTTAGACTTGAACACAGTTGCATGTTTTGCATAGATATGAATTGCTAGCAGATTTGCGAATTTCTGCTGATCAAATGGCGCCAGAGACCCCAAAAACCACTCCAGTTTGCTTCAAATATGAAGTCAGAAATGCCCTCAGATGGGCTTCTTAAACGCCAGTTTTGCTTCTGTTGCGGGATGCTTCACAGCCTTCGGACCCATTTAGGACCTAAAGCACCCCCAGACACTGTGGCTTAAATAGTTTCAGCCCATCACCTACCAGATCAATCTCATCCCTGCTTTTGTCCTAGTTGTCTGTAGATCATTAATTCAGGGTGAGGAATCGCGTGACTTGAAGGGGTTCTAACATAGGTAAACCACAGATCACAACCGATGTAAACAAAGAAATAATTGACATTAATTTCTTATTCTTAACTTTGTTGACGAAATTAACATCACTTATTTCTTTCTTTATATCGGTTGTTAACCATGGTTACCCGTGTAAGAACCTCTTTAAATCACGAGATTTCCCACCATGTAAATAAGTTGTGAAGAAGGCTGTGAAAAGTATGCGACAAGTCCAGATCGAACCTGAAATTCCCTTTTTGCAAGTCAGGGGCATTTATTCACTAACATTAGTGCATAAAGGCCCAGAGTGATACTCTACTCTATTAACTGAGCTTACCAGCATGGATTATTGATATTCTCATATTTTCTGACCAATCGGAAGACTTCGGTCATTATCCAACAGGTGACTCATATTGAAAACGTTGATGCTTTTAGAGGAAGTAGAAGGATTGACATTAAATACCAGTCCTGAAAACTTATTTACAAGTTCCTCAATAGCCTAATGAAGACAGGGATCAAAATCATTTATTTCAGTACTTTTTTTTACAATATCAAATGTGTCTATTTAGCGTTATGATAATTGAGTTAATCGCTGGTGGCCTGGTATCTCTTGAAGGCTATTTAAGAGGTTTATCTTGGAGCTTGTTGGTGATGGCTGAGTTGTTAAGTCTGATTTTCTGACCAGTGTGAGTCAGTAACTTGTCATTTGATGATATAATACACAATTTACATAGTTTTTCACATAATAATATTACAGAAGTTAGGGAATTTATTTGCCTTCCTACACAATGGTATGCAGTAAACACCATCCAACACATTTCTTGTGCTTTTCTTCCTCAATACAAGTATTTGAAGTATGCAGATAATTTATGTCTTATATGAAGTATGTGTGCATATTTGACCATGAGCCAGGGATGTGAGGGTATTGAAAAGTATTTTGAGATTAATCAAGCATTCATCACAATCAGCATGTGCTGAGGTACCGGAGAATATAAATAAGTGGAAATGCAATTTATGGCCATAGGGTACAGTTATGTGAATTTTTGCCTGCAGTATGAAAGATTCACCCACTATCTTCCCATCATGCAGATATTTTCATATTCCAAGATAGAGCTTGATGGAGTTTTGCCAATGGTCGGGATGGAGTGTTGCCAATGGTCGTTGTAACACCAGCATGTGTGATTGCTGGCAAGTACATTAGGTTGTCATTAATGATGAGCTGTGAGGGTAAATACTGTGTTGTTGGCTTGAAGGTGTTGACCTGTGAGTTGGCGAACATTGCATTTAAAAGAGAAATGGGGGTGTTCACTTGACCACTGAAAACATAAATATGTCTGGGCTAATGTTCTGCTAGAGGGTTAACCTAAAGAATGCCTCCCTCCTGGAAAACATAATGTTTTAGATTTCATGAAGCAGCTTATATATTAGACATAATTTGTTAGACTCACATTTCAGAAATTTATGTGCAGGCTCAGAAGCAATGATAACAAACAGCCTTAAGTTCAGACTCTGAATCAACAATTACAAACGGCCTCAAGATCAGACTCTGATGCAATGATTACAAGCAGCCTCAAGTTCAGACTCTGAATCAACGATTACAAACAGCCTCAAGATCAGACTCTGATGCAATGATTACAAACAGCCTCAAGTTCAGACTCTGATGCAATGATTACAAGCAGCCTCAAGTTCAGACTCTGATGCAATGATTACAAACAGCCTCAAGTTCAGACTCAGAATCATTAATAACAAACAGCCACAAGTTCAGACTCAGAAGCAATTATTACAAACAGGCTCAAGTTCTGGCTCAGAAGCAATGATTACAAACAGCCTTAAGTTCAGACTCAGAAGCAATAATAACAAACAGCCTCAAGTTCAGACTCAGAAGCAATAATAACAAACAGCCTCAAGTTCAGACTCAGAAGCAATGATAACAAACATCCGTAAGTTCGGACTCAGAAGCATTAATAACAAACAGCCACAAGTTCAGACTCAGAAGCAATTATTACAAACAGTCTCTAGTTCAGACTCAGAAGCAATGAATACAAACAGCTGCAAGTTCAGACTCAGAAACAATGAATATAAACAGGCTCAAGTTCTGACTCAGAAGCAATGATTACAAACAGCCACAAGTTCAGACTCAGAAGCAATGATAACAAACACCCGTAAGTTCAGACTCAGAAGCAATTATTACAAACAGCCACAAGTTCAGACTCAGAAGCAATTATTACAAACAGGCTCTAGTTCAGACTCAGAAGCAATGAATACAAACAGCTGCAAGTTCAGACTCAGAAACAATGAATATAAACAGGCTCAAGTTCTGACTCAGAAGCAATGATTACAAACAGCCACACGTTCAGACTCAGAAGCAATGATTGGAAACAGCCTCAAGCTCAGACTCAGAAGCATTAATAACAAACAGCCTCAAGTTCAGACTCATATGCAATGATTACAAACAGCCACCAGTTCAGACTCAGACTCAGAACAGCAGTTCTGAGTCTCGAGACTGAACTGACAGACTTGAGACTGTTCTAAATCATGACCCAAGGTTGATATGTGCCTTCTCCAGAATTTCAAAGGTCTATGGCTTTCAACTATTTATGATATTCTGGAAACTGTCACCATGAAAATTTCAGAAACTTGCAGGGAACTATTTCATTAGGAATAGAGTCCCACACCCCCTCAGGTTTAATATATTTATAAGTCTTAAGAACATGTAGATTTTGATTATTCATTTCTTCTCTCTTTAAAGGTTATACAGAAGAACATTCTTGCCAGTAATTCCTCATTCTTTAAGATTAGAAGCTAAAATAGCTGCAAATAAAATCTGTTTTTAGTACTTATATAGCTAACATCAGATTAATAATTTTAATATCTGTTTTGATGTGTTTTCATTCTGCAATTCATAATAATGGTGTTCCAGAGTTTATGAATTTGTAATTTTTCTATTGAGTATAGGTGCTGAATTTACTTATTTGTATATCATAAATTATTATTTGAGAGTTGAACAAAATAAATCGAAATACTTTAAACTATTGAAGGCGCCTAGATTCTGCAACTTCATTTGATGAAATTGCATACTTGCATCAGCATTTCCGGCAGCGCTGCAAAATTCTGTCTGACACCCCTTTCTTGCACGTGTAAGGCATTTCCGGTGAAATTTAGTGGTGCTGGAAACATCCATCTGACACAGCTCAAATGCCAGATGAGTCAAGCGCAACATCACATCACTTCTTAATTCTTTTACTGTATGGTTTATGAAAATAACATTATGCCATTTCAATAAAACTTTACATAAATATACAAAACATTAAATTAAAAAAAAAATTAAAATGAATTATTGCCAAAAAAGTGATTTTTAGAAAATCTATTTGACATTAACATTAATATATAATTGATATGTGTTATGACATCAGTTATCAAAGTGGCATGCAGTACAAAAATGTGTTTTTTACATATTTTTTTAAACAAATGAATAATAACTTGGTAGATATTATTTACTCAGAAACATGCAAAAAGTGTTTGAATTCCTTTACAAATTTCCTTGACTTTTTTAATATGGCCTGCATATAGCACCACAAGACAGACAAACACTAGGATCATGTTGTGAGGTGTTAACTAAGTTCGATTAAGTCTGTTTGTATATTTCATTTTCCACTCCAGCACAGAGTTATGGCCCTTGATTTTTCAAATTGGATCAAATTAAACCCAAACAGGATCTGATGCCATTAAATCATTTAGCAAAATTATTTTTTTAAAAATGAAAATATGTAAATGCCATTGTTTGAATTTATTTTGTTAATGCTGTTAAATTAGTGACTTAAAATGTTTAATTAAATGAACATCAAAATAGGATTTTTCTTTGTCAATTTGTGGAAAAGTATTTTAGTGCATTATATTTTAATATAAATAGGATTTGTTTTTACATGGTTATGCTAAATTACATTATAAAAGTATTTTAATCCAGGCACTTGAAAAGCCTTATTAAATATTATTAATATCAATGATATTTTAAATGACCTTTTAATAGCCTTAGGAATTATGCTGACCATGGTTAATTAATGTCAAAATGCTCCATTTTCAGGTCACCTAAATATCTGACTTGCCTAAGTTTTATTCACATTTTGGAATTATTGGAAAACATATATTTTTTAAGTCATAACATGGATTCTCAAAGCATTGAAAGACAAATTGAGGATTTAGAATCTTTACTTACAATTATAAATTTGGTAAGGTCATTTTGTTTCTTTTATGAAAACTGAAATATACACATATACTTTATGAATTATATGTCCTCTTTTTATGATTTTTTTAAAGTTTATTAATTTCAGTAGATTGAATTAATGAGGTAATTCATGTTTAAATTTAATGTGTGTCAAAGGGGTTGTTTAGATAGTTTAGGGTCAGACTCTAACATTGAAAATATTATTTCATGTGAAATGTGAAGAATATTCTAATGTTTAAATGATACAACATTATTCAAAATTTCAAACCAGAAATCAATTGTTAAAAAATGTTTAAAATTGTAACAGTAAATGTTTCTTTTTGGCCAAAAAAGATTATTATTTTAAATTCTGTCAAAATTAGTTTTTGTAAATTGTTGTTTTAGTGTGTGATCATATAAAAATATGTAAAATAACGCCATTTTACAAGTTGAAAAAAATGCCAACATAAAATCTATGGGTCCTTATAAAAAATATTGGCGATAATTTGGGGCTTTTTTAACTGGAGAATTGATGTTACTATATACATGTAGCTATTAATTATATTTTTTTTTTATAAAGGTAAATATTTTTTATTTGTTCCTTAATCATATGGTTGTTTGGGTTAAGGCTGGAGTAAGTCAATGCTTTCGAATAAACCAGCCTTTATTGTGTGCCTTTAATGGACGTAAAATAACTGCATAATTTGTATATTACTGTGTTTCTGGATGGAAACTGGTTCACTGTATAAATCATGTTGAACAATGAATGAATGTATTTTTGCTGTATGTGCAGTGATTACCTCTGATTTATGTGCATGATGTTAGCCTGGCATGTGTTCATTATAGATAAAAAATGCTCACAAACTTCCAGTCTGAACAGCAAATGTACCTTGAAGTTTTGGGTTACAGACATAACATTTTATCACCAGAGGGAGCATGCTCTCCTGTCTGCTCTTCCTGCACAATTAATCTGCACTGTACCTGTGTTTACCACACAATCTGATGTCTGTTTGTCTATTTTTAGACAGCTGATGAGAAGCTGAGAAGTCTCAGCCACAAGGGGAGTCACTCTTACAAACCCCCTGCCAGCACTTCGTATGGGTTTGCCAATGGGACTGAGGGATATTCCGTGACCCCATCAACGTCTACAGTGACCATAAACCCTGGAAGAACCCAGGCTCCTGATGTTTCACCTCCCCCTGTTCCTCCCCTACCAGCCTCACTTCAGAACTTGTCATGTGATCAAACCAGCCAATCACAGGGCAACATAGAGCCATATTTAAAATCATCAGTCAGTCAGGACCAAGTATCTGAGGACACTCCTCCACCATTACATCCCAGGCCCCGCCTCTCTAATATGGCAGAGCGCAGACTACAGCGGCAGGGCAAGACGGGCTCTGGTGGGAGCATTGATGGGGCTAAGCGGAGGTCACGCAGCGAGGGACCACATGGTAGAAGAAAGGCACGGAGCTCCATGCATGAAACCTCTACACCTAATAAACAACAGTACAAGAAGCCTGCAAATGAACGTTATTCTATGTTCACCAGTCATTTGTCTGGCGATGAGGATGTGAGGGGAGCTAAATCGGGCAGTGACTCCCAGGATTCAGACTTAGAACAGCAGCAGTGGACTAAAAATCCTCTAATGGTGAGAAAAAGTAGAAAAAGTGAGAAGGGTTCCAAAACAGACAAACGAAGGTCAGTCCATAATGTGGAACACAATGGTAACAAAACTGACCGGGCACCCAACATATTTCAACATCCCCACAGTAAGGACTTGTTTATCTACCCGGGCAAAGCAGAACCTGCTCAGAAGACCTCAAAATATCAGAGGATGGAAGAAAATAGAAAAAAGCGCATTGAAATGACGGTCACAAGCGACGAAGAGTGTTCACCACAGTTGAGGATTTCGAGACTCAGACAAAGAGCCATGCTGGGCTCAAACATGCAACAAGAGCCTGTACTGAGAGAAAACATTGAAATTGTGCCAAATCAAAAGAACAAAACCTCTCAGAATTTCCATGAAAATGGATTTAATCAATCTGATAACCTTAAACAAGAAAGAGTCAGCCAGTATGATGAAAATAGACTTAGTAAGTACGATGAGAACTACAATATTGATAACATGAACGGGGGATTTTATCAGGACTATGCCAAACAACAAGGCGTACGACACAATAAATTACCCAACATCCTTCCAGAGTACTTGCCTGAAAATCGACTTCCTGTTAATAAAGCACCTGTTACTGGTTACCATGGAAACTTATCTAATCAAACATCTTTCACTGGGTCTAATCAGAGACAAAATGTATCAATGCCTACAAATTTTCTGAGAAATCAGACACAGTTGCAAAGTGGTAGTGTTCAACAGACTTTTGCCAAAATGCCAAGTGAATCGCCCAGTTCAAAATTAAGGAGTTTTAATGAAGTTAAATCCAATAAGCCAGCACCCCTAAAAAAAGCTGTGGAGAAAATTGAGATAATTCCAAGGTCACCTGATAGCTCTACTGATTCCCTGGATGACTTGATAGAGTCTAACATTCAGTATTTAGAGAGTGAAATAGAGAGCGGCAAGCTGAAGAGACAATCTGGAAACTTTGCAAATGTTCAAAAGGATAAGCCAGTTCCTGTGCAATATGTCAAACATGATGATACACGGTCTGGTCAGAATGTGGCTGCAAATTTTAGGTCAAGGTTACAAGATCCGAGAGGATATACAGAAAATAAGGCGAGGGCCACACAGAATAAGAATAGTGTGTACAATGTGCCACAGCCTTCATTCGGAAGACCTGGATATAAGCCAAGCAGCGGTCAGGTACATGGAGAATATAAACATGTACCATTGTCTGGGTCAGCAACATATAGTCCACATATGCAGAGAAAACATGTTGATGTTACAGAGGATATGTCTAAATCGGATACACAGCTTAATAATCGAAATGTGGAATATATGCCTGGCATGTACTCGGCGGAAAAGAGTTATGTCCCTTACCCTGTTATGAATCAACATACTGGGAATGTGACTTATGTACAGGGGCCAGTCAGTGGACAGGAAATGAGTGCTAGTGATGGTGACCTTGGTAATATGACAGCAGAAATGGCTAGCGGAATGTTTTCGGATGTAGAATATGATATTGTTGTGTCGGAGAGGATTAAAAAGTGGGAGAAAAAGTTGACCCCCAGAGAAATTGAAGAGAGAAAAGCTGTGTTAAATACTATAAAGGAATATGAGTCCTTTAGTGATAGTAATCAAAAAGACAGTGTGCCGGATACTCCTGTTGAAATACGGCGCGAACTTCGTCAACTTATGAGCCCTACTAGCAACTCCGGGGTAGGCAGATTGTCAGTGAATCTAACCAAGTCAACGTCCTCTATTTCTGATGCTAGAGAAAGCCCAGTGACTTACTTCGAACCCAAGGTTGTTTCATCAGAGACTAACCTTCACAGGATATTTCGTGTTGTTCAAGAACCGGTACCTGTCCGATCTGCTGAAATGCGTAAGGTGAATGTTGAGAATCGTAAAAAGAAGAGCAATGAAGCTCCTAGCAGCCATGCACAAAGCATGACCAATATGACATTGAGTGAGTCTGAGGTGGGCACCAGCATGCAACAGTCGTGGCCCCCAATGGTTGTCGACTCTGATTCTGGAATCAGGAAAAGTTGGCGGACTTCCAGGTATGAGGATGAAATCAGTGAACTGAAAGAGCTGGTGTCGGATAATGTTAGAGACATCCGTAAGAGGTTTGACTCAGATGTTAGTGAACCAGGAACAAGAAGGGAAACTTCTCCAGTACCACAGAGCAGACCATCACAGAAACCTGGCACCTCGACTGTGACCTTGAACATCAAACCAGCCACACCTCCCTCCCGCTCCCCCATCACCATCCGGCGGAAACTCTCTGACCAGTCCCCCCACTACACTCCTCCCCCTGTCTCTCCTGGCATCATGGCGACACAGGGTGCTCCTGTCTCCATGGCAACAAGTTTTCCTGTTGCCATGTCAACTGCCCCTGTTGCCCCAACCGCAATTACCCTGAAGTCAGAGAAAAAGTTGCCTATCTACCGAAGTGTCCCTGTGGAAGCCAAGTCTAAGGTCACCTCAAGACCGGTAACCATGGGAAACAAGCGACCAGTGACCTCCCCTCAGATGAGTACCTCAGGTATGATCGATATAGTTGGTTGTAAATCATCATACATGCCAGATAATAAAATAAGATTCTTATACAATTATACATGTACTTAACAAAAATTGTAATCATTCCTTAATCAGAAATTGTTTGGCAAAAACAAAATTCAAAATTATGAGTTGTTTATTTTCAATATGGTTTTAAATCATCATTATTTAAAAAAAGTGTAGATAAATAATAAGAATATATACAAACCTATTTTCTTCCATTCAAAACAAAAACTTAAATGTAATGCTGGTGCTGTTGGTGTCATCATTGCCGGCACTGTTGGTGTCATCATTGCCAGCACTGTTGGTGTCATCATTGCCGGCGCTGTTGGTTGTTGGTGTCATCATTGCTGTCACTGTTGGTTGTTGGTGTCATCATTGCTGTCACTGTTGGTTGTTGGTGTCATCATTGCCGGCACTGTTGGTTGTTGGTGTCATCATTACCGGCACTGTTGGTTGTTGGTGTCATCATTGCTGTCACTGTTGGTGTCATCATTGCCGGCACTGTTGGTGTCATCATTACCGGCACTGTTGGTGTCATCATTACCGGCACTGTTGGTTGGTGGTGTCATCATTACCGGCACTGTTGGTGTCATCATTACCGGCACTGTTGGTGTCATCATTACCGGCACTGTTGGTTGTTGGTGTCATCATTACCGGCACTGTTGGTGTCATCATTACCGGCACTGTTGGTTGTTGGTGTCATCATTACCGGCACTGTTGGTGTCATCATTGCCGGCACTGTTGGTGTCATCATTACCGGCACTGTTGGTGTCATCATTACCGGCACTGTTGGTGTCATCATTACCGGCACTGTTGGTGTCATCATTACCGGCACTGTTGGTGTCATCATTACCGGCACTGTTGGTGTCATCATTACCGGCACTGTTGGTGTCATCATTACCGGCACTGTTGGTGTCATCATTACCGGCACTGTTGGTGTCATCATTGCTGTCACTGTTGGTGTCATCATTGCTGGCACTGTTGGTGTCATCATTACCGGCACTGTTGGTGTCATCATTACCGGCACTGTTGGTTGTTGGTGTCATCATTGCTGTCACTGTTGGTGTCATCATTGCCGGCACTGTTGGTGTCATCATTACCGGCACTGTTGGTGTCATCATTACCGGCACTGTTGGTGTCATCATTTTTGGCGCTGTTGGTGTCATCATTACCGGCACTGTTGGTGTCATCATTACCGGCACTGTTGGTGTCATCATTACCGGCACTGTTGGTGTCATCATTTTTGGCGCTGTTGGTGTCATCATGCATAAACAGTGACTGTATATTGGAAATAATTCAGGATATAACATAATAAACTTGATACATCCCTGTCCAAAATGTTTTGTCAAATAGAAGAAAATGAAACAAAGAATTTCATAACATTTTGTATGGAAACAAAAAATACTCGTGTAAGACTCTTTCCATCACATGAATATAATTAGCTGTTATCTGTATTCATTTTTAGGAAGAAAGTTTAACACTTTATTTGACAGTAGAACTGACATCAAAGTCAAGTTTAATTGTAATATAGCTAAACACTGAATGTTTGTATTACACTCTAATCAAGGAATGTCATGTCCTAAAAAATAATGTTTCATAATGTATCCATAATTGCTCCATTTCTGTCCATTCTCACCACATGTTTGACTATTCCCCAGGTGATGCCCCCAAGCCTGCTCCGGACGTGTGGTCACCAAACATGGAGAGTCGAAAGGGGCTGGTCAGCATTGAGCGGGTCAAGGCCAGGACTTTACAGGTAAGACTGGGGCATTATTTGGCGATTTTTAGTGTTCTTGACACCAGCCTTGTGCAAAAATTCACTCCATTCATTGAATGTTCTTCTCCATACCAAAACAGTACTAAATCTTAAGGGATTGACCTATCCTTAAGTCACTGCCTGTTAAAACTCACTTCATAGTGTCTATTTTTGCAAATGGTTCATCAGGGGAGAACCCAAACCCCATGCCCTAGGAGGGGGACAAACCCAGCTGCACCCTCCCATAACAAAAACATAAAGGTTTTTGTGTGATAAGCCACTAGGCTCCATAAACCATATAAAGTATCTAATTCAACAGTGCCTTTAAAGACATTTTGTAGATATATGCAAGCATTAATAATACATAAACTTTACTTGTATTTCGTTTGTCAATGTTACAACAGTATTAAACCTTTATTTCATCGTGTATTCATCTTTTGAAAAAGCTTTGGGAAATAAGGCAGTATTCAGGACTCTTGGGGTGTATAAGACAGTATTTAAGACTCCCTGAATAAAATAGCAGGTAGAATGTATTCGGGACTCGATTGGGTGTATGTGGGCATTAGTTTAAACATATTTATTTTACAACGATTGTGAAACAAGTTATTACAACATTATATTAATCACTCTGGTTGGCACGATTTTACGCGAGAGTGTGGTTTTGTGCTGTGGGGGAAATTGGAGACCCGGAGAAAACCCACTTGTAATGTGGGCATTCATCCTCTTTAAGTGAAATGACATACTAAGGAGATGTTTAGGCTACTTTAGTAGGTCAAGGTTAAACATTTGGAGATAAAGTTCACAAAGACTGATTTAAGGACTTGTTTCATTAGTTTCAAATAAACTGCTTTCAAGGTTTTCAAAATTTACATATTAATATTATGTGATTTCTAGTGGTTTATAGAAAAATATCCGTGAAATAAAAATGGAATTTAACTGTTACATACAAAATCAGTTCACTACTTTTCACTGTTGAGAAATATTTGCCTGCTCTCACTTTCAAATTGAATGTCATTTCTCAAAGGGCAGGGACTTAATTTTAAAAACATCATTTGACATTATATCAGCATAGAATTTGGCATTCTTAGCTGAAAAGCTACAAATAAACTTTGTTTTACATCCGTTTAAGGTTTAGCTTATGGTGCACACTCAGTGAAGTATATTGCATTCTTACACTGAAACAAACAAGTATCATTTATACACCAGTCAATTGTAACCACGGCCCCCCCGCCAGGAAATGGGCCGTGTTTTTACCTTTCAGGTGGCCCCGCAGTGCCGGATGAATGCGGTGGTTTTGTCTTCGCTTTAAATATAGTGGGGAATGGGCCTTACCAAGGGTCCCTGGGGTTTGGGGGCATTTGGCAGGGATTTTACCATCTGTTCATTCCCGCAGGGTGGGGATTTTAGCTGGGATTGGCTGGACTGAAAGTCAAAGTCCCGCCATTCCCCGGACCGGGGGGGGGGGGCGTTGTTACAATTGACTGGTGCATTATATACATGAACAATGGAAACTGGCTCAGTGTTTGGTGCTAACTGGATGAAATATATTTTGATGTTACTCAGAAATAACCTTTGGTATAAGAGACATTTTTCAGAATTATTTAAGATCAGCTATTATTATTCACCTTTTATTAAATGTTACCTTTATCACTGTACAATTTTATACCAGTTTGTATGTGTATTTTCAGACAATCCCCTTCTCTGAGGACCCAGTGTGGAAGGAGATTGAGGGCCTGGGGACATTTGAGCGTCCCGAGGAAGGTCAACGCGAGGTCAACTTTGACGAGATTGATGAACTCCTGCGTATTGCCACGGGAACGGCAGCCGAGAGGGCAAGGTCAAGGTCATTACCGAGGCCTGATGGTCAAGGTCACACTTGGAAACAGGGGGATAATGTGATTGGGGGAAATAATGGACTGTCACATGCAAACAATGTGATGACAACAAGTTATAATACAACATTGTCACAAGTTCCCACAGTGTTGGATAAACCTAGAAAATTGTCAGATTCATCATACCCACCAGTAACATCTACAAACAAGTACACATTCAAACCACCTGCCATTCAGCCATTGAAGCTTAACTCTGCTGCTGGGAAAAAGTCCAGCACAAGTGCGTTAGATGAAGTGCTTGAAGATATAAGAGCCTCATTAGAGAAGAAACCTTTGAGTCCAAAATTGATGAAAAACATTGACACTCCTGAAACAAACTCCTCAGCTAACCCGTCTTTACAGTCTCCATTGACTAAATCATCTAAGGCATTTGTGTTCTCTAAGGAGTCTCAGAAGGCCACACCCCCAGCACCTCCCCCCAGACAGAAAACACCCTCGTCTACCACACCTGGTTATGATAACACTCACCCAGCCTGGCAGCCCACCACACAGCCTGAGGTTCCCACCCAGTCGGCTCAAAATGCTGCGGATGTGCCTTATATTGACCCTGACTTTACCCAATTTCCTTATATTATAAATGGAAATTATCACCTAGATCCAGACCTGTTGTCTGAAAAGTTAAAAGGCACAGGATTGGTTCATGATTCTTCAGATGAGCATAGTTTAGCCAATAGGAGTAAGGCTTACAATGATGCAATAGCCAATCAGTATTCAAAACAAATTCACTGTGAACCTGTAATGTCAACAAGGAGTACAAGTGTCCAGTCAAAACCTGCTGTACATGAACTTGATAAGTCTGTTGATGAATTAAGAAATTTAGCACAAGAAGTTGAAAATAAACTAAGCCAAATTAAAACTAGAATTGTGTCAGCAGATGAAAACAGTTTAGACAGCATTCTTTTAGCGTTGAGGAAGTTTGCCCCAATGGCAGAGCAAAAGTATTTCAGTGTAAAATCAAAACCAGACTCTGAGGCAGAGAAACTGAGAAAAAGGAAACTAGAGGATGCTTTAAGTGAGTTGGAAAGAATGTATGAAAGTTTAGATCTGGATGATAAGTCTCTGATGGACAGAGCTTCTCGCAGGGAGGAAACTGCTAGATTTAAACCAAGATCTGAAAAAGAACCTGCAATTAAGGTTCAATCAATGAAGGAAATACCAATCAGTAGTGCTACTAACGCTCATGTTAATCAAATTAATCATCAAGGTGATAAAAATGTTATGCGGAGGTCACAAATAGAGGAGGTGGAAAGGCAGACACAGAATGAATTTGAGGACATCACAAAGTCATTTCAAGTTCTGTTAGATGAGGTCACAAAGCAGTGCCGGTCAGTGGCCAAAGGTTCAGGAAGGGTCAGGCAGACTGACCAATCAGTGTACCTTGGTTCTGGCATGTCCAGTGGTGCAGGATTGTCACAATTCTCAGGCCAGAGACCTCCAGATGAGATTCGTCAGGAACCTCCACGACAGCAGCTGAAGTTTGAGAGCTCTTCACAGCGCAACATGCAGGACAGCTATAATAAGGCAATCAGGGAGCTGGAAAATGTTGCAATGGGAAATGTTGCAATGGGAAATGTTGGTATTGGAGAAAACCAAGCTGCAAGAAAACCTGCGCAGACAAGTGGATTGTTTTTGAACCTAGAAAAAGTTAACAATCAAGCCTATAATCAAAACATGAAAAATGCTACTGTTACTTCACCTTCCAGAAATCTGGATATTCAAATACAGTCTAGGGCAGTGACCACAGCAAAGTCCACAACACCAAATTTGAGATCCCCAGCAGGGCCAAAACCATTTGTTTCCTTGGCAACTGAATTCAAGCCTCAGGTAACATCCACAGTAGCAATGGAAACTCCTTCTGGTAGTGATAACCAAGAGGATGTCAGTAAAAACACTGTTACATTGCAGCTGGAATTGAATAATGCAAAGGTCAAGGGTCAAGGACGTGGGGGTCGATTCAGAAAAAGGGGAAACATTGAGCATAGAAAGTCAATGCCTGCAATTACAAGATCAGTTGAAACTCAAACAGTGGAAACACAGACAGAACCAGCCCCATCAGTAACAGAGATGAAAGAAAAGTTTGAACAGATAAGGAAAAGCTCATTGCAGGATTTTGACAGTGACAGTTCCCCTGATGTTAGAGCAGGGAGAGGCTTGTTACGTAAACTTTCTGGAACCAAGGTGTCAGACTTGGCTGACTCTAGTGAAGATGATACAGGTCGAAGAAAAAAAGACTCTAAATTCAGACATTCTCTAAGTGCCCCTGATATTGTGTCTTTACTGGACTGTTTCAATGAAAAGTATTACAAGGAGCGGAAACAAGGAGAAAAACAATCGACCGAAGTAACAAAACTTGAAAGGAGTACAAGCGAAACTGCAGAAGCAGCTACAGGTGACGCAGACAAACTTGGAAACACTCCATTGAGGAAGCCCCCTGTATACCCTGTCTGGCAGTATCCCGGGCAGGGGGATTTACCTAGCCCTAAAAAAACTGAAACTAAACGCCAACCTTTCACTGTGGATCGAGACTTTACCATCACAGCTTCAGATAATGAAGACAGAACTACAAGCCAAGAGACAAGGTTTGGAGCAACTGGGGGTGTCAATTTTGAGATGTCAGAAGTAGTTACTCGCCGTCGCACATGCTCCGTTGGGGCTGTACAGGACTTTGACCAAGAAAGGCCAAAAAGCTTCCATGAACTTGTCTTATTGTTTGAACACAGTCCTCAGAGACTAGAGAAATTACGTACCTGTGGTTTACGTAAGTGTGCATCCGAGGACTCGATGATGACGGACTTGATTCTACAGAAGATTTACCACTCTGAGTCTGACCTTATTAGCTTGGACGGTCACTCCACTGGAAAGAAACCTTCCTCTGGATCGGGGCTTAAACTGGCCCTTGAATTAAAGACAAAATACTCCTAGTTTATATTCTTTCGACACTTAATTTTCTTGCAATAGTGTATAATGTGCTGCTCTATTTAGTATCGATGTACCAATGTATGAGTTCAATGTACTACCGTAGTTATTATGTATTTGTTATGTTTTTAATTTTATCTAGTTGTTCTATGACTATTGTGCATTTTTTTCATCTATAACTGATAAAACTATATTTAGCTTCGCATTTAATGCTTTTTTTTCGTTTGAGTCCCATTCACCGATTTCGGGTCTCCAGATAAACATTTGCTTTGTTTTCTATTAGATGTGTCAATTAATTGGCATTTTTGGAAGCAATACTGAAAATTTCATGATTATTATATCTAAAATTGCTTAAGATTCAATTTTACAAATAAGACCATGCATCGCACATTTCAAATACTAAGTTTGACTATATTTTATTAGTTTGACTTATTATTAGTTTAAAAACAAACAAATAGATTCAAATAGTGATTTCAGAAAATATCATTTTTCTGTGATCACGAATGAAATAAATTACAATGCAATTCAACAAATTTTCTGTTTCATTTATGCTAAAATTATCAAAAATGTCAATTTAATTGTCATAAATTGGAAAATCATGTGTATTAACATCATAGTGCCTTTTTGATGACTTTTTTCAAGGATTATCAACCTGGCATAGTGAAAGCTATGTTTCTTCTGTAAAACATAACCAAAAATCTTTAAATGCAGTGAAAATACCAACTGATATTTCACTGTGGAGAAAATAACAGACATAAAAATAACATGCTATTTTACCAAACACCATCAACTTATACAACTTATTTCATTTGATGAGTGAGACTGGGAGAGTGTATTTTCTTGTAATTTTTCATAAAAACATCTTCAGAATTAATTTCAATCTGAATTCTTTTAATCTCTCATTTTCTAAATAAATGTGACAGGTTGGTTTATACAATTACTCATTAGACCTATAATTTCCAACACATTTTACGTGAGCTCATTGAACATTTTAAGTCTTTATTTTGTGTAAAACTTGAGGTCGTGGGTTCGTTCCCGTGGTAGCGTCCGTGTGCCTCTCAAAATGGTCATCATTATTGAGCTTGATTCTGTAAGCTGTCATCTTACATAGATTTAGCTAAATGAAATTAGAATACAACCTTCATTTTCAGCGAATGAAATTTGAGATAGGCAATCATTAATACCAGACCTAATCATTAAGGATTTCACCTTTCATGGGTGTCTTAAGGTCCGCCTACTGCCACTCATCCGATACACACTCCCTGCGTCAGATTATACGTTGACAATGTGTCAGCAAATAAGGTTGTATTCTAAGTCGGTTAGATGACTTGAATTAATTTCTTAACAATTAAGAAGGGCTTGTTCGCTACGCTCACTCCACCCATTCTTATTCATTAAGAATTAACTTCAGGTCATCTAACTGTTATAGCGTGTACTAAACTAAACTTGTAAATTTAAAGTTTTAAATGATTTCTCACAGTTAAATGCCAGATTCTATGTACTAGACATAACTTTGTGAACTGCCTGCAATACTGCAGTAAGCACATCTACAAAGCCAGAAAGATAATACAGTCTTGTATCCAAAACTGATATCGATAGCGCTATCTGAGAGCTGAAATGCTCTTTCTTCCTAACAGATTAATCACAGCCTATCTCTCTGATGCTATCGATGAAATCAGGAACATCTTCTACATTTTTCACATGAACCAAGTATACAGAAACACCTGAATCAAATTGTAGATCCAGTTATGCAGAAAACGCCTTGGGGTGTTTCAATAAAAATTGCAGTCTATTTAAGTCGTAAATTGAAATTATCATAACATAACATAAAGTTTATTCTGACATAAGCATGTATAGCTTATTATTAATTGCACAATATTTGCATACATTCATGTATGTAAATTGTATTATATAATTATATAATAAAATAAATAACAATACAAACATTGAATGCCAATTAAGTGAATTTTGACATGAGAGTGTATAATACATAATGTATTTTATCACACGGCTATGTTGATTGCAGAGTTTCTTACTTTAGTTGCTTTAAAGATGCACTCTTACTCCCAAAAAAGATTTACCACAATTAATACAATTGTTTTAATATACCAAAAAGGATGAATTAATGTCGAAAGCAATGGTTCTTATGAAAGATACCGAGTATAATTTGAAAAATAGGTGCAGAAAGCTTGGTATTTCTACCCTATGAGACAATACTTAATCACAGTAAATCTTTAAGCACTCACCAATCATTTAATATTTTTTCAATTTCAGCCATTAAATACACCAATACAATCTTATTATCAATTCTTATTTTTTCCATAAATGCATTAATTAGTAAGTAAAGGATCATCATCGACACTCAAAATTCATGTTTGTTATGAAAGTAAAATTATGTGTTAAATAATGTATTGACTTTGAATAACTTGTCACTTTAATCAAATAATTTACTTTTTTGTGAAGAAAGTGTTTTTTCGTTAAGTATTGAGCATGTTTACAAATTTGACCACATTCAGTCTTTCGATAAAACAAAGGCATATATTTTTCACGTAATTTTCTATATGTTTGACAACTAAGAACAGAATAAAATTCGTCTTCTTTGTCGTTATTTCCACAAATATTATGCACTTCCGATCACTTCTTGCAATGTTCGTATATCATCCTTGTTCTGTGAATAGTTCGTGTGATGGCAATCATAAACATTATCTATAAGTTGTTTCTAATATCCTTAATAGAAAAGGGTTCTATAAGTTTTAGAAATAAGTGCATGTTAAGTTCTTCATTTTGTGTTTAAAGACTGCACATATTAATAAACTGATGTCAATTAAGTTTTAATTGATTTATTTTTGTATTATTATGAGTGGCAAATACAAATAACATGCACTTACTGTAAAATTAACCATTTTGATTTTTGTAAAAAAAAACGATGGATCAAGTTTTTAGTACCTCGTAACCTGTTATATTACATGCCATGTATCAATGTAGATTTAATAAATATTGGTGTGCTGATGTATTTATTAGGAAGATGAAATTGATTTTTCTTTTAATAGTTTTATTTAATTGTTATGTTTCTTGAACGTGCGTCATCGGTCTTATATTAAGTCTGTGTTAGGGACGTTTTCGTAGTATTTGTTTTAATACTGATGCTTTCGGTGTATCAGAAAAACATCAGAAACTACAGATAGTGCCTTGAGTGTGTGCCAAATATTGCTAGCATTTTGTGCCAATATGATTTACTGTGTTGAAGTAGTCAGTTGTTAAATACCTGGCTGTTTTTCATGAATTTTAATTGATAAATAACAGTGCAATAACATTTTGAACTGTTTTGTATTGTTTGTTTATTGTATACTAAACTGATATTTAAATATTATGAATATATAGCTCCAATTCATAATATTAATCATTTATATATATATATATATATAGTTTTATTTCTTGTATTATACATCATAAACTGCTTGTATATTTATCTTGTTTATTATATATTTCAGTGTTCAGAAAAATACTCATAATTAATAGTAACTTCACCCATATATATAATTCAAATCATAACTAACTGTTTTGTTCAGAGATGTTATAAGATTACATTCAATAATTTGTATAGAAGTGAATAAGCAGTGTAATTTTTCCGCACGATAGTTATAGCACTGTTTAGCTCCGCCTACATGTTCACGTTCAGATATTGGCGTTAATGCATAGATGAAAACAAAGCAAATGTGTTATAAGTTTTGCTGGAAACCTATGAAAGATATTGTCTTCTGTATTGCATATTATGATATAAAGATAATCGTTTCAATTTTTGAAAGTTACCTTCAGTACACGTTTTGCATGGAGGAAAAGGGATAAAAAGCATTTACTAGCACTTTATGCAATAACTTATTATTATTGTATCTTATTTATTATAAATTATTGCAACCAATTGAATAAAAAGGGATAAGTTATCCACAGGTTAATTCTTTTGGCTAGTTTTACTATTTAAGCAATTTGATTGGTTAAAAGTTATTATTAGATAAATATTGACCAATCAATAAGCATTTTGGATAACTTGGACCAAACTCAAAACTCAGTTTTAAACAATTGGTCTTGCAGATGATAAAATCAAAAGTGTTTACATTTACATGCATTCAATTGTTGAAAATGTTATTTATTAAGAAATGTTAGGCTTATGTTTAAACTTTTTTTATTTGTTGTAATTTGTTAAAAAGATGTTTAAAATCAAAACATTCTGCATAATTAAAATTGAACACATTCAAACTACATTTATTGCAAGTTAAAACGATGAAAATTTATATCAAAGAATATGTGCAGAATATCAATATTTGTAATCCCTCTGACCTTTTTTTCTATTTTGGTTGTGATTTTTCCTCATTTTCAGGTTGTGACATGTAAGGGAAGTAATTATGATAATCATGGAAATTATTGTGCCTACATGAGTAATGTACCTTGTACTAAGCCCATCAGCTGATTTTGTTAGTTGTATGTATTTTAATTATTGTCTTAAATAATCTTTTTTTGTATATAGAATGATTGTACATAATACAGTAGCAAAATAGCATAGTGTTTAAACAATATGTAATCTTTAATTATGCATTATATTGAATATTAAATCTGCCAATAAAGAAAAGGTTTTATGGAAACACTGTGTTGTTTAGTTTATCTCTCTCACTTCGTATGCCCTAGATATTGTTTTCATTTAATTAATGTGCTCAGAATTGTTTGTAATAAGAGTTTGGTTTGGTGTTGTAGGGAATAATAAAAAAAGATAAAAAATAAAGGCAAATCCAAATGGCCGCAAGTCAGCCAACTTGAGGCCAGTCAGAAGAACAAAACACAGGGATCTTATGGAATATTAGTGATAGCCAAATTAAAGGTACTCGCTCATGTTTACCGGTTATGCACCTGAAAACACTTATTTTGTCAATATTTTACTCTGTGATTTCGAAATTGCAAAAAAGTACAGTTATAATTAATAAAAAAGTATTTTTGGTTTTAGTGGGGTGCGAACCCATGTGGTAAAGTGAAGAACGTACTAGAAACGAACGCCTAAACCACAAGACCACCAAGAATTAACTAATTGTGGATATTTTGACCTCTTAACAATACATTGATAACACCACGTGATAATTGATAACACCACGTGATAATTGATAACACCACGTGATAATGTCAATCTAAAAATCACGCAACTACAAAGCCGTTATTAAGTGACCAATAATGCTAATGAAAATTGTGGCCTTCAATGACGATATTATTTTGAGCAAATATCAACATTTGCTGAAAGGTTCCAGCTTTTGGTACATGCATCTTAGTTTTAAGTCCTAATGATTTGCCACTCTTTTACTATGAAGGCTATTGTACAGCAAATAAAGCGACAGAATATTAAAATACCTTTGAATAAGGTTAAAGGAGAAGCCATTGCGGTTAAATATGTTTTAGGGAGCTTAAACGACCTTTTAAGCATCTAAATTTCGCTCCCCAAACATGAAAATATTGCATTTGTCGAAGGGTTTCTTTCAATAACGTATATATTCCGTTCTCTAATAGCTTGAAAAAAGAATAGAAACATGGATATTGTAGAGCCGAATGCGCTTCATGATTCTTTGGAAATGTATAATTTATAGTACTTAAAAGGCGAAAACAGGTTCCAAAATACTTTTCTTTTCACTGCCATCTTGCAGCTCGGGCTAAAAATCCACACTTAAATCGTAGCTGATTCCTAATACGTGAGACCCTTTTTATACAGGTCATTGTCAATACGATAATGTTGTAAACATCAAAATATTTCAAGAATTATAACATTTTATATCCGTGTCTTATAATATTCATTTTTGTCATTTATAGGTAAAATCTGTTTGCAAGCAGATCACATTGTTTTCATGTCGAAACTCCAGTTCAAAAGAAGAAAGTAGGCCAAAAGGTCATGCTGAATACAATCTCATTAAAATCATATCGTGACGTTCACTTCTTTTCATTACGTTATGTACGATATGAGGACATAACGTTAGAGGTCACCTCAAGTTAACCTTTATAACTTGCACATTCATAAGCAGGTGCACTAAATTATGACCAATGATAACGTTCGTAACGTATCAGGTTTCGGCACGCGTTTATTATCATGGCGTCCCCTTACGCGAAGTCCTCAGATCCACATAGCGTAACGTCGTGAAGCGTGTATTGGGGATCTGATTTTAATGAGATTGTGCTGAATATAAACAAATACTATATTGAAATACGTTGGCAAAGTTGTACAACCGGTCCATAAACTAACGGCTGGAACTGTAACAAATGTTGATATACTGGTGAAGTCTTGAAAAACGTTACTAAACGGCTTATGCGCAACATAAGCACACGAATCACCCTGACGGAAATAATGTCTACAACAGAACAAACATGTAAACTTATTATATAACTTCAATTACTTCGACTACATGTATATACATACATAGCCTGTCAATGACTAAACAAGTCGGAAAACCAGGGCTATCACCTCCAATGTTCTTATCGCAGCCATAAATACTTACACTAATGTGATAAGAATGTGTGGCAAATTCAGACCAATCCCTTATAATGTTTGGAAGAAATTTGCTCCAGGATCACCTATATGGCTATACAATAACATTTCAGTTAATTGGCCATAGCTTTTAAACAATTCCATATCGGGTCACCTACTAACTCCGTAACGTATATATCACGTCGAAAACCTGTTCACATGTTTAAATGTTTCATTTATTCATCAAAATATTCATCGGAATCGGAAAATAGACGCAATTTTGGTAGGATATACATTTGGTGACCCAATATGGAAAATTATGGGGCAATCGTGTGACCAGTCCTGGACCAATGACGTTGCGTCATTTATGTTGGAGGCGTGATATATCTTATTAACTATTTATACAGCTTTTTATTTTTCTATTAATACTCACAGTATTACTATACATGTACATTCTCCATATTTCTCTAGCTATTTTTGAATCTTTACTGATACTGGCTACCTTGTAACGATGATCACATGCATGAAAATTGTGTTTACTTGTATTAAAACTTGATTGACGAGATGCTTTGTTGCATATATCGAAATAATATTAGATTCTGTTATATTCTGTTAATGCCAGAAGCACCAAGCGACATAAAGATACAGAGGCTTTTGGTTTATTACGGCAGCGATACCGGAACACATGTTGTTGTCCCATCTACTCCTGTCTTCTAATGTTAAGCAAGATAAGGCACTAACCTAATAATTAATAAAAGGGACACTCTTCCAGATCGTTTACATATTGACAAATAAAAGACTTCAAAAGAAAGAAACATGATTACGCCCCGGACCCATTTTAACATGTAATATTATTATGTATATATCAAGCAACACATATGGAAAGGTTTCAAGTATATGTTAAAGTTCATTTTAACGCTCTTCAGAAAATGGAGCGAGCGCAGCGAAAAAGTAGAAGATCAAACGTAACTGTCTTTTTTGTTTGAATGGCACATACACAGTACGTATTTTAAATGTGAAATGAATAGTTATCAATACGATTCGATAGCTGATTACACATTTGTTTTAGTCGCGGCAGAACCCGGCATGCGCTTTTCAGTTTAATGCCCGGATGGGAACAAGTCACGAAGTTAACAACGCGGTTCCAATTTTTTAATTGTTCTGGCTCCCGTCTGTGCTTAAAGCTGAAGAAACCGCAAGAACGCATGCCGGGTCCGCCGCGACGAGTCGGTGAAACCGTATTTTTTGCCAGTGTTTTCAAAGAAACATCCAGACATACGAGCCGATATGAATACAAAATTACACAAGACTGTATCAAACATATATAATTACGTTATTTCATGATGAAGACGTCATTTTTGGTATAGACCATGTTTACATAAAGCACCCAGGTTGGCATCGAATGCATTATGAAATAAAAAGGTACACAAATGTATATCGTAACAAAGCGAAAACACTCCAATTGCATTGAAATTGAATTAAAGTCATGTCATTTGCAGAATTATGAAGTGAGATTGAAACCAACACTAATACGTTGCAGTACAACAATGCGTTTTTTACGTTAGAACGTTAGTGGTCCCTTTGTATCAAAACCGCTTGGATAATAGGGACATTCCCAAGATAAATAGGACATAGGAGCCATTCATTTAAATATACTTCTCAACGTTAACTCAGGGTCGCCAAAGACCTAATTTAAAGTATTTGAGAGTACAGAATTTGATATATAAAAAATAAAATAAAATAAAAATAAAATAAAATTTTAAAATTACTTTAAATTAGAACTTTCGCTTGAATTCCAATAAGGAATGCGACTTTTTGTATTGACTCGACTAAGATATGAATTTTTCTTAAGGTTCGAGGATTATAATTGACTCATCATGCACTTATTTGTTCAGTGTTATTATGAGATTAGTAAATACCTCATTGGCTTATCAGTATCTTATAATAAAAGGGCTGAAAGCGCTGAAAGGCTGTTGGCGCGACAAACATGATTTTACTTTTTTGACAAATCTGTTCCCAGGCAATACAAATCGAATCCAAAAAAAATAGGAATATATGAACTTTGCTTTTATATCGCAGATGTTTTGCTGGTGTAAAGTTAACAAAATGAAACCCGATATTGGCTAAGGTCGTTTTGACTATTTGTAGTAAGGGTCTCTTAGCCTATACGTTTTCATTTTCTATGTTATTATTTATAATTAACTTTTCCCCTAGTTTCCTCACCAATATTTATCTTATATTCTTTACCTCGCTTTCAAATTCACATTGACGTTGCAATCTTTTGAGCGCATTTAAATGAAATGGTATTTTGGTTCGCACTATTCTAAATCGCCATACATCCCATTATGTAACCCGGTGCATTAATTATTTTAACATGCCATGTCAAAAAGAATATCTGACGATACCAATTTCGGTTTGCCTGCAACCGAATAATTTGAATATCCATTTCTTCCATATCCAGTGGTGCACATGTAGCACGCCGTTCTGAAACATTCGTTACACACCGATCCCGTATCTACATAGTAGATTGTGCATAGTAGCGAAAAGGCGAAACATAAAATGGCAGAAAACAGCATTGATAGTATTTTTCAAATATGAACTTGAATACTAAAGCGAAAGAAAGTGACTTTCTCTCCTGACTACAATCATCAGACAGTACGGAAAGTGCCGAACATGTTCCTATCCAATTTTGAGAAAGCTTTCGGTTTTATTAAAGCAGCCCAGACTCGTATATATCATATATATCAGTATCAAACCTCTGATGAACAAGAATGAACGCAGCCCGGCGCTGACTTAAGAAGACCAAAAATATATGGTTACTTTCTCAGTTTTCTGAGAGCATAATGGCGCGTGAGTACTTTTGTATTAGCCAGTACGCATGCATGTGATTCGCCATAACTCGCTTACACTGGCACCGGATTTTCAAACTCAAACATTTTTTTTTTTAAATAAAAAAAAATCTTATAATTCCTCACTAAAAATTATAATACCGAATATGTAAAAATATATATATATACATTTTTTTAAATATGCACTTTGTACTGTATAATATACTATATTATACTGTACAAAGTGCATATTTAAAAAAAAATAATATAATAAAATAATAAAGATTTTTTTTGATTGTTTAAAAAAATATTTGAGTTTGGAAATCCGGTGCCAGTGCTCGCTTATTAAAAAAGACATGAAATGGCTAATTTAAAATTGAAATTTGGCGGTTGTTTTCGATATTTTTCACTCGAATTTTAGCGTTTGTGTTTTCTTGCATACCGGACGTGTGTTTCCGGTCATGTGACCAGTGCTGGAAAACCCCATCTTATATACCCATGTAAGATGAGTCACGCGCAACAACGCGCCACTTCTTATTTCATTTATTGCATGGTTTATTAAAAATATATTATGCCATTTCAATAAAGCCCAATCAAATATATATGTTTGCAAGACTTTTAATTAAAATTGAAAATAAATAATCGTAAAAAACGCTATTTTTAGTTATTCAAAATTACTGCGCTCTATGACGTCAGTAAACAACGTCGCATGCGCTTTTTGGTGTAATTGTACAAAAGTTTTCAACGTCATTTTATCAACAAATTGATAAATTTAGATATTCAAGAAAAATATCAATCATGTTTTTTTCCGGTCCGGATCAAATAAATCCTACCCTCGGGCACGCTGCGTGGCCGGTAACTCGGCAAGCCTCGTTACCGGCTTACGCACGTGCCCTCGGGTCGGATTTTTCAATCCGTACCGGAAACACATGATATATACTTATAATCTGCTTAATGAGTCTTTGGTTGACAAAGCTCTTCTAAATAATAAATGTGAATTTGGCTGGCGATCCTATTGGCGCCAGCACAGGCAATATCCTGAACATTGATGATGTGTTACTGGCACTTCAAAAGCTGGGGAAACTGAAATCATCTTTTCAATTTCTTAGTTACATATTTTTTATGATATATTTTCACTGTAGCTCCTCACATAAACTCTTCATGTGAAACTGGACGTTTTTTTGAACAGTATATTTTTAGCCTCAGATAACATTTATTAAAAGAGCAGGGAGTTGATATATTCGGCTGAGAGAAGTGGACAACAGACTTTTACAATTATGACTGGTTCGTATTATTACAATATTAAATAGTGTTTGTAATGTTTCTAAAGTATTAAAGATTTTATTTTGGCGCAGACGTCAGTAAAATCCTTAGTAAAGCAAACGTCAAAATTAATATAAGAGAACATAAAGCCGCTTAACTAGCGATTCCGCATGTATGAATTGATAATTTTGCTATATTGGCCTTATTGACCAAATTGCAAAAATGCTATTTTCAGGACTCGGAACATTGTTATGGCTGTCGATTTCCGCTTGTCTTAAAGAAGCGAGTATGTTTTTCAATTGTTTTGACAATGATTATAAGTTCCATGCCGATGTGTTACACATTTTATTTTAATCGCCAATGTTTGTAGCCGTCTAAGGTTGTTAAGTGTACACAACATAGAAGAAAAAAGGTCACTCTGCCAAGAAGAAAGTTATTAATTTTAAAAGTTTAGACGATAAGAGATAACACCAGCAACTAGCATCAGTGAAGAAAGTAAAAAGGGAAAATCTCCCACTTTCTGGCCGTAAACTGTTCGTCGATACATCGACAGTAAAGCGATGAAAATGAGATTGTCAAAAAAATATATGATTTGATACGCTTGTCAATTGTGTATAGAACATCTGTTTAATTTTGTAGTCAAATGAATTGACCGTATATTGTAGGATTAATGAGGAACTGTGTCCTAAATATGATGATAACATGCAATACGCCAAGTCCGCTACCGTTACACCGGTAGTGTATTGGGGGCTAATTTCAATGTAATTAAGTAGGCCGCTACAGTTACGCTGGTTTGGGATCAGGGGGCTATATTCAAGCTACTTATTAGCTAGGTCGCTTACGTTACACCGGTAGAGGGTCGGGGGGCTAAATTCAAGCTACTTATCAGCTATGCCGCTTACGTAACACCGGTAGAAGGGCTTAACTTCAGACTACTAATAAAGAAGGCCGCTTAGCTAGCGCCGAAAATGTGTCAGGGGGCCAAATTTAGACTACTTATGAGCTAGACCGCTTACGGTACCACAGTAGTGTCTCAGGAGGCTAAATTCAAGCTACTTAATAGCTAGGCCGCTAACTTTACGCCGGTACTGTTTGAACACAATGTGGCTAATTTGATGCTCTAGGCTATCTATATTCTCAAGGCTACCAGACCGCTAAATTTACTCTGATCGAGTGTCAGGCACACTGCTAGAACGCAGGCTATTTATTGTATGTGCTAGGGTAATCTTATATCGTGCCAGGCACACTGCTAAACACAAGGCCGCTAACTAAATGCATTAGGCTACCAGACCGCTAACTTTACTCTGATCGAGTGCCAGTCACACTGCTAAACACAAGGCGGCTATTAAACTATATGCTCAAGGCTACCAGACCGCTAACTTTACTCTGATCGAGTGCCAGGCACACTGCTAAACACAAGGCCGCTAACTGTATGCTCAAGGCTACCAGACCGCTAACTTTACTCTGATCGAGCGCCAGGCACACTGCTAAACACAAGACCCTTACTGTATGCGATAGGCTACTAGACTGCTAACTGTACACACATACATTGCAGGCGCATTGGAATGTTTAGACTGCATTGATGTCGCTGATCCGAAAATGTGCAATAACACTATATCCTGTGCTTCTGATGAGGTACGTAATAGTTTAGATGGATTTTGTCATACAAGCAGAACTATACATACGCATTTATTTTAATATAATTGTGGCTATATAAGAGTATTTTAATAAAAACATATGCTTTCTTTTTAGTCCTGCTTTGTACAAGCGACACAGACATCACCTGTCACGCGATACCAGATGGGCTGCCAAATAAATCAGGTATTAGCATATCAGCATTAGAAACACGCTACAATTATTTACAACAATAACACGTAACATAAATACCTGATGTATTATCATTATATAAGATATAATTTAACACTGTCTTTGCATTAATCCATCCACACCATCAATACCTTGTTCTATATGAAACCTGGGGCTAATATCGAAGATTAATACCTTTCCCGGGAATAAGTCGTGCTCCTTATTTTGTTTAGTTTTAGAATACTCATAATCACCATAATTATGGATAATGACCTTGCCTACTTAAGCAGAACATTACTGAGATACATTGTTATGGATTGCGTTTCCACGCCGACGTAATTCAATTTAAGTGTTTAGCGAAACAGAGTATAAGTATGAAATTTTTAAGCTACACTCAAATTATATATTTATAAAGAAATGTTAAACACTGTTAATTCATTACAGTTGTGTACAAACAGCAATTTGCATGGAGGAGCAGAGATAGTGGGACGGGCTTTAAACACTCGCCAAGAGACAGGCTGTCACGAATGCTGCTTGACTGACGAATGCAATGGAAGGCTTTGTAGGCACGAAAAACGTAATAACAATCAAACTCTAATGACACACCAAGAATTGATCCACTTGTCTCAGCATTGTATGCTGGCAACTTGACCTTTAATACAGGCCATCAAGTCTACTGTTTTGGCACAATTACCATTCGATCCATAAAGGACGGCAAAAGAACAAAGCATGACGTAGTTTTTGCATTCTTTCATTTGTATATGTTTACGCGATCGCTCATTTATAGTTTTTTATGGTATTAAAACACTACTCACGCGTGTACGTATACGGCATATACACGTACATGTAAACAATGCTGCTGTCTTTCCGATTTTTCACGCCTTTCTTGTAGCTTTAACACGTGTCAGCAATGTTCCACAAAGTCCCTGCTGTCAAAACAATAAATGATGCTGTACCTGTTTTCAGCTAGCGCTTGCATCGACTCGGAGACCGTGGACTGCGCACTTCTGAATTCACTGTTGAACCTTTGCTCGGATGTGGATCATGCGAAGACGATATGCCCAAAGTACTGTGGACTTTGCAATCTTGGTATTATTTATTTATTTATTTATTTAGTTAGTTATTTATTTTTTTATTTATTTATTTATTTATTTAGTTATTTATTTATTTATTTATTTATTTATTTATTTTGTTTGATATTGTTATATGTTATATTATACATTATTATTCTTTAATTTCTGCATATGCCTTGAGAACTAGTCTGCAGGGCTTTTGAAAACATAACGTTTAAGGAAAAAAATAAGACACAAAAACGTTCGGACTTCTAACCTTTCATTAAATACAACCAATGACTATTAAGTTTACGTCACTAGTGGATGGCAACTGGGCTGACTGGTCTTCCTGGACTCAATGTGACGTCACGTGCGAACATGGGACACAACTGCGTACACGCACCTGTACTAACCCAGCACCGAAAAATGGCGGTGCGGATTGTGTAGGTTCAGCCAATCAAACAATAGTCTGCGTCAGAAAACTATGCCCTGGTAAGAATGACTATTTTATACACTTCTCATGACTTTCATATGAATACATACTTAGTAAATCCTGCACATATTTAGAAGTGGGTAATCAGCAACATCTCTAGCAAATGTTCATTTGTTTTTTATGGTGGCGCATTACTGCCGTAAAATAACCATATAGCGTTAAAGAGAATCTCATCCAGTTAACCAATTATTACGTTACTTATCAAGTTATTCGCAAACCTTAATAAGACAACCAGTTACTGTTAGAAGCCAGAAATGTATTTATAGACAAGCGGTAACACGAATTATATCTAGTTAAAATGTTATAATATTACTTATTAAGCGGAATTCTCAAACAATAAAAAGATAACCTGTAAGTGTTGCACAGCATGAAAAGGTAACAGGTGGAAGTTCTGGGCCTGTTTTTAGTATTATGTTAACCGGAAAGAGTCGCAAATATAAACTAAATAGCTAGGTAATAATCGCAAAAATTAAGCGGTTAACACGAGACAATTCGTGAATGTTTATATTAGTTAGTTATCTTACGGCAGTAATATACCACCATATTGTTGCTCTCAACATTATCACATAATATTCAACCAGTTCATGGCGGATGGAGCGTTTGGGATAGCTGGGGTTCTTGTTCTGTGTCCTGTGATGCAGGGCTTGCTACCCGTAGGAGGAATTGTAGTAACCCGAAACCTGAAAGATTTGGAGACCACTGCTTCGGGGATCCATTTGAATCAATGATATGCATGCACAGACCCTGTGCCGGTATGTATAGGCAGCACATTTTTTGTAACAGAAGGTTTTTGACATAAAAAAGTAAGTAATTCCCTCACGCAAGCTGTTAAGAATGCTATGGATTATAGCTTTGACATGTGGAATTTTACCATCAAAGGATAAGTCCGTATTAATGTAGTTCAGAACAGAACTCCAATTAATCTTTAATCAGATCAAATAACAATCGGAACACCTCGGCAATCTCTTCCATACGACCGCCCTTGGGTCTATGCAGGTGCATATTAAAAGAAGTTCGTAAAATAGAATACATGTAGTTATGTTAATTAGTTGTTTTAAAGTGTGACTATTAGTACAAAGTTCAAACTGATTCACAGTGAAATGTATTAAATAAATAATTAAGACGCATAAGAGTAATGATGCTTCAACGCTTTATAATAAATAAAATTACTACTCGATCTACCTGCAGCGTAGTAAAATGTAGACAATTTTGTTATTGTCAACCGTCCATATATCTGAGGTTGGTTTTAAAACGGAATATAGTTACCAGTGTTTGACACTAAGACTTTATGAGAAGAAGTCCACCGGACTCCTTAACTCCAAAATCAAGGAGTCCGGCATACAATTAAGGAGTCCAGGATAATAATAAACTTTATTCTTTTAACTTACCTTTTGGATTTACTTTTTGAGATTAAACGGCAAATGGTGTACAATGGGTATGGGCAAATCGTCCAGTACTGTTGAAGTATGCACGACCCTCTAGACAGCGTAGTAGGACAATGAATCTCCGTCCGTTTTAACCACAGAGATCTGATCTCTTTCTGGTGATTGTAGTTCTGTTAATATGTATAATTATTAATCAAACAATAGTTAAAGTCTCCATTCACCATTACAGTTAAGATCCATTCGTGTATTACCAAATGATCATTCTTCACCTCTATCTTATTTATATTAAATTTAACGATATTTGTCTGTTAAGACGGTGGCTGGTCAACATGGTCGTCTTGGAGTGTATGTGAGGGGGGACAAGTTGAGCGAAACCGTAGCTGCAACAACCCTGAACCATCTTTGTTTGGCAGACAGTGTCTAGGAGCAGTAATGCAAACTAAACCATGCTCAGGTATATTATTGTAATTCCTCTCATGTCAAAAAACAGGACAAAAATCTGTATGACCTTTTAAAAATTACAGAAAAAACAACAACATAATTTGCCTGGAAGTTAGAGAATTGCATGGAAGCAATATTTATGTGAAAAACTACAGAAACAAGCTCAATAGCAAAAAGTTTAAACATTAACCCCGTTTAATGACACGAGGTAAACGCCAAAGACATAGAAGACAAAAAAAATCACAAACAAAAACCATGGAACAACAGCACAAAACTCCACAAACAACACTTGATGCAAGCCGGAACAGTGGATTTTGTCCGGGTACTCCGGTTTCCCCCACTACACAACAAATAACCATACTCTTGCGCAACATCATGCCAACGAGAGTGACTTATATAATGTTAAAACTTAAATAAGGATCATAATCAAAAGAGGTTTTAAACACATCAGAACTACATTACTAACACTTCTATACATTCTTGTTCACCTGCGTTCATCTTTTAACACTTAAATTCACTGACAACTGCATTAACAAGCATGTTATTTGGGTTATCAAATGAATAACCCAAACCACAAATTCACCGACGAATTCATAACGTGTACAGAACTTTTAAAATATTGGTTCGAAAAGTGAAACATTGATTGAGGATACATAACATTTATGAAATTGTAGACTTGGTTTTTGCAACGGTTCAGTTCTGACAGCAACTATATTGGTGAACGTGATATGCATACACATTAAATAATACTATGATGACTAAATGTGTCATATTTAGGGTCAACGTATATACTTTTTGCTTCTCGTATGTAATAGGATATAACAGCAATCCATCAACATTATTTCGATTAACTGCAGGTGGTCTGGTGTACTTCAATGCCCATGGCCACAGTGTGTACCAGAAACATTATTTGACCTTCCCAACTGTTGTCGACAATGTCGGCCACGGTTATCACAGCAACAACGGCTCCTTTGTCGCGCCTTTCGAAGGGAATTACTTCTTTTCTGCTCAGATTTGTACAAGCAATGGACAAACTGCAGATGTCCAACTGCGTCATGTTTTGTCTTCTGGAACTGAAAGAGCAATAGCCGGCAACAGAGCGCATGGATCCGGGGACTATGATTGTGCTACTGCTTCTGCTCCCGTGCTCTTGCGTACCGGCGAGCAAGCCAGAGTGTACACGTCTGCGGCAGATACAATCCCGTTATTCGACGATCCGACAACGTTTTGGACATCATTCAGTGGGGTTTTAGTTGAATAGTTATTTAACTAAGTAACTGAAGTGATGCCGAGCGCATAGATGTCTCTAACGCCCGCGAATGAATTCAATAATTTTATATACCAAATTGTTGTATGAAATCGATATGTTATACACATTCTTCTTCGGGTTGCCTAAAACAAACACGAGGATAGATATAAATATTGCTTGCTTGTATCATACTAATCCAAACCCGCGAATGGATTCAAGTTTTTAATGTACCGAATTGTTGTATGAAATCGATTTATCATACACATTTTTCTTTGGGTTGAATAGAATATAAAAGAAAACACGAGGATTGAGATGAATATTGTTTGCTAATTTCAAACTAATCCGAACAGCTAAGACTTACACTTAAACTATTACAACAGTATCATAATTTCATTTATGTTTATCCATGCACATGTTAGCCTTCGAAATATTGATATGATTGGTATTTAAGACATATCGTTTGTTTACTTTAACTAGTAATATTTATTTTACTTTTTTAATTTAATGATATATAATCAATTCTTTATGAAGAGACATGACGATACATTTTATATAACATGCATGTAAGCACCTACAAAAGATAAACAGAGAGGATTTATTGAAAATAAGGAGAAACGTAATGGATACATTCAAGAACATGATAAATGTCAAATGTATAAGACAAATTGTTATGGACATTTCAATGTATCCATAGTTGTTAATGCATACTATGAGTGAATGTACTGACGGCTTGTTGACAAGCTTAAATATGTAGGGTTTCAATGGCGGAGCGCGATCAATTGATCAAAACCCACGCGTTCGGTAATCGTACACTGATATAATTGCCGATCGCTTTCTCAAACTCATTTAGTTCCCAAAACTATAACACTTGTTTGATGGCTTTAGTTGTCTGGTTTGATTTAAGGCAGTAACTACTTGTATTTCCCATTGAAAAGTCATGTACCTGTGATTATTATCATGTTTTCGAATATATTCATTATATTAATCCTTAAATTCAATAAATGTTTTTTTCATTAAAGAACCTGTGACAGAATCAAAGTTGGTGAGAAAGGCCTAAGATAAAAAATAAATCCAAATGGCATTTTATTTAGTTTGGGGTACGCTTCTTTCGAAGAGAGAAATAACAATTATTTGATACATTTTGGGTGTTATGCTAATTGTTCACTTCAGAAATAATAAAAAAATAGATAAATATAAAGTTTTACGAATAAAGACTTGTTATGTTTTAAATTATAGGCAAATGCATATCAATAAAACAAAGATTACTACCGGACAAGCACAGTATACAAACATTCAAGTATAATTATACAACAATGAAAATTACAGGGTCAAGCCCATTAGTCGAACATTCAAGAAATAAACCCTGTGTATGGACAAAAGGCAAGGACCCAAACCATAATGAACATGAGAAACAAACATACTAACACCACATACACAAATACAAACACCAACCAAAAACTTACACCACATACACAAATACAAACACCAACCAAAAACTTACACCACATACACAAATACAAACACAAACCACAAACTTACACCGCATACACAAATACAAACACCAACCACAAACTTACACCACACACACGAATACAAACACCAACCATAAACTTACACCACATACACAAATACAAACACAAACCAAAAACTTACACCACATACACAAATACAAACACCAACCAAAAACTTACACCACATACACAAATACAAACACAAACCACAAACTTACACCACATACACAAATACAAACACCAACCAAAAACTTACACCGCATACACAGATACAAACACAACCACAAACTTACACCGCATACACAAATAAAAACACAAACCACAAACTTACACCACACACACGAATACAAACACAAACCACAAACTTACACAGCATACACAAATACAAACACAAACCACAAACTTACACCGCATACACAAATACAAACACAAACAATAAACTTACACCACACACACGAATACAAACACAAACCACAAACTTACACCGCATGCACAAATACAAACACAAACCACAAACTTACACCACATACACAAATACAAACACCAACCACAAACTTACACCGCATACACAAATACAAACACAAACCACAAACTTACACCGCATACACAAATACAAACACCAACCACAAACTTACACCACGTACACAAATACAAACACCAACCACAAACTTACACCACATACACAAATACAAACACAAACCACAAACTTACACCGCGTACACAAATACAAACACCAACCACAAACTTACACCACATACACAAATACAAACACCAATCCCAAACTTACACCACGTACACAAATACAAACACCAATCACAAACTTACACCACATACAAATACAAACACAAACCACAAACTTACACCGCATACACAAATACAAACACCAACCACAAACTTACACCACACACACGAATACAAACACCAACCATAAACTTACACCACATACACAAATACAAACACAAACCAAAAACTTACACCACATACACAAATACAAACACCAACCACAAACTTACACCACGTACACAAATACAAACACCAACCACAAACTTACACCACATACACAAATACAAACACAAACCACAAACTTACACCGCGTACACAAATACAAACACCAACCACAAACTTACACCACGTACACAAATACAAACACCAATCCCAAACTTACACCACGTACACAAATACAAACACCAATCACAAACTTACACCACATACAAATACAAACACAAACCACAAACTTACACCGCATACACAAATACAAACACCAACCACAAACTTACACCACACACACGAATACAAACACCAACCATAAACTTACACCACATACACAAATACAAACACAAACCAAAAACTTACACCACATACACAAATACAAACACCAACCAAAAACTTACACCACATACACAAATACAAACATAAACCACAAACTTACACCACATACACAAATACAAACACCAACCACAAACTTACACCGCATACACAAATACAAACACGGCCACAAACTTACACCGCATACACAAATACAAACACAAACCACAAACTTACACCACACACACGAATACAAACACAAACCATAAACTTACACAGCATACACAAATACAAACACAAACCACAAACTTACACCGCATACACAAATACAAACACAAACCACAAACTTACACCACTCACACGAATACAAACACAAACCACAAACTTACACCGCATACACAAATACAAACAGCAACCACAAACTTACACCACATACACAAATACAAACACCAATCCCAAACTTACACCACGTACACAAATACAAACACCAATCACAAACTTACACCACATACACAAAGACAAACACCAATCACAAATTTACACCACATACAAAAATACAAACACCAACCACAAACTTTCACCACATACACAAATACAAACACCAACCACAAACTTTCACCACATACACAAATACAAACACCAACCACAAACTTTCACCACATACACAAATACAAACACCAACCACAAACTTACACCACGTACACAAATACAAACACCACAAACAAACCATAACCTCATCGACATTGCTGTACCTTTAAATGATGGCATTACCGCCTTGGAACAATCAGTGAAACAAGAGCCAACTTTAACTGGAGTCTACTGAGGGATGAAACTAGTAAGCATAGCCATAACATAACCCTCATTTATTAATAACAACTTAAGCGTGAACTTGAAAACAATGAAGCACTCACCAACTTAAAAATAATGAAGAAGAATAAGAGGCAGAAGGTACGGGTCTAAAAGACACTTGACGAGGGGCACACAGTACGGGTCCAAAAACACTGGGCACAAGGTACGGCTCCAAAAGACACTGGACGAGAGGCACAAGGTACGGGTCCAAAAGACACTGGGCGAGAGGCACAAGGTACGGGTCCAAAATACACTGGACGAGAGGCACAAGGTACGGGTCTAAAAGATACTGGACGAGAGGCACAAGGTACGGGTCCAAAAGACACTGGGCGAGAGGCACAAGGTACGGGTCTAAAAGACACTGGACGAGAGGCACAAGGTACTGGTCTAAAAGATACTGGACGAGAGGCACAAGGTACGGGTCTAAAAGACACTGGACGAGAGGCACAAGGTACGGGTCTAAAAGATACTGGACGAGAGGCACAAGGTACGGGTCCAAAAGGCACTGGACGAGAGACACAAGGTACGGGTCCAAAATACACTGGACGAGAGGCACAACGTACGGGTCCAAAAGACACTGGACGAGAGGCACAAGGTACGGGTCTAAAATACACTGGACGAGAGGCACAAGGTACGGGTCTAAAAGATACTGGACGAGAGGCACAAGGTACGGATCCAAACGACACTGGACGAGAGGCCCAAGGTACGGGTCCAAAAGACACTAGACGAGAGGCCCAAGGTACGGGTCCAAAAGACACTGGACGAGAGGCACAGGGTACGGATCCAAAAGACAATGGACGAGAGGCACAAAGTATGGGTCCAAAAGACACTGGGCGAGAGGCCCAAGGTACGGGTCTAAAAGATACTGGACGAGAGGCACAAGGTGTGTGTCCAAAAACCACTGGACGAGAGGCACAAGGTACGGGTCCAAAAGACACTGGACGAGAGGCACAAGGAACATGTCCAAAAGGCACTGGACGAGAGACACAAGGTACGGGTCCAAAAGGCACTGGACGAGAGACACAAGGTACGGGTCCAAAAGACACTGGACGAGAGGCACAAGGTACGGGTCCAAAAACCACTGGACGAGAGACACAAGGTACGGGTCTAAAAGACACTGGACGAGAGGCACAAGGTACGGGTCCAAAATATACTGGACGGGAGGCACAAGGTACGGTTCCAAAATACACTGGACGAGAGGCACAAGGTACGGGTCTAAAAGACACTGGGCGAGAGGCACAAGGTACGGGTCTAAAAGATACTGGACGAGAGGCACAAGGTACGGCTCCAAAAGACACTGGGCGAGAGGCACAAGGTACTGGTCCAAAAGACACTGGACGAGAGGCACAAGGTACGGTTCCAAGATACACTGGACGAGAGGCACAAGGTACGGGTCTAAAAGACACTGGATGAGAGGCACAAGGTACGGGTCCAAAAGACACTGGACGAGAGGCACAAGGTACGGTTCCAAAATACACTGGACGAGAGGCACAAGGTACGGGTTTAAAAGACGCTGGGCGAGAGGCACAAGGTACGGGTCTAAAAGATACTGGACGAGAGGCACAAGGTACGGCTCCAAAAGACACTGGGCGAAAGGCACAAGGTACGGGTCCAAAAGACACTGGACGACAGGCACAAGGCTCGGGTCCAAAAGACACTGGGCGAGAGGCACAAGACGTTCAAACACCACACACGGACCACGAGGTCCTTGCTGACCTAAGGATGGGAACTGGATCGTTATATTTTAATTGTTTGCTGTCAATGACCGTTTTCATTTGTTTACAGAGCTACTTTTCAAAACTGTGTAAATGATATGAGTCATTAACGGTCATGGTAGTTATTCTGCCTTGGGGTTCCTTGCCTGTAATTTGATAGATTAACACCAACTAAAATCACGACAATTCCAACTTAAGCCACAAACGTTACTGTTCAGTGTTCATCCAACATGTAACACAGTCGATAGCAGCGACTACTCTAACTGATTTATACAACCCTTACAGCGAGTACCCTGTCTGATTTATCCAACCCTAGCAGCAAATACCTTGTCTGATATATCCAACCATAGCAGCGTATTCTTCACATCATCGGTTACCCACAAATGATTCATTCCGTTTGTCTCCATTCACCAGAGAATAATGGAGTGGGTCTTACGTGGATATCGGACGATGCATATCAGCAATAATTTGGCTGCTGTTTTTTCATGAAAAAAATACAAATGCTACTTACATGACTATAACTGGTTTGCAGGGGTTTCTGTCTTTATGATGAACGCATTGAATTCGTTACAAAATATGAAACTATACACGTCGCTCAAATTACTGATAAAGCTTCAACTGACTCCCGACAATGACACGCTTAGATAATAATAATAACCCAAACAGGTTGTGGTTTCTTTGATAAAGTACCCTAAAAGTTCATTTGTCTGTGCTTTGACGGCTGATATATATATAGTTTTAACTTTTATCTTGTTTAAAATGTAGGAATTTTGAATTGATAGCTGTTTTGGCGTTGTTTGAAAGACCCCAAACCTGCCGGCAAAACATGAAGCAAGCGATTCGGTAACCAGATGAGCTAAATATATGTGTAGTGTATTATGCGGTGACAACACTATCCATCAGACATGTGTGGTTGTTAGCCGTCTTTAGAGTCATCGCTTTATAACGTATGCTAGTGCACCAACATATCACACATATTGTCAAGTTTGTTTCAATGCACGTCGGTGTATATAACATCATATAACTCGTGGGGCTAATGCCAGAATTAACAAGCGACATTGAAATATAGAAGCTTTTGGTTCATTGTGGCATTGATACCAGCACACATGTTGATGCCCTGTCGTCTCCCATCTACTCCTGACGTTGTTCTAAGTACATGTATATGCAAATTGACAAGATAAGGCATTGTTCGTAATACTTAAGTATAGGGAACATATTGAACTAAATAGCATTAAAGCTGCACTCTCACAGATTTACCATTTTTTACAACTTTTTTATTTTTTGTCTTGAAAAGAGCAAGTTTTTGCGTAAATATCTGCAAACCAATAATAAAAGAATGCTGACAAAAATCAGATCGTACATTTTCATATTTCCGTGCGAAAATTAATGTTTGTGGCCTAAACCGTAACTCACGGTTTAAGAAAAAAATCATAAAAAATCAATTTTTGAACTTAAATACAAAGATCTGCGATCTAAAGTTTTGTCAGCAGTCTTATTTAACTGTTTTTCATGGATTTTTGCTAAAATTGGCTCTTTCCAAGACAAAAAATAAAAGAGTTCTCAAAACGTTCAATATGTGAGAGTGCAGCTTTAAAAGAACGAAGCATAAAAACGCTTCGGACTCATTTTAACCTGATTACACATCTATTATAAATTAGTGTTCATAACGTATTTTATAAATATGCAATTATCTAGGGACGAACAAATCGGTAATTATAGACATATGATCCTTACCTTGTGAACGTATGTTACACAGTAGGATCATAGCGACACAGTAGGACCATAACGACAGCGTCACGATATAATATTGTTTTTGAAGATAGGTTTGATCTTCTTCGTCAGAAATAAAACTTGACTGCTTTACTGACCGCTCAAAGGCGATACCTAACAATCCTTGTTAAACATACCTATTTTTATATAGTTTATATGCACTGTGCTGTTTGTGGAGTTTTGTGCTGTAGTTCCGAGTTTTTTGTTTGTGATTTTTTGTTTTTGTGTTCTATGTCTTTGGCTTTTACCCTGTGCCATTAAATAGGGTTTATGTTTTGCCTACTGAGCTTGGTTCTGTGGTTTTTCACATAAATACTGACTACGTCGTTAAATAGCAGTTTGAAGTCTCTAGGTTAAGGTTTTGGTGTCGAAGATTTGCTTATTTGACATGAGTCATCGTGTATATAAGAGGTTCATCTGTATCATTAACATCTTATAAGATTGTTAAAGGTATGTCCTGCGCACATTGATGTATAAATTTACACCCTGCGTATCCTGGCAGTGAGGTGACAATGAAAATTTTGAAAGGGGGAATTTACCGTAACCGGTGGATGGGGTATGCAAATGTTTAAAGAATATTTGAACGCAAAGGACGATTGTTAAGTTACAACGAGTAATTACATCTCGAACTTTACACTATATGGAGCAGGGACAGAGGGACCATCATCTGTTAAACTGTGCCGATCGGGCACAATGATTATTACCTAGATCCAGACTGTAGCATTGTAACTTAGTCTTTCCAAAGGGTGACTTAGATTATTGAAACTAATCATGGCGCGCGATTGCCTTTATATTAGCCAGTGTACATGCGTTAACTATTCGTTTAGAAGACACAAATCAGAATCCAACTTGCATAGTAGTTTTCAGTGCGTAGTGGCGCACGAGATCCTTTGTATTAGCCAGTGCGCATGCGTTAGCTATTCGTTTAGAAGACACAAATCAGAATCCAACTTGCTTAGTGTTCAGTGCGTAATGGCGCACGACAGCCTTTGTATTAGCAAGTGCGCATGCATAAACTTCTAAATAGCTCACTTAATAAAAAAACACATTTAATGACTGAATAGAAATTCGGCGGTTATTTTCGCTTCTTAACGGAAATTTGGCGGTTGTTTATTTGCTTAATGGTGTTTTGGTAGTCAACGCTTTTCTAAAATATTAATTGTGAATTTTTCCGGCACTTCAATTGGACGATGCAAGTGCCTAAACCCTAATGATATTTTATTGACACTTAAAAATCAAGGGAAACTCAAACTATATTTTTCAATTTCTTGGTTAATTCTTTTTATGATATTTTTTTCACAATGGCACCTCACTTTAACTTTTCATGTGCAACTGGACGTATTTTGAACAGTATATTTTGGATCTGAGATAACGTTTATGAAAATGCAGAATTTTGAATGTATTCGGCGTTAAGACGTGGACAAGAGATCTGTACAATTATGACCGGTTCGTATTATTACTATGCCAAAACCTGTTTAGTAGTATTTCTAATTAACTTAAGATTTTCTGCAGCGCATGCAGTCGGCAGACTTAATGTTTCGTCATATAAAAATAGATTCTAACATAAAAACGCAAAAAGCCGCTTTACATGTACGGGCGATTGCGCATGGGCGAATTGATAAATAACTCGCTCTTGATTAAAAGAATGTTGCTATATTCTTTAACATTTTATGACCAAATTGCTAAAAATGCTGTTTTCAGGATTCGGACCATTGATATGGCTGTCGATTGCCGCTTGTCTTCAAGAAGCGAGTATGTTTTTCATTCGTTTTGACAAGGATTTTAAAGTTTCATTTTTTTATCGCCAACAGTTGTAATAGTCTAGGATTGTTAAGTGAACAAATAATAGAAGAAAAAAGATCAGTCAGCCAAGAAAAAATATTATTTTTAAGGATTAAGACGATTAGAGAAAACGCCAACAAATAGCATCATGTAGAACATCAAAAGGGAAAATTCGCATTTGCTTGCCGTGAACTGCTTACTGCTACATGGAAAATAATGAAACTGAGTTTGTCAAACAATTGAATTAAAGGACACGCTTGAAATTATATTCAGAAAATTTGTTTAATTCCATTATCGGAAACGATAGACCGAATATAATAGTGTAAATCAGGAACTGTGTCCTAAATATAAGTATAACATGGCATACGCCTAGGCCGCTAACGTTACGCCGGTAGTGGGTCACAAGCTAAAGTCAAGCTACTTATCAGCTACACAGCTAAAGTTACAACGGTAGTGCGTCAGTGGGCTAAATACACGCTCCAATCAGCCAGGGCGCTAACGTTACGCCGATTTTAGGCCAGTGGGTTAAATACAAGCTCCAATCAGCTAAGACGCTAACGTTACGTCGGTAATGTGTAAGGTGGCTAATCTAACACTACTAATCAGCAACACGTCACTTCTTTTGTACCAAGCCGCTCACATCAAGTCGTTATACAGTCTTGCTATTTATCTTACGTCGCCTTTTTTACAAGGTCGCTAACGACATGAACGTCATGGGTCACCGGCGGCCTTTATGCATCGTGATACAAGACGAAAACGTGCGCGACGTTTATCTGCCAGGCTGCTTATTTCTAATTACACCGCTTAATTTAACCCCGGTTCGGTCCAGGCCACTTACAACATTGTACGTAGGCAACATGCTGCTAAACTGTCGCATATATGGTGCCAGGTCTCTGCATTTAAGAAGTCATGATATGGGCCCAAATTTTCACTCCGCTTTTCACGCCGCTTGTCCGCTTTACTTTGCAATTGTCATGGGTACATGCCCCTTTCTCCTCCTGGCTACATCGTCAGTTCGTTAATGCATATAATTTTACACCGCCAACATAAGGCGTGATCGAGTGCCAAGCACCAAGCCTGAACACAAGGTCACTAACTGTGTGTGCTAGGAAACCAGGCCGCTTACATTACTCTGATCAAGTGGCCGACACATTGCTAAAACACAAGGTCACTAACTGTATGTCTTAGGATACCAGGCCGCTAATATTACTCTGATCAAGTTGCATGCACATTGATAGAACATAAGGCCACAAACTATATATGTTAGAATACCATGCCGCATATATTACTCTGATCAAGTGGCAGGCATATTGATAGAACACAAGGACACTAACTGTATATGCTTGGCTACCAGGCCGCTAATATTACTCTGATTAAACAGCCGGGACACTGATATAACAAAAGGGCACTAATAGTATGTTCTAGGACAACAGGCCGCTAACATTACTCTGATCAAGTGAAAGGCGCACTGATAGAACACAAGGGCAATAACTGTGTGTGCTAGACTGGTTACCATGCCGCTCATATTACACTGATCGAGTGTCAGGCACATTGCTAGAACACAAGGGCAATAACTGAATTGCTAAGCTACTAGATCGCTAACTTGACATAAATACATTACAGGCGCATTGGAATGTTTAAACTGCACTGCTGTCGCTGAACCGAATTTGTGCAACGACACTACAGTATGCGCTTCTGATGAGGTAAGTATTAGTATAAAGCACGTTTAAACACCTTCATACCTTGATATTTATATACTTTACGTGTTTGGTTATTTTTAAAGTTAATATTAATACAGTGGAATTTTCATACAAACAATATACATACATGCACGCGATTGAAAATTCATATGTGTGGTTATAAAGTATTATTGATGAAAACAATGGATTCGTTCCTTCTAGTCTTGTTATGTACAAGCGACACAGACATCACCTGTCACGCGATACCAGATGGGCTGCCAAAACAATGAGGTATTAGCGTACCAGCATTAGAATCACGCTACCATAATGGTCAACGATACGACAGATCATTATCTGAATTCGAACAAATTGGAAAAAGAACACGTGATATAAATAACTGATGTGTAATCATTATTTATATAGAAATAATTAAATATTTTTTGTGGCATTCATTTTACCATATCATCAATACTGTGTTTGTAAAAAAAATATTAGATCGTTCAAAGGGTTTAATTTTTAAGATAAGAAAATACCTTGCCCAGGAATTAGTCGTGTTTCCGATTTAACTTTTAAGTATGTCATGGTCTAAGCAAGCATTAATAGTTTTAAAATACTCAAAAATCACCTCAGTTATGGGTACATGACATTGACCTTAAACAGAACATAACTCGTATACTTTGTTATGGATTGCATTTCCACACCTTCAGTGCGTACCGTAATAAATGAGTTATAGTACGTTTTATAACAGTTGTGCACAAGCAGCAATCTGCATGGAGGAGCAGATGTCGTCGGACGGGCCTTAAATCTTCGCCAAATGACCGGCTGCCACGAATGCTGCTTGACTGACGAATGCAATGGAAGACTTTGTGATCACGAAAAACGTAATTACAATCAAACTCAAAGGAAAAACCAAGAAGGAATTCAATTGTCATGGCATTATTTTCCGGCAACTTGAATTTCATGACACGCCTCCAAACCTTAAGTCATGTCGCACTAACCATATGATCCATAAACGACGGCAAACTGAAGAACTAAGCATACTCCTGTGTTTTAAGTTTTAAATTTTATTTTTTTAAATGAATGTTAGCAATTCATTGAAATGTTAATGCCATAAACTAAATCATTTTAATCTAAAAACACTACTTACGCAGGTTCTTTTACTGAAAGATATACATTCATGTAACCTCTGACGTTTGATTTGCGAATGATCTCATTTTTCGAACCTTAACCCTACACGTGTTCCATAAAGACCTGCTGTCCACAAAATGAATGATGCTGTACCTGTTTCCAGCAACCGCATGCATTGACTCGGTGACCGTGGACTGCGCACTTCTAAATTCACTGCTGAATCTATGCTCGGATGTGGATCACGCAAAGACGATATGTCCAAAGTATTGTGGACTTTGCAATCTTGGTACTGTTAAATATTACTTTAGAAGTTAATTTTATTTATTTATTTCAATGAGTGACGTCACAAAAAATAGTATTCTGAATCGTTAAAGGGAATAGAAAATTTCTGCACATGCCGATTCTGAACCTTGAAATTATGCTGCTGTTCATGCATTCTGGCTTCGCATTCCAGTATAACTGCAATCATGCGTGCTTTAATGTGAGCGAAATCGTGTATAAATTATCAAATATACTGAGTCTTGAAAACTAGTCTGCCGTGCTATGGGAAGCAGAGCGATGAAATCAAAACGTAGCTATTTGCTATAAAGAGAATAATGTGGTGAATGCCTCTGTTTATATCACAAGTTGATGGAAACTGGGCTGACTGGTCTAGCTGGGGTCAATGTGACGTCACATGCGAAAATGGGACACAATTGCGTACACGCACCTGCACTAATCCAGAACCGAAAAACGGCGGTACGGATTGTGTAGGTTCAGAGAATGAGAAAAAGGTCTGCGTCAGGGAACTATGCCCCGGTGAGCTTGAATATTTTATGCATTGGATTTTTTCACCACATAAATATCAGGACATACACAGTTGATCTAGCACATGTAAAGTAGTGGAAAATTTACCGTCTAGAAAGTCGAACTTTTTAACAAATGTTCATTGGTTTTGCTATTCACCAGTATAAGATGATATGTTAACCAGTTGATGGCGGATGGAGCGTTTGGAATCGTTGGAGTGCTTGTTCTGTGTCCTGTGATGCAGGACTTGCTACCCGTCAGAGGAATTGCAATAACCCTAAGCCGGATAGATGTGGTGACCACTGCTTCGGAGATCCATTTGAAGCAAGGATATGCATGCAAAGACCGTGTGCTGGTATGGGCAACAACTACTTTCGTAACAGGTTTTAAATAAATATTATCGGAACGTCATACCTATCAAAATGCTATAATACAACAGCCAAAGACAACCTTTGTCCTTACTACATCATATAAAAGAGCTCAGGTTCGATGTCATTCATTGCAAATCGGTGAATGCCTGCTTCGACCAGTAACAAGAATAGGCTAATTGTTATCATTGCAAAACAAAGAGAACAGGCTGAACACAAAAATTACGCCAATCTGATCGGATAATTACCTTTAACTAAGGCCACAACAAATTGATCATTTGTTCTACGGATTTTGCCCCAAAAAAGTAGGAGCGAGCGAGCGAAAAAAAAATTAAGATACTTTTTTTTAAATTTAAGGCAACTCAGAGGCGAGTGCAAGGCGAAAAATAAAATAAAAATTAAAAAGTTTATTTCTTACTAAATTTATCATGCAATATGTCAAGAAATGCTTTTTAATTGCAAACATAGGTTCTTAGTTTATATATAAATGAAAAGGTTTTGATTGTATCACATGTAAATCTGTCTCAATATATAACAAATGGCAACAAGATCCAGTGCTTTACTATTACTTAAGACACTGCCGATTAAATTGCGGGACAACACAATTGAAGCAGTATTAAACAAATCTGCAAATGTGGCACCGGTCATTATATTAGAGCAGGTGGTGGAATAAAGATGTTTCCCTTTCAAGACCTCGCCTTTACCACGAACCAATGGTTTATAGGTCCGTGCCTTGAAACAAAAAATCATGACACCCTCCATAGCTTCAATGCCCGTAAGAAACAGGCCACTTTAATAACAGGCCACTTTACTACAAATCGATCAAAGAAAACAAGTGGATAAGAACAAAGAATTGAGAAAATTAAAACAGTCATTTTACTTATAAAAGGTTTTATTTTCTGATTTTACTGATGTTATTTTTATACTGTGTATGTATGTGTAATGCACTAGTCAATTGTAACCACGACCCCCAAGGTCCGGGGAATAGCGGGGACTTTGACTTTCGGTCCAGCCAACCCCGGGTAAAACCAACGGCACTGCGGGGCCACCTGGAAGGTGAAAACACGGCCCATTTCACCGGCTATCTCCGTTATACCCCCGGTCCTGGTGGGGGGGGGGGGGCATGGTTACAATTGAATGGTGCATAAATACAGACTGTTTCTTAAGCATTTACAAGTCCTTCTATTTTTATCAATTACGAGTATAAAACTGAGAAATGCATTTTAGAATTTAAAAAATAACTCACGAAAACATGTTCATTTGTTGTAAGTCGAGTGTCCGTGTATTTTAATATAAGTTTTGCACTCAAAATCTGATTTAATTATTATTTAACAATAAATTTTGAGTACAAAACAATGAATTACTTAAAACACACATAAATAATTATTGCCTTCGACGCTGTGAAACTGTTGTTGTTTACTGAAGACTATAATCCATTGACTATGACACTGATTTTCAATTAAAAATGTGTATTTAACATTAACGAAAACTGAAAGTATCCTGCAAATAAATACCGGAAATAGATAACAACGGTGCGTCCTGCAAAATATTCCCGACAAAAAAGACTGTCAACAAATATCGGCTGTTTTGCGGTTACCCGGACCTGATTTTGTTCTGAACGAGGAAAGTTTGCTCGCGGAGAATGTAAAGCATGGAAATACCTTCAATAAAAGGCGAAGTCGACGTTGCAGGTTCAAATTTTAAGTAAAAAAACTTCAGAAAATAGAGGAAATTCAGAAGTAAAAAAAATAAATAATATGCGCGGCCAAATAGTAAGTGCGGGCGCAAAAAAAAAGTTTTTTTTATTTTTTTTTCGTTTTTCGAATTTTTGGTTCTTCAAATCCGACGAACAAATGATCAATTTGTTGTGGCCTAAACGGAAAAAAATACTGTTTTGGTTAACTTTCTGAAATAAAAAGGCAAATGATGTGTATTAAGTAACGTTAAATAAACTGCTGTTGAAGTATGCCTGATCCTCAGGACAGTGATGTAGGACAATGATGAACCTGAGTCTGACCCTCTTGACAGTGATGTAGGACAATGATGAATCTGAGTCTGACCCTCTTGACAGTGATGTAGGACAATAATGAATCTGAGTCTGACTCTCTTGACAGGGATGTAGGACAATAATGAATTTGAATCTGACCCTCTTTACAGTGTTGTAGGACAATGGTTAACCTGAGTCTGACTCTCTTGACAGTGATGTAGGACAATGATGAATCTCAGTCTGACTCTCTTGACAGTGATGTAGGACCATGATGAATCTGAGCCTGACTCTCTTTACAGTGATGTAGGACCATGATGAATCTGAGTCTGACTCTCTTGACAGGGAAGTAGGACAATGATTAACCTGAGTCTGACCCTCTTGACAGTGATGTAGGACAATGATTAACCTGAGTCTGACCATCTTTACAGTGATGTAGGACAATGATTAACCTGAGTCTGACACTCTTGACAGTGATGTAGGACAATGATTAACCTGAGTCTGACCCTCTTGACAGTGATGTAGGACAATGATGAACCTCAGTATGACCCTCTTGACAGTGATGTAGGACAATGATTAACCTGAGTCTGACCCTCTTGACAGTGATGTTGGACAATGATTAACCTGAGTCTGACTCTCTTGACAGTGATGTAGGACAATGATGAACCTCAGTATGACTCTCTTGACAGGGATGTAGGACAATGATTAACCTGAGTCTAACTCTCTTGACAGTGATGTTGGACAATGATTAACCTGAGTCTGACTCTCTTGACAGTGATGTAGGACAATGATGAACCTCAGTATGACTCTCTTGACAGGGATGTAGGACAATGATTAACCTGAGTCTGACTCTCTTGACAGTGATGTAGGACAATGATGAATTTGAGTCTGACCCTCTTGACAGTGATGTAGGACAATGATTAATCTGAGTCTGACTCTCTTGACAGGGATGTAGGACAATGATTAACCTGAGTCTGACCCTCTTGACAGTGATGTAGGACAATTATTAACCTGAGTCTGACCCTCTTTACAGTGTTGTAGGACAATGGTTAACCTGAGTCGGACCCTCTTGACAATGATGTAGGACAATGATGAACCTGAGTCTGACCCTCTTGACCGTGTTGAAGGACAATGATAAACCTGAGTCTGACGCTCTTTACCGTGTTGTAGGACAATGATAAACTTGAGTCTGACCCTCTTTACCGTGTTGTAGGACAATGATAAACCTGAGTCTGACGCTCTTTACAGGGATGTAGGACAATGATGAACCTGAGTTTGACCCTCTTTACAGTGTAGTAGGACAATGATAAACCTGAGTGAGACCCTCTTTACAGTGTAGTAGGACAATGATGAACCTTAGTCTGACCCTCTTTACAGTGTTGTAGGACAATGATAAATCTGAGTCTGACCCTCTTGACCGTGTTGTAGGACAATGATAAACCTGAGTCTGACGCTCTTTACCGTGTTGTAGGACAATGATAAACTTGAGTCTGACCCTCTTTACCGTGTTGTAGGACAATGATAAACCTGAGTCTGACGCTCTTTACAGGGATGTAGGACAATGATGAACCTGAGTTTGACCCTCTTTACAGTGTAGTAGGACAATGATAAACCTGAGTGAGACCCTCTTTACAGTGTAGTAGGACAATGATGAACCTTAGTCTGACCCTCTTTACAGTGTTGTAGGACAATGATAAATCTGAGTCTGACCCTCTTTACCGTGTTGTAGGACAATGATAAACCTGAGTCTGACCCTCTTTATCGTGTTGTAGGACAATGATAAACCTGAGTCTGATCCTCTTTACAGAGTCGTAGGACAATGATAAACCTGAGTCTGACCCTCTATACCGTGTTGTAGGACAATGATAAACCTGAGTCTGACGCTCTTTACAGAGTCGTAGAACAATGATAAACCTGAGTCCGACGCTCTGTACAGGGATGTAGGACAATGATGAACCTGAGTATGACCGTCTTGACAGTGATGTAGGACAATTATGAACCTGATTCTGACCCTCTTGACAGTGATGTAGGACAATGATTAATCTAAGTCTGACCCTCTTGACAGTGATGTAGGACAATGGTGAACCTGAGTCTGACCCTCTTGACAGTGATGTAGGACAATGATGAACCTGAGTCTGACCATTTTGACAGGGATGAAGGACAATGATGAACCTGAGACTGACCTTCTTGACAGAGTTTTAGGACAATGATAAACCTAAGTATGACCCTCTTTACCGTGTTGTAGGACAATGATAAACCTGAGTCTGACCCTCTTTACAGTGATGTAGGACAATGGTTAACCTGAGTCTGACCCTCTTGACAGTGATGTAGGACAATGATGAACCTGAGTCTGACTCTCTTGACAGAGTTTTCGGACAATGATAAACCTGAGTCTGACCCTCTTTACAGTGTTGTAGGACAATGATAAACCTGAGTCTGACCCTCTTTGCCGTGTTGTAGGACAATGATAAACCTGAGTCTGACCCTCTTTGCCGTGTTGTAGGACAATGATAAACCTGAGTCTGACCCTCTTTACCGTGTTGTAGGACAATGATAAACCTGAGTCTGACCCTCTTTACCGTGTTGTAGGACAATGATAAACCGGAGTCCGCCGCTCTTTACAGAGTCGTAGGACAATGATAAACCTGAATCTGACCCTCTTTACCGTGTTTTAAGACAATGATAAACCTGAGTCTGACCCTCTTTACCGTGTTGTAGGACAATGATGAACCGGAGTCTGCCGCTCTTTACAGAGTCGTAGGACAATGATAAACCTGAGTCTGACCCTCTTTACTGTGTTGTAGGACACTGATAAACCTGAGTCTGACGCTCATTACGGAGTCGTAGGACAATAATAAACCTGAGTCTGACGCTCTTTACAGGGATTTAGGACAATGATGGACCTGAGTCTGACCCTCTTGATAGTGTTGTACGACAATGATGGACCTGAGTCTAACCCTCTTGACGGTGATGTAGGATAATGATGAACCTGAGTCTGGCCCTCTTGACAGAGTTTTAGGACAATGATGAACCTGAGTCTGACCCTCTTTACCGTGTTTTAGGACAATGACAAACCTGAGTCTGATCCTCTTTACAGTGTTGTAGGACAATGATAAACCTGAGTCTGACCCTCTTTACCGTGTTGTAGGACAATGATAAACCTGAGTCTGACGTTCTTTACAGTGTTGTAGAACAATGATAAACCTGAGTCTGGCCCACTTTACCGTGTTGTAGGACAATGATTAACCGGAGTTTGACGCTCTTTACAGAGTCGTAGAACAATGATAAACCTGAGTCTGGCCCTCTTTACCGTGTTGTAGGACAATGATTAACCGGAGTTTGACGCTCTTTACAGAGTCGTAGAACAATGATCAACCTGAGTCTGACCCTCTTTACCGTGTTGTAGGACAATGATAAACCTGAGTCTGACGCTCTTTACAGAGTCGTAAGACAATGATAAACCTGAGTCTGACGCTCTTTACAGGGATGTAGGACAATGATAAACCTGAGTCTGACGCTCTTTACAGAGTCGTAAGACAATGATAAACCTGAGTCTGACGCTCTTTACAGGGATGTAGGGCAATGATGAACCTGGGTCTGACCCTCTTTACAGTGTAGTAGGACAATGATAAACCTGAGTCTGACCCTCTTTACAGTGTAGTAAGACAATGATGAACCTTAGTCTGAACCTCTTTACAGTGTTGTAGGACAATGATAAACCTGAGTCTCACGCTCTTTACAGAGTCGTAGGACAATGATAAACCTGAGTCTGACTCTCTTTACAGGGATGTAGGACAATGATGAACCTGAGTCTGACCCTCTTTGCAGTGTTGTAGAACAATGATAAACCTGAGTCTGACGATCTTGACTTTGTTGTAGGACAATGATAAACCTGAGTATGACCCTCTTGACAGTGATGTAGGACAATTATGAACCTGATTCTGACCCTCTTGACATTGATGTAGGACAATGATTAATCTAAGTCTGACCCACTTGACAGTGATGTAGGACAATGATGAACCTGAGTCTGACCCTCTTGACAGGGATGTAGGACAATGATGAACCTCAGTAAGACCCTTTTGACAGTGATTTAGGACAATGATTAACCTGAGTCTGACCCTCTTGACAGTGATGTAGGACAATGATGAATCTGAGTCTGACCCTCTTTACAGGGATGAAGGACAATGATGAACCTGAGTCTGACCCTCTTGACAGAGTTTTAGGACAATGATAAACCCGAGTCTGACCCTCCTTACCGTGTTGTAGGACAATGATAAACCTGAGTCTGACCCTCTTTACAGTGTTGTAGGACAATGATAAACCTGAATCTGACCCTCTTTACCGTGTTGTAGGACAATGATGAACCTGAATCTGACGATCTTGACAGTGTTGTAGGACAATGATAAACCTGAGTCTGACGATCTTGACAGTGTTGTAGGACAATGATAAACCTGAGTCTGACCCTCTTTACAGTGTTGTACGACAATGATGAACCTGAGTCTGACCCTCATGACAGTGTTTTAGGACAATGATAAACTTGAGTCTGACCCTCTTTACAGAGTCGTAGGACAATGATAAACCTGAGTCTGACCCTCTTTACAGTGTTGTACGACAATGATGAACCTGAGTCTGACCCTCTTGACAGTGTTGTAGGACAATGATGAACCTCAGACTGACACTCTTTACAGTGTTGTAGGACAATGATAAACCTGAGTCTGACCCTCTTGACAATGTTGTAGGACAATGATAAACCTGAGTCTGACCCTCTTTACAGTGTTGTACGACAATGATGAACCTGAGTCTGACCCTCTTGACAGTGTTGTAGGACAATGATAAACTTGAGTCTGACCCTCTTGAAAGTGTTGTTGGACAATGATTGACCTTAGTCTGACCCTCTTTACAGTGTAGTAGGACAATGATAAACCTGAGTCTGACCCTCTTGACAGTGTAGTAGGACAATGATAAACCTGATTCTGACCCTCTAGACAGTGTTGTAGGACAATGATAAACTTGAGTCTGACCCTCTTGAAAGTGTTGTTGGACAATGATTGACCTTAGTCTGATCCTCTTTACAGTGTTGTACGACAATGATAAACCTGAGTCTGACCCTCTTTACAGAGTCGTAGGACAATGATAAACCTGAGTCTGACTCTCTTGAAAGTGTTGTTGGACAATGATTGACCTTAGTCTGACCCTCTTGAAAGTGTAGTAGGACAATGATAAACCTGAGTCTGACCCTCTTTACAATGTTGTAGGCCAATGATAAACCTGAGTCTGACCCTCTTTACCGTGTTGTAGGACAATGATAAACCTGAGTCTGACCCTCTTTACAGTGTTGTAGAACAATGATGAACCTAAGTCTGACCCTCTTTACAGTGTTGTAGAACAATGATAAACCTAAGTCTGACGATCTTTACCGTGTTGTAGGACAATTTTGAACCTCCTGAAGTCAATTGTTCTGCTACATTTCACAGTTTAAACGACAGGGATCTGAAATCTTGGATTTGTTGGTAGTTGTTGTTTTGTCGATAAAATATCTATTAAGAATGTTTCTTATTCACCATTAAAATCAAGATCCTTTTACTAATTTGTAAATGAGTAATCTTCACCCCTATCTTATTTATGTAAGTCAACCATATATGCCTGTTAAGACGGTGGCTGGTCACAATGGTCGCCTTGGGGTGTATGTGAGGGAAGGCAACTTGCGCGAAACCGCAGCTGCAACAACCCTGAACCATCCATGTTCGGCAAGCAGTGTGCAGGATCAGATATGCAAACTAAACCATGCTCAGGTATTTCAAAATACAGGACCATTATCAGTTTTACTTTTCCAACACTACAGAAAAAAATAAACGCAAGGCTACGTTTTGGAAATGCTAAATTAGTGTTGAAAGTGAAAGTGTTGAATTAGAGACTTCCATTAAACAAAATATGGAGCAGGAATTTGTGTTGTTTTTCTGGCACAAAATTGTATCGAACGCATGTGCTGATGTGACTTTTATTTGTTTAATGTTTCTCAGAGTAGTTCTGCTGTTTTTTTTATTTCCAAAAATAAACCTTCAACTGCAACAAGCTACTTTTCAGATAATTGATCAAAAAGTGAAAATTTGAAACGATTATTTTGTTATAACCTTGTTTTTTTCACAGTTCAGTTATGGCAAGAACTATATCTGATATGGCTAAATAATTAACATTAATAATATGTCGATAAACTGGGTGATATGCAGAGTACGCGTTTTTGTTCATTGATCCTCGTATATTATAATGTATATAAACAATCCGTCAGCTCCTTTTCGATTACTTTCAGGTGGTTTGGTTTACTTTAATGCCCATGGCCACAGTCTGTTCCAGACAAATTACTTGACCTACCCTTCTGTTGTTGACAATCTCGGCCACGGTTATCAAAGCAACAACGGCTCCTTTGTCGCGCCTGTCGAAGGACAGTTCTTCTTTTCTGCTCAGATTTGTACAAGCAATGGACAAACCGTTAATGTCCAACTGAGACATGTTCCGTTGTCTGGGTCTGAACTAGCAATAGCTGGCAACAGAGCGCATGGCTCTGGGGACTACGATTGTGCTACTGCTTCTGCTCCAGTGCTCTTGCGTACAGGCGACCAAGTCAGAGTGTTCACGTCAGCGGCAGACAGAATCCCGTTATTCGATGATCCGACATCGTTCTGGACTTCATTCAGTGGGGTTTTAATTCAATAGACATATAACTAAGCAACTGAATTGATGCCGAGCGCATATATATCTGTAACGCTCGCGAATGAATTCAAGTTTTTTTTATATACCAACTTGTTGTATGAAATTGATATATCTTAACATTCTTCTTCCGGTTGATTTATATATATACAAACACAAGGATAAAGATGAATATTGCTTGCTAGTACACGAAACTAAACAGTTAAAACTAACAATAACATTTTTCGAACATTATCATAAGTCATTGTCTGTTTATCCATGCAGATTTTGGCCTTCGAAACATTGATATGATTGGTATTCAAGACATTTCGCTTGTTTACTTTGACTAGTTCTTTATTTCACTTTTTTTAAACGACGCTTTCGATGCTTTATGACGAAATATATGTATATAACATCCATGGAACAAAGTTTAGAAGTGAGCACCTACATAAGATAAACAGGGTGAAACAAAAAAAAACATTTCCTACATGTTTTGGTGTTATCGTAGTTGTTCACTTCAGGTATAATAAATAAAGTTAGATAAAGATAAAGTTTAATGTATATCGACTTATTTTGTATTATATTTTAGGCGAATTAATATCAATAAAACAAAGATTTCTACAGGGACAAGCCCACTATGTAATCATTCAAGTACAAATAATTTATAGAGGCACACGGTACGGGTCTAAAATACACTGAATGAGAGACACACGACGTACGAACTCTATAAACAGACCACACATACATCAAAATAGCTGTATCAATAAATGATTGGGTTACCGCCTTGCAACTGTCATTTAAAAACGAGTTTGGCAGGAGGTGTTTATGTTTGCATGAGATTTTGCACATAGTGTTGATACTGTACCATTAAAAGAGCAACTTCCGTCATAAATATATAGTGTATTAGAAGGTCATCTTCTAAGTTTCCAGCTCTTGTGTCAACTCGTCTTTATCCAGTATTTATGCAAAAAGCTAAAGAAACATGCCAGACCTGATTGCTGACCTCAGGATTTTTTTTATGAAAAATGGATCGTGATATTTTAATTATTTGCTGTCAATGAGTGTTTACATTTGTTTACAGAGCAACTTTTTAAAACTGTGTGTAAATGATATGAGTGATTGTCTTAGTAGTTGCTATGTCTTTACGAATAGGGTGCCTTGCATGCAATTGAGATAAATAAATAAACACTAACTAAACATCATGACAATGCCAACTTAAGCCACAAACCTTACTGTTCACCCTACATGTAACAGAGTAGGGACTTAGTCTCTCATCAAAAGCGCCTTCGCTGCTGATCAAAACCCAGCAGCGAGTACCCTGTTAGATTTATCAAACCCCAGCAGCGAGTACCCTGTTAGATTTATCAAACCCCAGCAGCGAGTACCCTGTTAGATTTATCAAAACCCAGCAGCGAGTACCCTGTTAGATTTATCAAACCCCAGCAGCGAGTACCCTGTTAGATTTATCAAACCCCAGCAGCGAGTACCCTGTTAGATTTATCAAACCCCAGCAGCGAGTACCCTGTTAGATTTATCAAACCCCAGCAGCGAGTACCCTGTTAGATTTATCAAACCCCAGCAGCGAGTACCCTGTTAGATTTATCAAACCCTAGCAGCAAGTTCCCTGGCTGATGTATCCAACACTAGCAGCGAGTACCCTGTTGCACTTTACCATGCCCGGTTTCAAAACATGTAATATGACAAGCTCTAAAACATAAGACAGATTAACGAGCACGTGTTTTAACCGGTACAATTTTAGTGTCATGAAACTATTGTTCACATCGTCGGTTGCCCACAAATGACCCATCCGCTAGTCTCCATTTTCGAGAGGGCAACACAGCGGGTATTACGTGGATATCCGAGGATGCAATGCAGCAATAATTTGGCTGCTGTTCTTACATTTAAAATCAAGTGTTAATAAAATAAAGATAACTGTTTTTCAGGGGATTTCTGTCTTCATAATGAACGAATTTAATTTATAACAGAATATGAAACTATACACGTCACACGAATTGCTGATCACCATCACCTGACACACAAGGCCCTCATAAAAACATAATTAACCGAGGAGAACATTCCATCCCCGAGGTGGTAGTATAATTATCATTAAACATGTATTACTGTCGCAATATTGGCCAATGGGTATAACATTAAATATACAAAGTATTGTCAGTTTAGTTAAATTCCGGTATTGATAATTATAAGAACACATGTATTAAAGAAAATGAAAATATTAACTGGTCAGCTGTAAGAATGTTTACTTAGACCACATGAAGTAAAACAGACTTAATATACTGCATATATAATATGTGTATTATAAATACAAATTGCAGTATATAATTATGCTATGTTTTTAATTCTATTTTTTTCTATATTAGCTGTGTGTTACCTTTTTATCTCTTACTTGTTATAAAGCTCCATTAAAAAAAAATAAAAACGCCACAACAGAAAGCAATTGGAGGATAATATTTTTGGAACTTCTACTTTTTATGTTAAATATTACTTGACTCATTTACCAAAGTAAGTTAACTAGCTCTTTTTATAAATATCTACAAACATATGGGATGGCCTTTGGTTAAAACGGTATAGATATTTACAAAAAGTCTATGCAGGAGTAAGTTGTATTAAGTTATTATAGTCATTACTCATTAGATAATATCATATAAAACTGTTTGTAAGGTATGTTCCTGTGGTGTGCCCCGAACCACGCATACCGTATGTACGGGGATAATAAAGGTAAACACGGATTTTTTTAAAAAAAATCCGATATTGATATGAGATTGGGGCCTCTGATGACGAATTACATGACATCTAATGGAAGCCATTGCGCTATAATTTCCTGATTGACCGCGATCGGATATGTTCTACAGACTGAGCGTGTCGGTGACGACGTTGTCAGAAGTTTGCCATAATTCCATGATTTTATTGAGAATGGTTTTGAACGATTTGGATTTAATAACTGCCCTTTTAACACGAGAATATATTTCTAATGTTTAGAATCTGTTTTCCATTTAGCTTTGCCAAAATGTTTTCAAAAAGTCATCTGAATCGAAAATTATTGCAGTGTAGACGTTATCTAGATGTACATGTATACGCTTTTAGTTTGTTATTCTATAACAAAATACGTTTATTTGCGAAAACGATATGACACGATATTCGTTGAACCTTAGTTTCTAAACATTTAGAAATAAGGCAAAGAGTGACAGGGATGTAGTCATGTTATTGCTGATAAGTAGAATAGGAAATACACAAACGTAATCTTCTACTAAACTACCATTACAACATCCACGATGTGTCCGACAGAATATTTAAACAAAAGTGAAAACTCCAAGGAGATAGATGCTTCATTCTTAAATATACTGTAGTCGGTAGCTTCGAAAGGAAGTGTACTGAAACATTAATACTTTATATGAAAGATAACCCTTGACAGCTTCTGATTACTTTCTATGTCATATGTTAATAAATTATTCTATTAGTTGAAACCATTGTGTAAGTTGTTTCTGCTTACAAAATATAACAGTAAGAAAGTTGGTCAAAAGGTTAAGTCACCCTTAAACCTTGATATTTGTTTGCAAATTTATATTGATATTTGTCATGTTGATCACGTGTACCAAGTTTCAGATAAACCCAAATTAACTGACTGCCTGCTTTAAGGACAAGTAACTTAAAATACATTGCCGAAATTGACAAAAGCGATTGAAACAACCGAGACAAGCCCAGTAGCCTAACCGACATCAAGATCCTGTTGAAAAAAAAAGATACTAGCAATTAGGCACCCAGAGGAGCTCAATGTATGTGTAATGACACCGGAAATATCAGCCACTCTCCATCAGACTCAATGAGCGTTTGTATGGTTGTTAGCCGTCGTTATAGTCATCTCTTTATAACAGTTACTGGTGCTCTAATATACCACACAGATTGTTAAGTTTGTTTCAATGTACACAAAAGTACATAACATGATATTATTCATGAGTCTGATGCCAGAATCACCTAGTGACAAAACAATATAGAAGCTTTTGGTACATTATGGCATTGATACGAGCACATATGCCCTATCGCCTCTCATCTATTCCTGTCTTTGTTCCAATTGTATGCAAGGTGACACTAAGATAAGGCATTGTTCATAATAGTTAATTATGGGGGCTTTCTTTAAGATAGTTAACATATTGAACTAAATAACTTTAAAAGAACGAAACATGAACTCGCTCCGGACTCATTTGAACCTTTAGTATTTATACGTGTATGTACATATCAAGCGGCAAAAACGACAAAAACAAAAGGGTTTTACGTAAATGTTAGAGTTCATTTTGGCGATGTACCAGAAATGGAGCGAGCGTAGCGAGAAAATAATAGAAGAAGAAGATCTAACGTATATGTCTTTTATTTGTTTGAATGTTGGCGCATTTATATTTTAAATGTGAAATATGTAGTTGTAAATACGATTCGATTGCTGATTTCACATCTATTTTAAATAAGCGTTCATAACGTAATATGCACTTATCTAGGGACGAACACGGAAAGGTTGTAAGTGATGTTAAAGATAGCAACATAAGTAACCGTTCCTTGTAAAATTTGGTAATTATAGTTTAAATATTATATATTTTACAACGATTGTGAAGAAAGCTATGATAGCTTATACTGGCACGATGTTGCGCGGCGAGAGTGTGGTCTTGTGTTGTGTTGGAGTACCCGGAGAAAACCAACTTGTCCGGCTTGGTGACCACTAACCAAACTCATATGCGCAGAAGATCTGTAATTATAGACAGATGAGCATTACCTTTTGAAAAAACACTGCACAGTTTTGTACAAAATTTGCTACTGTATTTATAAAACATACTTCATCAGTGAAAGGAGAGCAAAACACATTGTTATTTTGAAATATTTATTTTATGATTTGCTCACTATACAGACGTTCTTAAAAAAAATATGAATGTTTGTTTTCTGAATGAGTTTATTAACAACATTGTTTAGCAATATATATCTATGTCAATTTTATGGATAATTATATATGTATATCTGGACGATTGTGTATGTTTTGTAAAAAAATAAATGGACTGTGAGTTATTGCAGTTCCAAAGAAAAAAAAATACACAGTAGGACCATAGCTTCACAGAAGGACCATTCCGTCCCAATAGGACCATAGCTTCACACACGCATGTAAGATCATGACCTCATTTTGGCCGTGTTGACGATAGACAGAGATATCTTTGAACATCGGGTTGATCATCTTTATCATAAATCAAACTTGACTTCGCCGTTGAATTTAAGTTTGTTTTTCATAACACTTTGAAGTCGTGAAGTCTAGGTTAAGTCTGGTTGTCGTCGAAAATTTGCACATTGTACATAAGTCATCGTGTATACAAGAAGTTAATATGAATACTCTGTTAAACTGTGGTTATGACCTAATTCTACACTAAAGCTTTGTAACTAGTCTAGTCTAAGTAGAGATTAACGCTAATAAAAAATAAAAGGCGAGGGAAACTAAATTCATAGTTATTCTTAGTTCTATATCTTTTTTACAATGGCACCTCACTATAACTTTTCATGTTAAACTGGACGTATTTTGAACAGTATATTTTGGATCTGAGATAACGTTTATTAAAAGAGCAGGGATTTGATATATTCTACTGTAAGTGACGTGGATAAGGGATCTGTACAATTATGACCGGTTCGTAATAATAATAATATAATGAAACTGTTTACTGATGTTAATAATTTGGATTGCTACTATTTTGGCGAAGGCCGTTGGCAGACTTAATCTTTAGTAATATAAAGTAAATACTAACATAAAAGCGCATAAAACAGCCTTTCTGGCGATTGCGCATGTGCGAATCGATAAAAACTCGTTTTTCATTAATGGAATTTTGCTATATTCTTTAACACTTTATGACCAAATTGCTAAAATGCTGTTTTCAGGATTCGGTCCATTGTTATGGCTGTCGATTGCCGCTTGTCTTCAACAAGCAGGTATGTTTTTCAATCATTTTGACAAGGATTTTAAAGTTATTTTTAATCACCAACATTTTTAACCGCCTAGGTTTGTTAGGTGAAAATATAGTAGAAGAAAAAAGTTCAGTTGGTCAAAGAAAAAGTTATTAATATTAAGGATTTAGACGATTAGAGAAAACACCACCGACCAACGTATCAGTGTAGAACATTAATAGGAAAACAATGCATTTGCTGGTCGTAACCTGCTCGCCGCTACAATGGTAAAGTAATGCAAATGAGATTGTCAAACAAATGCATTAATAGAGAGGCTTGTCAATTACATACTTAAAGTGTGTTAAATTCCAGTATCGAAAACGATAGACCGTATATCATAATGTTAATAAAGAACTGTGTCCTAAATATAAGTATAACATGGCATACACCTAGGCCGCTAACGTTACGCCGGTAGTGGGTCAAAGGCTACTTATCAGCTAAGCCGCTAAATTTGCAACGGGAGTGCGTCAGTGGGCTCAATAAAAGCTCCAATCAGCAAGGACACTAACGTTACGCCGGTTGTGAGTCAGTGGGTTAAATACAAGCCCCATTCAGCTAGGACGCTAACGTTACGCCGTTTGTGCGTCGGTGGGTTAAATACAAGCTCCAATCAGATAGGACGTTAACGATACCGGTTATGGGTCAGTGGGTTTAACATTAGCTCCAATAGGCTAAGACGCTAACGTTACACCGGTTGTGGGTCAGTGGGCTAAATACAAGCTGCAATCAGATAGGACGCTAACGTTACATCGGTTGTCTTTTTAACACTACATATCAGCAAAGCCGCAAGCCAACTTAACTCTGTCAAAAGAAAAACATGACCGCTTTGTTAAATCTGAGAAGCCACCGGTAGACAATATGTCATTAGACCGCCTATTCTGCTTGTGTGTCTTGTCACTACGGTCATTCCGCTAAGTGGACAGTCCGCGAAAGTAATCCTCGCTGTGTGTCGCACAATCTGCACACCGCATGTTCGCTGTTTAATCCTGCGAGGCTATTCATTCCTTACCGTTAGGGTTTCCGACAGCTACGTCTACCCTGATATTACCATAGACTAGTCCTAAGCCAAGTTACTTCAACCCGCTGACTTCTTGCTGTAGGGCATCAGGTGTCTTTATGCATCGGGGTACCAGACCACTACGTGCGCGACGTTTATCTGCCAGACTGCTAACTTCTAACGACAACGCGTAAACGTTTGCATTCTAACTACACCTTGCGAGACTGCAACTTCGAGCAATCCCAACTTTTACTGTGCTAGGCGCTTCAGTAACGCCACAAGGGCATCAGGCTGCTGGGCCGCTAATCACACTTCTTGTGCTGAATGTTCGTGACTAGACATCCATGCCGTCATATGCCAGGCCGCCTCCTTCATGCCACATGTGCAAAACGGCCTTATCTAACTCCGGTTTGGTCCAGGGCACTTACAACATGGTACATATGCAACATGCTGCTTAACTGTCGCCGATATGGTGCCATGTCTCTGCTTTCATGAAGTCACGATATGGGCTGAATTACACGTCGCTTGTCCGCTTTACTTTGCCTTTGCCATGTATCGCTTTCTCCTCCCAGCTACATTGTTAGTTCGTTAATGCATATAATCCTTGTGTTCTACAAGGGCTTTTACTGTACATAACTCTGATCGAGTGCCAGGCACACTGCTAGGACACAAGGGCACTTATTGTATCATAACTATTATCAAGTCGCAAGAACACTGTTAGAACACAAGGGCGTTTACTGTATCAAACTCTGATCAAGTCCGAAAAACACTGAAGAACACAAGGGCACTCACTGTATTTTAACTCTGATCGATTGCCAGGCACATTGTTAGAACACAAGGTCACTTACTGTATAATAACTCTAATCAAGTCGCAAGAACGCTGTTAGAACACAAGGGCACTTACTGCATCATAACTCTGATTCAGTGCCAGGCACACTGTTTGAACACAAGGTCACTTACTGTATAATAACTCTGATCAAGTGGCTGGAACACTGTTAGAACACCTGGGCCCTCATTGTATTTTAACTCTGATCAAGTGGCTGGAACACTGTTCAAACACAAGGGCACTTACTGTATTTTAACTCTGATCAAGTGGCCGGAACATTGTTAGAACACATGGGCACTTACTGTATTATAACTCTGATCGAGTGCCAGGCACACTGCCAGGACACAAGGGCAGTTACTGTATCATAACTCTGATCAAGTGGCAAGAACACTGTTTGAACACAAGGGCACTTACTGTATCATAACTCTGATCAAGTCGCAAGAACACTGTTAGAACACAAGGGCACTTACTGTATCATAACCGTAATCAAGTTGCAAGAACACTTTTAAAACACAAGGGCATTTACTGTATTATAACTCTGATCGAGTGCCAGGCACACTGCTAGGACACAAGGGCATTTACTGTATCATAACTCTGATTGATTGCCTGGCACACTGCTAGGACACAAGGGCACTTACTGTATTATACCTCTGATCGAGTGCCAGGCACACTGCTAGGACACAAGGGCACTTACTGTATTATACCTCTGATCGAGTGCCAGGCACAATGCTAAGACACAAGGGCACTTACTGTATTATAACTCTGATCGAGTGCCAGGCACACTGCCAGGACACAAGGGCACTTATTGTATTATAACTCTGATCGAGTGCCAGGCACACTGCTAGGACACAAGGGCACTTACTGTATTATACCTCTGATCGAGTGCCAGGCACATTGCTAGAACACAAGGGCACTTACTGTATTATACCTCTGATCGAGTGCCAGGCACATTGCTAGGACACAAGGGCACTTACTGTATTATAACTCTGATCGAGTGTCAGGCACACTGCTAGGACACAAGGGCACTTACTGTATTATACCTCTGATCGAGTGCCAGGCACATTGCTAGGACACAAGGGCACTTACTGTATTATAACTCTGATCGAGTGTCAGGCACACTGCTAGGACACAAGGGCACTTACTGTATTATAACTCTGATCGAGTGCCAGGCACACTGCCAGGACACAAGGGCACTTATTGTATTATAACTCTGATCGAGTGTCAGGCACACTGCTAGGACACAAGGGCACTTACTGTATTATACCTCTGATCGAGTGCCAGGCACATTGCTAGGACACAAGGGCACTTACTGGCAGGCATACTGATCGAATACAATGATACTTACTGTATGTGCTTGGATACCAGGCCACTAATATTACTCTTCAAATGGCAGGCACACTGTTAGAACACAAGGGGACTAACTGCATCATTACTCTGATCAAGGGCCAGGCACACTGCATGAACACAAGGTCAATAAGTGTATGTGCTGGTTACCAGGCCGCTCATATAACTCTTATCATGTGGCAAACACATTGCTAGAACACACGGACACTAATTGTGTGTGCTGGTTACCAGGCCGCTCATAACTCCTGTCAAGTGGCAGGCACATTGCTAGAACACACGGACACTAATTGTGTGTGCTGGTTACCAGGCCGCTCATAACTCCTGTCATGTGGCAGGCATATTGCTAGAACACACGGACACTAATTGTGTGTGCTGGTTACCAGGCTGCTCATAACTACTGTCATGTGGCAGGCACATTGCTAGAACACACGGACACTAATTGTGTGTCCTGGTTACCAGGCCGCTCATAACTCCTGTCATGTGGCAGGCTCATTGCTAGAACACACGGACACTAATTGTGTCTGCTGGTTACCAGGCCGCTCATAACTCCTGTCATGTGGCAGGCAAATTGCTAGAACACACGGACACTAATTGTGTGTGCTGGTTACCAGGCCGCTCATAACTCCTGTCATGTGGCAGGCACATTGCTAGAACACACGGACACTAATTGTGTGTCCTGGTTACCAGGCCGCTCATAACTCCTGTCATGTGGCAGGCTCATTGCTAGAACACACGGACACTAATTGTGTCTGCTGGTTACCAGGCCGCTCATATAACTCTTATTATGTGGCAAACACATTGCTAGAACACACGGACACTAATTGTGTGTGCTGGTTACCAGGCCGCTCATAACTCCTGTCAAGTGGCAGGCACACTGTTAGAACACACGGACACTAACTGTATGTGCTAAGCTTCTAGATTGCTAACTAGACATAAATACATTACAGGCGCATTGGAATGTTTAGAATGCATTGATGTCGCTGAACCGAATTTGTGCAATGACACTTTAGTATGTGCTTCTGGTGAGGTAGGTATTAGTATGAAGTACCTTTAAACACTTTTATATCTTGAGATCTATGTGTCTGTTTATTTTATGTTAAAAAGTAGTTAATATTAATACATTGGATTTTTCATTCAATCAGTATACATACATGTACGCGATTGAAATTTTATATTTGTGATTATATGAAAGTATTATTGATGAAAGCAACGGATTCTTTCCTTTTAGTCTTGTTATGTACAAACGAGACAGACATCACCTGTCACGCGATATCAAATGGGCTGCCAAAACAATCAGGTATTAGCGTACCAGCATTAGAAAAACGCTTCCATACTTTTCAACGATTAGACATAAAGTTACAACTAGAACAAATTGAAAAAAGAACACGTTATCTAAAAAACTGATGTGTAATCATTGTAAATATAATTAAACATTGTGTTGCATTCATTCTACCATATTATCAATACTGTATATTGTAAAAAAAACCCAGATCATTCAAAGGGTTTAATTTTTAAGATAAATTAAGACCTTGCCCTGGAATAAGTCGTGTTTTCGATTAAACAATTAAGTATGTCATGGTCTCAGCAAGCATTAAAGGGACTGTAAACCAGTTTTTTTCTGTAATGAATCTCAGGACAATCATTTAATAAAATGTTTTACTCTTTGATATCATAATTGTAAAAAAATACCAAAATGTAAAAAAAAAAACGAGTCGGAGACCGAGTTCGACCCATTGTCGCCAAAATTGCAGTCCAGTATTGTATCCACTGTGCTACGAAAGTTTTTCATGAACGGTTGGAATATTTAAGCTATATCTCTAACTTGGTAATATCACGTGATAACATCGACTAGCCAATCGCGCATAAGGAATGATTTCTACTAGGTAGAAATCATCTAGTAATCTTCTTAAATGGGAAAAAACCAAAAACTGTGAAAAAAATATTAGTTGTAAACTATGTGGTACTTCAGTTAGTTTAAATGCATTGTACGCATCGATAGCAAGTTTAAGTATGTTTTCGACAATTTACATTTTTTTTCGCGTTTTCATCATACGGAGTACAGACCCTTTAATAGTTTTAGAATACTCAAAATTAACCCATTGATTTATCCATGACATAACTCTGATACTTTCCTATGGATTGCTTTTCCACACATTCAGTGTTTAACGTAATACTAGTAAATGACTTATTCTGAAATGATACATTAAACACAGAAATATTAAACACGATTTAATACAGTTGTGCACAAGCAGCAATCTACATGGAGGAGCAGAGATTGTCGGACGGGCTATAAACACTCGCCAAGTGACCGGTTGCCACGAATGCTGCTTGACTGACGAATGCAATGGAAGACTTTGTGATCACGAAAAACGTAATTACAATCAAACTCAAAGGAAAACCCCAGAAGGAATTCAATTGTCAAGGCATTATTTTCTGGCAATTTGAATTTCAGGACACGCCTCTAAGTATGATATCCATATGATCCATAAACGACAGAAAACTGAAGACCTAAACATACTCCTGTATTTTCATTTTTAACATTTTTAATTTTACCTTTTAAACGAATATTAGCAATTCATTGAAATGTTTATGCCATAAACTTAATTATTTTAATCTTAAAACGCTACTTACGCGGGTACTTATACTGACATCCAACATACATGTGAACTTCCATAAAGGTCCGTGTTCCATATAGTCTCTGCTGTCCTAATATGAATGATGCTGTACCTGTTTTCAGCGACCGCTTGCATTGATTCGGAGACCGTGGACTGCGCACTTCTAAATTCACTGTTGAGCGTATGTGCTGACGTGGACCACGCAAAGACGATATGTCCAAAGTATTGTGGACTTTGCAACCTTGGTATTGTTAAATATTACGTTAGAAGTTAATTTTATTCATTTATTTATTTTAATGACGTCACAAAAAATAGTATTCTGAATCGCGGAATAGGAAATTTCTGCACATGCCGATTCTGAACCTTGAAATCATGCCTCTGTTCATGCCTTCTGGCTTCGCATTCCAGTAAAACCGCAATCATGCGGGCTTTAACGCTAGTGAAAACGTGTATAACTCATCAAATATACTGTGTCTTGAAAACTAGTATGCCTTGCTATGGGAAACAGAGCGATGAAATTAAAACGTTGCTGTTTGCTTCAAAAAGAATAATGTGGTGAACACCTCTGTTTATATCACAAGTTGATGGAAACTGGGCTGACTGGTCTAGCTGGGGTCAATGTGACGTCACATGCGAAAATGGGACACAATTGCGTACACGCACCTGCACTAATCCAGAACCGAGAGATGGCGGTGCGGAGTGTGTAGGTTCAGGGAATGAGACAACAGTCTGCGTCAGGGAACTATGCCCTGGTGAGTTTGAATTTTTTACGTATTGGTATTTCTCATCACATTCATATCAGGACATACATAGTTCTAGTAGCACATATAAAGAAGTGGACAATTAACATTAACAATATAGAAAGTCGAACCTTTTAACAAATGTTCATTGGTTTTGCTCTTCACACGTATATGACGATATGTTTACCAGTTCATGGCGGATGGAGCGTTTGGAATCATTGGAGTCCTTGTTCTGTGTCTTGCGATGCAGGACTTGCTACCCGTCAGAGGAATTGCAATAATCCTAAGCCGGATAGATGTGGTGACCACTGCTTCGGGGATACAATTGAATCAAGGATATGCATGCAAAGACCGTGTGCTGGTATGGGCAACAACTACTAGTACTTTCGTAACAGGTTTTAAGCAAACATTATCGGAACGTCATACCAATCAATATGTTATAATACAACACACAAAGACAACCTATGTACTTACTACTTCGTATAAGATAGCTCAGGGTCGATTTCATTCATTGGAAATTGGTGAATGCCTGCGTAGGCCAGTCACATAAATAGGCTCATTAGGGTCATTGCAAATCAAAGGGAACAGACTAAAAACAAAAAACGTTGATCTGACCGGATAATTACCGTTAATGAAACGGAAAAAGTTACTATTCTGATTTACTTTCTGAGATAAAAAGGTTGTGCATTATGAAACGCTAAATCAACTACTGTTGAAGTAAGCCTGACCCTCTTTACAGTGGTGTAGGACAATGATGAACCTGTGACTGACCCTCTTGACAGTGTCGTACGACAATTTTAAACCTGATGAAGTCAGCTGTTGTTCTATACTTCACAGTTTTAACGACAGTGATCTGAAATCTTGTTCAAGGTTGTTGTTTTGTCGATAAAGTATCATTTAGGAATGTATGAAAAATTATTATTTTACAAATGAGTCTTCTTCACCTCTATCTTATTTATGTTAGATATAACCATATTTGTCTGTTAAGACGGTGGCTGGTCACAATGGTCGCCTTGGGGTGTATGTGAGGGGAGACAACTTGTGCGAAACCGCAGCTGCAACAACCCAGAACCATCCATGTTCGGCAAGCAGTGTGCAGGAACAGATATGCAAACTAAACCATGTTCAGGTATATTATTTATACCTTTATCTGTTTGACTTTTCCAACATTATAGAAAATATAAAAGTTGGCTTACGTTTTGAAAATGTTTTAATTGTTGTATAAGAGACTTGCATTGAAGCATACGCAGAACAAGGGCGTTTTGAAGATACGATCTCTCATTCTTTTTCACGGGGATATAAATCAACGATTATGTTATGGAAATGCATGGGCAATAAACAGACCGCTTTTGATATGAAGTAGTTTAATGTTTTAACGTGCGCGCGCACACACATACACACCCATAAGCTACTATTTGATTACTTTCAGGTGGTTTGGTGTACTTCAATGCCCATGGCCATAGTCTGTATCAGACAAATTATTTGACATGCCCTATTGTTGTTGACAATGTCGGCCACGGTTATCATAGCAACAACGGCTCCTTTGTCGCGCCGGTCGAAGGACAGTTTTTCTTTTCTGCTCAGATATGTACAAGCAATGGACAAACCGTAGATGTCCAACTGCGCCATGTTCCGTTGTCTGGGTCTGAACTAGCGATAGCTGGCAACATAGCACATGGATCTGGGGACTACGACTGTGCTACTGCTTCTGCTCCCGTGCTCTTGCGTACCGGCGACCAAGTCAGAGTCTACACGTCAGCGGCAGACAAAATCCCGCTATTCGACGATCCGACAACGTTCTGGACATCATTCAATGGGGTTTTAATTCAATAGATATATAACTAAGGAACTAAATTGATGCCTAGTACATAGGTGTATCGTTAATAATCTGTTATTTAATTTTCCTTAAAAGGGACTGTACATTAGATTGGCACAAAAAATAGTGTTTTTCTGTAACGAATCTTAGGAGAATTATTTAATAGAATGTGTTACGCTTTGATATCATAATTGTAAAAAAAGTACCAAAATGTGGGAAAAAATGTGTCGGTTACCGGGTTCGAACCCGTGTCGCCAAAATTGAAGTCCAGTGTAGTATCCACTGTGCTAAGAAGGCTAACTCCAAACGAGTGGTATATTTAAGCTATATACTTAACTTGGTTATATCACGTTATAACATCGACTAGCCAATCATGCATAAGGAATGAATTCTACTAGGTAGACATACCCAGTAATCTTTTTTCTAATGGAAAAATACCAAATAACTGCTAAACTTAATCAAATTGTAAACTATGTGGTACTTTAGTTAGTAAGTTTCAATGCATTGTACACATTAATATCAATTTTTGTCAGTTTTCGACAATTTTCTTTTTTTCTTGCAAATTGATCATCTGGTGCACAGTTGCTTTAACGCCTACGAAGAAATTCAAGATTTTTATACGTCAACTTGTTTTATGATACTGATGTTTGTTACATAATTCTTTAGCTTAATTAAGATATCAACAAACTGGGGGATAACAAAAGATAATGCTTGCAAGTATCAAACAAATACGATATTTTATTGAATAAGTGCACACATATTTCAATATAGTCATTTGAAGTGTCAATATGTTTTACAGCCAACACTAACAATAAACACTACATTTGTATTTCAATCTTTCATTAACTCTATATTGTACAGTACATGCTCTGCAAATTTTTTTCCCTGAATATTAATAACAGTGATAGTACTATTTTTATATTATTTTTAAATATATCATATGCTAAATGTTATTACATAAAGATACATTTAATTCGAAAACATGATAATTGTCACATGTACAAGAAACATTGTTGTGGATATTTATATTTGTTAACGACTCCACCAAGATATTTATAATGTGACTGAATAACCCTGCTGTCTATATGACTGTTCAAGGTGTTTGTATGTTTGAGTGCTTTAGTTGTTCGTATTTGTTTAGAATTGGAACTACTTTAATTTATCTCAAAAATGTTTCACATGTCATTGTTATAAATGTTTGAGGTACAATCCTTTGGAAGAATAAAACAACAAAAATGTTGCCTGCATGTTTGGTGTGTTTTTGAATTGCTGACTGCAGGCATAAAAAAGTCGACTTGTTATGTAGGAGAACTTAAATCAACAATACAATGTAAACTTCAGGGAGAAGCCCTAAATTTAAACATACAGCAAGCAGTAAAACACGAGTACACTGTAACAAGAGTTAACTACGGGAGGGGTATCGGGATACTTCAAGGGTACAATCAGAAGTATTGGTTTAAACCAGTTTATTTGCACATTACACAGAACGTGTTAGCAAAGAAGTGTGTTTTCCCTATGGTTTTGCAATTACAGTTGATACTGTACATTTAAGAGAGCTAACTTCGTCATGAATTAATAGTGTACACTGTATTAGAATTCTATTTTCTGTACCAGCATGGGGTAAACGATTCCTTCAGTAAAGCTCTTGTGTCAAAACTTGTCTTTAACTCATTTCTGACCTTAGTACTTCTATGGAAAATGGGCCCTGAATTGTTAGCTGTCAAGGACTGTTTATAATCGTTTGCAGGCGTTCTTGTTTTCAGGATTATGTTATTGAAATGAGTAGTTAATGAGTAGTTCACAGTAGTTCATGAGTAGTTAATTAGTAGTTCACAGTAGTTCATGAGTAGTTAATGAGTAGTGAATGAGTAGTTCATGAGTAGTGAATGAGTAGTTAATGGGTAGTTCATGAGTAGTTCATGAGTAGTGAATGAGTAGTGAATGAGTAGTTAATGAGTAGTGAATGAGTAGTGAATGAGTAGTGAATGAGTAGTGAATGAGTAATTCATGAGTAGTTCATGAGTAGTTCATGAGTAGTTCATGAGTAGTTAATGAGTAGTTAATGAGTAGTTCATGAGTAGTGAATGAGTAATTCATGAGTAGTTCATGAGTAGTTCATGGTCATTGCCACATATTGTCAATTATGGTGCCTTACGTTTTATAGTTATAGATGAACGCTATTTTAACAACCACGACAATACCAATTTAAACCGAATACGTTTTTGTTCACCCGACATGTAACAAAGTCAGTACATAGCCTCTCACCAAAAGTGCCTTTGTCTGATTTATCAAACCCTAGCATCGAGTTCCTTCTTGCACTCTTTTCGTGCCCTGTTTTCCCAAGAAGCAGCTCGACCAGCTCGGAAACACATAAACTATAAACGAGCATGCGTTTAAACCTTAACGGTGAGTTGGTGTAAGCATGCTTGTGTAGACCGATGACAATCGAGATTTTCTCAAATTTTGTGTCCATTACTTTTAGGTAGATCTATTCTGACGATCGCACAAACAAACACCAAATAAGCTAAAGCCCAATTTTGAAGACCTTCAGAAAGAAAGGGGCCTCCTTGGCCTCTACACAAGCTTTTTTTCTGTAAATCGCCAAAATTGAACTCTAACTTATAGTGTTTTTAACATATATAACACTGTGCTGTTTGTGGAGTTTTGTGCTGTTCTTGTTCCATGTTTCTTGTTTGTGATTTTATGTTCTATGTCTTTGGCGTTTGCCCTGTGCCATTAAACCGGGTTTATGTTTAAACTTTGTGCTACTGAGCTTGTTTCTGTAGCGTTTCGCATAAAATATTTAAATATTGTTCACATCGTTGGTTATCCACAAATGACCCGCCCGTTAGGTACATTCAAGAGACAGTAACGGAGTGGGTCTTACGTGGATGCAGTAATTTTGGCTGTTGTCATTCCTGTCGCAATCTCGATTAATAGGGACAACATTCAATATATAAAGTTGGTTTGTCAGTTGAGTAATTTTGTGGTATTGATAATATTCTGGGGCCTGTTCTTTTTTTAAAAAAAGAGTTCATTTTCGCTTTATTAGTAGACTGGACGTTGCCTATTGTCCCGGGTTTCCCTACACACCACTCTCTTATGACGAATTACGAAAACATCTAATGAAAGCAATTGCGCTAAGAATTCCCGGATTACAAACACGGTTTGTCCGAAAACTTGAATATGTAAACGACAGAAGAAAATCCAGGGAGAGATATGTTTTATTCTTCAATATACTTAATCATGTGTCACGTAATGCTACTGTTCACTTAACTTGTTGGAAGTCTTTAAGTTATTAAACAACAACCGTTCGAATGTCAGTTCTTTATTGTTCCACGTTCTTTCTAAGTATAATAATAAGTTCTAAATACAGTATGACATTTAAGGTAATCCCGCATCCTAACTGCCGTCCATTAAGGACCCAAGGCCGCTTTTCCTGCCTTCCCTAACCCCTCTGTTTTTACATCCAAAATCATCTCTCTTATACTAATTTGTTGTATAAATATGACAGCTTTACAACCCCAGGAATACACGTGTTTGTAATTAACATGACCATTTTGTACATTTGTACCAGGTCGGCTGTCAACCACCTCCATATTCAAATGCCAATCAAATATGCCCTACATTACTAAACAAACAGTATGTATACACATATACATTTAATTAAATCTTAATTATATATTAAATATAACTTTAATTAACGTATTACGGTATTACGTCACACCTGTAGCTTCAGAAGTAAGTGTACTGTATTCAACATACATACCTCATATATGATACGCCATGTCATGTCTTGTTTACTATCTCGATCATATTTTAATAAATTAGTATATTAGTTGAACCCATTGTTTCAATTGTCTCTGCTCACAACATATACCAGCAAGAAAGTAGGTCAAAACGCTACGTCACAGTCACCCCAAAAAACTTGACACTTCTTTGTCAGGCCCATGTTGATCATGTGCACAAAGTTTCTGAACATTCCGTTTACAACTGTTGAAGGAGTTACCTGGACAAATAATTTGCAACAGACCGCCTGCCTTAAGGACACACATCGATTTAAATACATTGCCGAAACTGAACTAAGCGGTGGAAGCCACTGAGACATTCCCAGTACCCTAGACCATAAAATGCTCCACATGAAAGCCTTAATGGTTAAGGCACGACAAAGACCAAACAAGACACTCAACACTACAAGTCAAAACACATAACACACGTATTGAAATATTGTTGTCATTGGTATGTTGAGGTAACCGCCAACAGACGTTCAATGAAAACCTATTCAAAACTCACTAAGGTTGTTAATGAGTTTGTGATCGCTCAAATCACTTTTGCTCCAACTTCTATCAACACCGTGTTACACACAGATACAGTACAATGCAACTCTAACGCAAAACATGTCCATTCAGACATATTTCAAACGAACGCTCAAACTTGGATTACCACACAAAACATTTATCCAGATATGCAAATGAAAACGTATTCAAATCTTTGACACACGCATTAACCTGAAGGCAATGATGTTTTCATAGTAAAACATCATATCAAATGATGAATTAACCCTAGAAACTAAACGATTTGATACAGATATAAATTGCCAATGACATGTCTGAGCAACAGTGTTGACTCCTCCAATTTTCTCATAACATTAATAAGCATTAATACATTTGTGGAAATGAATGGTGGCAGTTTCAAACAAATCTGTAGTACATTTTGGAATTAGTTCACTCGAGAACTAACAATATAACTATACAGAAAGACTTCCTTTTAGGGTTATAACTCTTGAGCAAATGTGTTAGACACTTCTATGGCTCGTGGTGATCATGTGTACCAAGATTAAGAACAATCTTTAGAAAAGCATGGAAGTAGTTCGCTCCATAAACGTTTTACAATAGACTGCCCGCACAGCCTGCCATACCAACAAACCGTAATTCATAAGCCTGCTGGAGTACGAACAATGGAAAATACAGACTGAACGAGCATAAGCCTAACATGTAACGCGAGTTTCACCGAGGTCTTGCTTAAAGTCAGCATGATTAAAACCTATCAAACACACAACGAGAGACATTACTAATTAAGAAAACATGTTAATTGATCATTTAGGGTTTCGGACATCGGAAGTTTGACATTCACGTACCACTTTGTGCCGTAGTTTAACCTCAACCTTGTTGTATCATTATTGAAAGGTCTTGAACATACATATATATGACATATCAAAAGCTTCAATTTCTAATTTCACAAAAAGAAGACAAAAACCGTTGTGGAAAAAAACTCAAGCTCGATCATTAACATTTTTTAATTGGTATATAGAAGGCGCTCGGAAAAGCTATCCAAAAATGTAGAACTAAACATATACATGTTCTTAAGTTACTTAGGTCGGTTATGTTTGCATGGTTGATGAATAGGGATTTAACTTATTTTAATTCTAGTAACTTCACTTTAATGCAAGTATTTTGAAATACTTTTCTTTTTTGAAAACTTTGTTTTGCGTGGTTCCATAAAGCTACTAGCCAAATGATGCAATATATTCTGTGGCCAAGTTAGCTAAATTTATCCATCACGGCGACAATCCCATTGAGAGATTGTCTGAATGTTAGCCATATTATTGATAACGTGTGATAACGTGTGCCAGTGCACTTACACATTGCACTCTTCACACATTGTCAAGGTTTTGTTTCAATGTACGTCGATGTACATAACAGATAATAATCCATGGGGTTAATGCTACACGGTACCAAGTAACGTTAAAGTACCGAAGGTTTTAGACCCTTTTGGCAATAGTTCCAGACCACATGTCACGCCTAATCGACATCTACTCCTTACTTTGTACTAACTGCAATGGCACTATCATATTAAGGAAGGCTTTATAATAAGTTAATAAAAGTGGCACTCTTTAAGATCGTTCACAGATTGAAAAATAAACTTCTATAGAATGAAAAGGTTTAAAGTGCAAGCTAACCGAATGCTAACCCGTTGACAACTTATTATAGTTTTATACAATTAGCTGCTGCATCCATTTGCCTTATAATTGAAATACGTTTGTGTCAGTAGAGAAATTGAGTCGAAGACTCAAACCTTGCAGATTGTTTACCGCTAAGACGTTAGTGGCCCTTTTGTATCACAACCTCTTGTCTAGACAGACGTTATAAAATTTTCAAATTCCCATAAGAGTAATAGAACATTGGAGCAATCATTCAAGTATACTTCCTAACTTTAAACAGGGTCGCTAAAAACCTATTCTGAAGTATATGTAATACAGCACTTCATAAATAACACTATTTTTAACACTTGTTATAACTTTAAATAAAAACAACCACTATTCTTAATAAGGTAAACGATATTTTGGTTTTAACTTGACAGATGATATTCACTGTTCAATATCGATTCCTTGCGTTAAGCCCCCAATAGCTTAACAGTAATGAATATTTATATTATATATATCATTATATGCCTATAATAACCAATTGTGAACATAATTAGTTCACGCCGTAATGAAACGTCCATATCCCACCCATCCCTTATTTACTTAGTAACGTTTGTTTAGCATTGCCTTGTACACACTGACATAACAATATTAAGTAATAAATCAATAATATATATTTATTGAGAACGTAACTGTATTTCCTAAAGTAACCATGTCGAGACAATTCAATTCACGTAGAAACGAAATGAAATGCCGGAGAAAATTGTGATAACTCAGAGCAGTTTCTATTATGTCAAGAATAAGAACAGTGCGTTAAAACATGGCGTTTAAATGAAATGAAATAAATTGTCGGAGAATTTTGTGATAACTAAGAGCAATATCGGTGGTGTTAAGCTTAAGAACAGTGCGTTAAAACATGATGAAGTAGGGTCACTGTGTTTAATTTCTGTCGTTTCAAGGCGGTGCAAAAATATATTTCGACCAAGAATTTGCGTATGTTCGTGTTTTCACTCCGACACTTATCGTGAAACCGATTTGCCAAGTCCATCGAAAGGTGATAAGGCAAAAGTGGCAGGGTTAAAACTACAATGCGGCGTATGTGTGTACGCATGTTTGCACCGCCACTCCTCGCAATTACGCATTTCCTCCCTCCACATGGGGCTTTGATTTGTCTGTAATCTGTTTTAGCATGGCTACCGGACGAAGAAAGGACAAACTTACACGAAGTGGCGGAACGAAAATGCGAATTAACTTTTCATGTGAAACCGGACCTTTTTTGAACAGTATGTAATTTCGGTCTGAACTAATGCGTATTAGCAACGCAGGAACTTGATTTATTATGTAATGAGACCAGGATCACAGACCTCTACAGTCATGACCGGTTCGTATAGATATTAATAAAACAAAAACTGTTAGCATTTTTTACTAATTTAGAAAACAACTTTTTCTGCACACCTAATTGATAAAAGTAACTCTAACATAGCTTTCTGATGATAGCGCATGTGTGAACTGATAAATACATGTAGCTCCTCCTTGGCTAATGGACTTTTGCTATATTTTGTTTACACTTTATGACCATATGCTGTTTTCAGGATTCGGTCCTTTGTTATGGCTGTCGATTGCTACCTGTCTTCAAGAAGCGAGTATGTGATGACACGGATATGTATACGTTTCATTTCGATGTGTTAATCGACAATAGGCCGATTGTTCAGAAATTTGTAAAAGTTAAGATGGTGATAAACGAAATCGTTGTTAAGTGAAGATTATGTGAAATAATCGATGATGTTCTCAAAAATTTAAATAAAAACAGTTTACCTTAAACAATTTTATCAATTATTGTTTAAAGTGCAGCCGATCAAATATGTATTCATTAAACTTCATGATTAGTTACGATTCTGAACAATCGGCCCAATATTTTTATAGTCTAGGTTCGTTAAGTATGGAAAACATAGACGTCACTCAGTCAAGAAAAATGTTTTTAATATAAAAAGAATTTGGCGAATAGAAACTCGCCCCTTCGGAACTCCTCGGCCGGTCTTCATCGAAAACAACCTTGGACGGTTTACAATGTGAGAAATATTTACATTTAAATACACTGCAATTAGATCGCGTAGTAATTTCATTTAAGCAGTTAAATTGAATGACTTTACTCTTGGGAATCTTAATTATTAATGCAATTATACACCTCACTTGCAATCAATTTAAACTAAGATATAATAAATAAACAAAGCACTACAATTGTTTAATACTATTATTTTGAATTTTACAAACTGCATCTTCTGGTATATTGGCATACTTTCGATGCTATTTTCGATAGAAAATAGCCGAGGAGTTCCGAATGCTAATCGGCGATGACTGAACCCCAACAAATTTATTTAAATAAAAAAACAGTGAGTTATATAGCGTAAAGGTTTCAATCTGCTTATCAGCCAGGCCGCTTTCGATGCACCGGAAGTTCGTCAGGGGTTCAAGCTACTAATCAGCTAGGCCGCTAACGGTACACCGGTTGTGTGTCAGGGGGCTGTTGTCATGCTATTCATCGGCTTGACTGTTGCACATGTGTAATGCGGCCAAATTCAGGCTTCTTGCATAACCGCTAGTTGCATTCCACAAGTCTTAAACTACAGTTAAGTGTGATTGTGCCAAGCCGCCAAGTCCATTGGCGATTAGTTTCAAGGTTGCTTTCCTCATTCATCCAGTGTACCAGACCGTTTAGTTTACGCCGCAAACGCGCCATCATACCCAACAGTCCAGCACCATCAGGTCGCTTACTTCATTATAGTGGCACGAACTAGTAGCTCTTTATAATCAATGAACTGAAAGTGTTAAGATTTGGGGAATTATATAGTGGTTATTTTAATGCCGCAAAACATTGAAGAGGGGATTGCGAGGTGAGCTTAACATCAATTGAAATAGCTTGAATACTGAACATGTGTTATTATTGTTGATATTGTAACGTAAAACAGTGTGTTTGGTGGAAAATTTATGTGATATTATATCGTTACGAAATATGTTGTAGAGAACATTGGTCGGTAAATGCTGCACTATTTGTAAAATGCACTAACAATCTGTGCTATGCAGCTCGGGGAGTGCATAACGATGGATTGCATGGTTGCATGTCTGTAAGAGCGGACGATGTATAGATTATATTAAAGTCAATGAATGTTGCAAGTAAAAAGCTGTGAATAATGCATGGTATGAAGCAAAAATACAATATGAAAGTAGCCGTTGAAACATCCATTGACACAAACATCTATACACTACCAAACACTGCTAGGGCAAAATGTCGCTAAATGTACATCTTAGGCTGCCAGACCGCTAATTTTACGCTCAAAGAGTGCCAAACAGTGCTAGGGTACTAGGCCGATAACTGTATGTACTAGGTTGCCAAACTGTACGCTGATAGAGTGCCAGACACACTGCTAGGGAATTTAGTCGATTACTGTATGCGCTATGCTGTCAGACCACTGACTTTACATTGATAGAGTGCCAGGCACACTGCTAGAGCATTAGGTCGATAACTAAATGCACTACGCACCAGACCTCTTAATCTAGGCTACTAAAATGCCTGGTCACTAGGCAGCTAACTATGTTCTTTACTTTCTGATCACTTTCTTTACGCTGATAGAATGTCATGCACATTACTAGGGCACTAGGTTGTTAACTGTATGCGCCAGGCTACCATACCGGTTACTTAACGCTTTTAGGGTATCAGACACACTACTACAGCATTAGGCAGCTAGTTGTATGTGCTTGACTGTCAAAACGCTCACTTCACGCTACTAGAGTATTAGGAAACTTAAAAGCAGCTTGCTTGCGCTCATCTATTTAGCCGCTAACTTTACGCTGATAGAGTACCAGGCATACTGCTAGGGTATTATGCAGTGAGCTGTATGAGGTAGGCTCTTAATTCCGTTTAATATACGCTACTAGGGTGCCATGCATACTGCTTCTACACGAGGACCCCAACTTAATGAGTTAGACTGTCAGACCGCTAACTATATGATTTCTTTGTAGGTGGATTGATATGTTTAAACTGCCCTGATGTTGCTGATCCGAAAACGTGCTACAACACTACAACATGTGCTGATGGTCAGGTATGTATATAGAGGAACTACTTTTACCTTTAAACATCTCATTATTTGGATGTATTCTTAACGGGTTTGTTTCTTCTATTTAAAACATTCAAGTTATGAAGGAAATGTGTGTTACACGCAGAACTATACATAAACGTATGCAACGTTATTGTAATAATGGTGGTAGTATGAAACAAGTACAACTTAAAATACCTCTTTTATTCTAGTCGTGTTATGTTCAAACGACACAGACATCACCTGTCCCGCGATACGAGATGGGCTGCCAAAACAATCAGGTATTTTCCTTCAAGCATTAGAAGAACGCTACCAAACTTTTCAACCCTACAGTAATGCTTGTTAATCATAAATCCATCAGCAGATCGTTGCAGTAAAAAGGGAATGGAACAAAAGAACACGTAACACATTACTGATGGGTAAACATAATATATAGAAAAAAAAGAAAACTGCATTTGCATTAGAATAAACATGTTATAAATTGCATTTCCACGCCGACGTGATTCAGTATTAAGTGTTCAATGCAACAGATACATCTAAGAAAAGTATATGCAATACTAAAAGGATAAATTTAAAATGATACGTTAAACACCGATTTAATACAGATGTGCAAAAGCAGCAATCTGCATGGAGGAGCAGGAATTGTCGGGCGGGCCTTGAACACTCGCCAAATGACCGGCTGCCACGAATGTTGTTCGACTCACGAATGCAATGGAAGACTTTGTGCACACGAAAAACGTAATGACTCAAAGGACATACCCAGAAGGAATCCACATGTCGTTGCATTGTTTTCTGGCAACTGGACCTTAAATACCCTCTCTAAGTCTAGTGTTGTAACACAATTACCACACGATCAATAAACGACGGCAGACATAAGAACATAATTATGTATCTTTATTTAAACATTTGCACACATTTTATAGTTTTCTGTTAATCTTAGCAATTCATTGAAATGTCTAAGTCATAAATTTGATTCTGATGGTCTTCAAACGCTACTTGCTTGAGTAATTATACAAACAGATAAACGTTCATGAGCAATTTGTATTAAGTTTGCGAATGTTTAAGTGTTACTCTTACACGTGTCATGAGTGTTCCATAAAGTCTCTGTTGTCCAAAAATGAATGATGCTGTACCTGTTTTCAGCGACCGCATGCATTGACTCGGTGACTGTGGACTGCGCACTTCTAAATTCACTGTTGAACCTATGCTCGGATGTGGATCATGCGAAGACGATATGCTCAAAATATTGTGGACTTTGCAACCTTGGTATTGTTTACAGTTATTTTAGGAGATGATTTTATTCATTTATTTCAATTGAAGACGTCGCAAAAAATAGTAATCAGAATCGTATTAGGTAATATAAAAAATGTTTTAGCGGTTCGATATTGTTTAACTGATCTATATATTGCACAATATTACTTCTTAATTTCTGCAAATGCCAATTCTGAACCGTCAACTTATGCTGTTGTTCTTGCCTGCTGGCGTCGCATTCTAGTATAAAAGCAATTATGCGGGCGCCTTGAGCAAGTTAAAATATGTCCTAAAATATACCAGTAACAAATTGATGTGACTTGATGCATACTTTGATAAGATTTATCTTTTGCGTTTTATCTTTATTAAGAATTGTTGGGATAAGAGTGAGGTTTGTGCACATAAACTGGTTTAAACCCCCAGTAACCCCCAGTGAATTTACATTTTACTGACCGTTCCAAGGCGGTATCTAACAATTCTTGATAAACATACCAAATATTTATATATATATAGTATTTATGCACTGTGCTGTTTGTAGAGTTGTGTCTATGTTTCTTGTTTGTGAATTTGTGTTCTATGTCTTTGGCGTTGCCCATTGCCACTAAACCGGGTTTATGTTAAAACATTTTGCTACTGAGCATGTCTCTGTAGCTTTTTGCATATATATTCATCAAATGAAGGAAGACACGATAACCTGACTGCATGGCTAGGGAAACAAACGATTCAATTAAAAAATGGTAAAATTTTGCTACATAAGGTCATATTTGATTGAAAAACCCCCACAACGTTTGCACGTCTAACTTCTCACTAAATGCAACCACTGACCAAAAATACATCTTAAGTGGACGGGGGCTGGGCTGACTGGTCTTCCTGGACTCAGTGTGACGTCACGTGCGAACATGGGAGACAACTGCGTACACGCACCTGTACAAACCCAGAACCGAGAGATGGCGGTGCAGATTGTGTAGGTTCAGCTCATGAGACAAAAGTCTGCGTCAGGGAACTATGCCCCGGTGAGTATGATAACTTTATGCATTGCTATTTCTCATCACAAACATATCGCGACATTAAAGCTGTACTCTCACAGATTTACTGTTTTGACAACTTTTTTGTCTTGGAATGAGCCCATTTTTGCGTAAATATCAGCAAACCAGTAATGCTGAAAAAAATCAGATAGCAGATTTTCATATTTCCGTTCAAAATCAATGTGTTATGGCTGAAAGCGTTAGAAACGGTTTAAGAAAAAAAGCATAAAACATCAATTTTTGAACTTAAATATGAAAGTCTGCGATCTAATGTTTTGTCAGCAGTCTTATATCAATGGTTTCCATGCATTTTCGCTTAAAATGGCTCGTTCCACGACAAAAAGAAAAAAATAATAAGTTGTCAAAACGTTCGAGTGTGAGAGTGTAGCTTTAACAGTACATCTAGCACATATAATATCCGTAACACATAGTAGATGACAATCAACGACATAGAAACATGTCTTAAACTCTCACAAAAACTCATTGATGCTGCTCTTCACCAATTTTTCATAATATGTTAACCAGTTCATGGCGGGTGGAGCATTTGGAATAGTTGGGGTTCGTGTTCTGTGTCCTGCGATGCAGGGCTTGCTACCCGTCGGAGGACTTGCAATAACCCCAAACCGGCTAGATTTGGTGACCACTGCTATGGGAATCCATCTGAATCAAGGATATGCATGCAAAGACCGTGTGCTGGTAAGACTTGCCATCACATGTTTTCAAAGCAGGATTTTAACATACAAAGTAAATTATTCAATCAAGAAAGCTTTTCTTTTAACTACAGAGATTAAAATTGACCATGAAAGGAAAAGTTCAAATGTGTGTATTCGGCACTCCATATGTTATTAGACAACAAACCAACACACGACAATTAAGGTATTAACTACCTCGAATCGAAATTCATGAAAATGATGAACGTTTTCGTAGGCCAGTCACATGACTCCACTTATTGTGGGCATTTGCAAAACAAATGGAAAATGCTGGGGGGAAACTACATCGGCATGATTTACGTTTATTAAATTGAAAATAAGTACTATTTATTTTATTTTTGAGATGAAAAGGCGGATATTGTACCAGAGATGTTCTAATATAGATAAATTCACTACTGATGAAGTATGTCCGACCCTCTTGACAGTGTAGTAGGACAATGCCATACCGGAATATACTTTAGTTGGTGTGTAACACTCAACAATGTTAACGACAGTGATCTGAACTCCTCTTGCAAGGCATAATTGTTAGGTTAATAAATATCATTTAATATTGTTCGAAGTACTATACGCCATTAGGGGTAAACACCATTAATTATATTCGCGAATTATCATTCTTCATCCAAATCTTATAATTGTAAGAATAACCATATATGTCTTTTCAGACGGTGGTTGGTCACAATGGTCGTCTTGGGGTGTATGTGAGGGGAAACAACTTGCGCGAAACCGCAGCTGCAACAACCCAGTACCATCCATGTTCGGCAAGCAGTGTGCAGGAACAGATATACAAACAAAACCATGCTCAGGTAAATTATGGTAGTTCATCTCCCGTCAAAATACTGGACCTTTATAGGATGCCATTACGAAATAATACAGGTTTAAGCTACGTTTTAAAAACGAAGTATTGAATGAGTGACTTGCATGGAAGCATACGGAATGAACAAAATAAGGAGGTGTAATGAAAATACGTGTACTTCAGCAACTTTATGAAACACTTATAAAACATGACGCTCTTAAAGATATGACAACAATTATATTTATTTATGTCATGTGAGTTACTATTAAAACTATGTAGATTTAATGTGTTATGTACTTAGTGTACTTAGTGTATTTATTTGTTTTTTTGGTCCTCGTATATTGTAGGAAATTAAAACAACACTTCATCCAAGGTTTATTTTATTTCAGATGGGAAGGTATTCTTCAATGTCCATGGCCACATTGTGTACCAGGCACATTATTTGGCCTATCCTTCTGTTGTTGACAATGTCGGGAATGGTTATCATAGCAACAACGGCTCCTTTGTCGCGCCTGTTCACGGGCAGTACTTCTTTTCTGCTCAGATTTGTTCAACCGATGGACAAAGCTTAGATGTCCAACTGAGACATGTTCCTTTGTCTGGGTCTGAAATAGCAATAGCTGGCAACAGAGCGCATGGATCCGGGGACTATGACTGTGCTCCTGCTTCTGCCCCCGTGCTTTTGCGTACCGGCGACCAAGTCAGAGTGTTCACGTCAGCGGAAACCACAGCCGCAATAATCGACAATTCGACATCATTCTGGACATCATTCAGTGGTGTTTTAATTGTGCATATATATAACTAAGCAATCGAATTAATGCTGAGCCTTTAATTATATCAGTAATCATCCAGACTATCATTTAGGTCAATCTCATTCAAATCATATTGTGACGTTTACTTTTTTCATTACATTGTGTACGTAAGCGTAACGGCGTTAAATGAGTATAGGTGATCAGAATTTAATGAGATTGGTGTTATGTAAAATATCATTTACAATTGTTGGATGTAGTGTAACTGGCTTGTACAATCATGTCAAGCTTACCGTGTTACAAGTAGCGGGTGTATATTGTTGTAAATTGTCAAAAAACAGATGCACTGTCACCATCAGTGCACCAACTATGCATTCGATGTATCCTGTTATTTGTGATGTTTAAATAATTGTATTTTATTGTCTATTTTTGGAATGTTTGTAACAGCGTGTAACAAAATGTCGAATAAATCAATTAGATAATATATAACAATATAATTGTATACGGGCTTGAAAAGGAAACATGGGAACTCTCATATTAGATAAGGAAAACACTTTAAATCTTTTTCATATTAGGCCAAGCACATACTAACACTGAATACATATTCATACGCAGCTGGGTTTCAATCTCAGCAACACGATATAAATTTCAATGATGAATTTCTCAGATTTTACCGTGTCCACAACAAACAACAAAAATTGAATTCATAGAAATGGTAACACACATTGTATTTTTACACGCACATATTTACAACTTTGAGCAGGTGTGAGTAAATGCTTCAATCTTATTAGATAAAACAACCCATGTGACATTCATTCATATCTCCATGAAGCATTCGTGTGTGCAAATCAGCTTATAAATATTCATAATCGGAGTACTTTATTGTTTAAACCCACGACGTCAGGTCATAGTAGGAAGTTGTTTACATTAGTTACCGCATTTAATATGTGTATGTTCCATCTTAAAAGTTATATGGGGGTTAAAATAAAAACAACAACTTAACAATAAACCTTTTGAAAATGCTGATTTTGTTTCATATTTATGTTATTAATGACAATAAATTGATTGCGGAGAAAAGGAAGCTTAAAGCGATTAAGCGATTTCGACTTGTTTAAAGATCTTTTTGGTAGTTTTGAGTTGTTTGAGCCGGAATTGAGTAGAGAAACTGCTGCTTCTGCTGCTGAGATTTCTCCAGAAATTGAAGAAGTGATGAACATTTCTTTTCATGGTTGGCCTGAAGTTACAAATAAAAAAATAAAGTGAAAATGAAAGTTTAAATGTAGGTCAACAGCTTAATGAAAGTAATGGCATGCCAACCATTCATGAAAATAACCAACAAATATATACTGGTAAAAATAATGTCTTAGGCAAGGAGTAATGGAAGATACATTTCAGAGTTTAAACAAGTCGCCTTTACATCAATATCTTACCTTAAAAGTGTTGCAAATCCGTTTTGAAATGGGAAACAAATGAGTAGTCGTCAGTCATTACGAGTTGTTACTTAATTTTGCTCCACGTGTCTCCAAGACGACGATGCATTCATACGCGTTGGAAGGCTACACACTACTTGGAAATATTGAGTGATGAATTGCGGTTCTTGGATAATAGCAAAATAAAAATGATCTTTTATTTTTGGAAGTTGTAATTTTAAGAATTGAATTGTATTTATCTGCGTTTCATTGATATATGAAGTGTCGGAAAAACTACACCTAAATTGCGTTTATAAATTTATAAACATAATGGTAATGTCTTGAATATTTGCTTCATATTATAATATTGTCAGTTTTAAACTTGGTGGGAAATAGACATGAAAATAGTTTAAACCAATTTGTCTTTTTAAATAAGTGAAAAAGGTGCCACGGTTCATTTCTACGATGTCATGAATTAAATGACGATGGATTTTAAAGTGTCAAAGTTGTAATGACAATCATACATACTTGCAGGAAGCGGTTGCAAGATACACATATTACCAAGTTTTTATAAATCAATCCAAGGAGCTGCATATGTAAGGATATTCTAATCCAAATATGTGTGTATCATTTTTCAGACGGTTTCAAACAAACATTTCCAGACAAGTTTAATATACCCGGCCAGTATTTACAACAAGAAACAGCATTTTGTCATGCAATTATTGAGTTATTGGACTGGGGTGACGATTTGTAAACATTGTAGTTTTAACCATTGAGCTTCTAAGTCTGAATCAAATTATAATTCGGTACGCGGTAAATGATAAGTATGTATTAAGTATGTCGAGATACAATTATGAACTGTTAGCCTATTCTAGTTTCAAATTGGTTGATGTTTATAACATGAGAACAAACGAAATCTGCCTTTGACCAGATTAGGTTAACAATTATGCCAAAATAAGTGACAATTATTTAAAGGTGTAACAAAATAAGTGGAGTGTAACCTTGCTTGTAGTTATTCATTTGTCATGTCAAAAAAGGTTCTACTTGAATTTCAGATTAAACATTATAATGTAATAGAAATGCCTTGTTTTTCGAACATATCTGTCTTGTGTTTTTGTTTTCGTGCAACGTCGATCCCATGTTTGCTACAGATTTGGAATTGAAATATAGTATTTTTTTCATCTATGACGTAGAAACAATCACTATGTGATATATATCTTTGTCATAGCTGTTCAAGATGGGTCTTTGCATGGCATCCTTTATTAGCATATTTAAACCATGAGAATATTCACTCAAAAAAGATATAAAAAAAACTGGCAAAAAAACTGTGACTATTTGTCACATGTTTAGAATGTAGGTTTTGTGAGAAAATCGTATATAAAAAGTGATATTTATTAATATGATGGAATTTTACTGTATGTATATATTGTATGGAAAACTCTTCAGAAATGGAGGAATAAAAATATATAAGGTAACACCATCTAGCTAATTGGCCTGGAAAAGCGCAAAAAAAGTCGGCGGATTATTAAAAACAGGTAGTGGAAGAAGTAGAGGCAATAAGACAATACTTAATTGTATCGTGTTTGATGTTTCAAAACCTCTAGTTGATTGTGATAATTGTATTTACTCGTTAAAATAGAATTGTCATTAAATAGCCAGTATTATGTTATATTTCACACTCGTCACATTAAAGTTTGACTTTAATGTGGACGTTCCAAATCAGCTTCGAAATATATTTTTCAAAGACATATTTTGGCACTAAAAAACTGAACACAGGGCATTCAACGCGTAATGGTTTAATATTTAAAAGTGAAAAATTACTGGTGCATCTATGACTGCACAATATTAAGTATGTCGCTGTTGCTTATAATGTTATTTCGTTCTGCTTTACATGTATGACGGCGATGAAAGGTGGGAAGATCGGCAACACAAAAGTTAAGAGCGGGGTTATCAGCACCGGCTACAATCCTACCTGCGATCAACAATGACCCAGGAAAGACTGAACCAATTGATGGTCCACCATGTCCACTGAGACCTCTGACATAACGAACTTAGGGACTGTGGCAAATTAATTATCAATGGTATGGAAAACCGAGTTTCCAAATTCTGAATGATAGTGCTTAGATTATTCCACAGAATGTGCATATTTATATATTAAATGTGTTTGATTTATTGTGACTATTCATAGCTATTTGTATTTACTACATAAATAGAAAATATGAAACAGATGTAAAGTGAATAAATGTTACTAAAAGATATTAGTTTTATATCTGTCAACTATTTTAACCGAAAAATGAAAATAAAACCTGAACTCACTGGAAATCGAGTATTTCAATGCTTAAAATTGAAAACTACTCTCGAAGGGAGGGAACACCCCTCCCGAGCCCACACCTTCCGCGGCCCCAACTCATCATCATCATCATCATCATCATCTGACACACATCACCCTCACATTTACATAGCGTCAACATCAATATTTATATGAAAAACTACATAAACAAGCTCAGTAGCCAAAAGTTTAAACATAACACACAAACCCACATCGCACGCACTCACAAATACATAGCGTCATAATCTATCACACATCGCACTCATAAATATATGGCGTCATCAGAGGATATACATTGCAGTCAACCTTGACAAGCACCATCATCCAACATACATCACACAAACAACCACATAGCTTCAACACATTGCGCTTACAAATAAATAGCACCATCACCTAACACACATCGCAGAAAAAAACAATGCATACCATCATTACCTGACCGATGCTCTTACACATACATAGCTCCAACACAGCACTTGATAAGCATTGCCCTAACAAATACACAGTTCCATCACCTGACACATCGCTCTAACAAATACATAGCACACACTGTACTCAAAAATACATATAACCATCACCTGACACAAATCACATATAAAAAGATTAGAACATTATGTAACACATCACTCTCACCAATACATAGCACGAACTGCACTAAAATACATAGCGCCATCAGATCACACTCATCAGCCTTACAAATTGATGGTGCCATCACCGGACATACATTAACCTCACAAACACACAGCGCCATCATCCGACACAACATTTTGCACTCACAAAAACAAAGCGTCATCATCTGACACACATCGACCTTTCAAAAACATTGAACCATTATCTGAAGCATCCCTTCACAAATTCAGATCACAATCATCTGACACACATCGTACTCACAAATACGTCGCGACATGAACTTCCACACATTGTCCTCTCGAATGCATAGCGTCATCAACATTTGGAAGTAGTTAGCCCAACAAACATTATACAATAGACCGTCCACACAACCCGCACTGCTGACCGACTAACCGTAATAAAAAGCCTGCGGGAATACTACGTCCGATAAACGTTTCACAATTAACCGCCCGCAGAGCCATCCCTGCCGACCTACGAACCTTTTCACACCCGCATTGGGGAATATGAAGAATGGATAATACAGGTTTAAGCCTAAAATGTAATCAGAGGTTAACTAAGATAATGCCACACTGATTAAGACCGAACACAACACGAGAGACACACAACTCGATAAGACAACAAACAAATAACCCAAATATCAAACAATCGTTATAAGAATGTTTGTAAATAAATGCAATTGTTAATTATATATAATAAAGCTGTTCAGATAGTGGTACTTGTAGCAGGTTGTTATTTGATCATATTAGTATTTTGGTCATCGGGATTTTTGCTTTAAGACACCATTCTGAAGTTTACCCTCAAACTATTTGTACCGAGATAGGTCGTTCTTGTGCATACACGTATAAGTTAAAACCAAACAAGTCATGTTATCATTTCACAAAAAATAAATAAAAAACGCTATGAAGGAAAATAGTGTATTTACTATAATGTATTTAACTGTTCAATATATACAACCCTAACCCTAACCCTATATCAACTATATTTATATTAATATATATATCGACGTTATAATATGTATACATATAGTTGGCACCAGGAAAAAAAGACATACTATTCGGTAGCCAGAAGAGGTAAAATTATGTGGAGTCAACAATGCCTAATTGTTAGCCCTCTTTAGAGCCATCTCTTCATAGGGCGTACAAGTGCACTTACACATCGCACAGATTTCTAGTTTGTAAGTAAGTAAGTGTACATCACAGATAGTGATTTCTTGGGTTATTGCAAGAATGTATGAAGTCACATTAAAATAAAGAAGGTGTTGGTACCATCTGCCATTGATTTTAGAACGTATGCTGTCGCCTTATCGACTCTCAACCACTCCTGAATTCATGGAATTGTGTATGCTTTGACACTGAGATAATGAATTGTAGATATTAAATTAATAAAAGGGACACTCTTTAATATCGTTAATGGATTGAAATAAACATAACTTCAAAACAACTAAACATGAAACGGTTCCGTACTATTTTTAATTGAATTATTAAACTGTTAAGGTATGAATGCGAAAATGTGCTAAGTGACAAGACCAAGAGCACTTACATGTATGTATAATTTTAACACCTAGAAAATAAAAGGAAAAAAAGTTCGGGACCAAGCTCCGACCTCGAGGGAACGCCGGTTCTCGAACGACCGCTTGTTCGAACGACCGCAGTTTTACTGTAAATTCTTTCGCCTTCCACTTTCGATTATAAGAGATTAAAGCGAAACGATTCCACGTAACATTAAAGACTTACTAAAGTTCGGTGATTAGAGGTAGATGACGCGCACCTTGTGAATGCAAACTTTGCAGCAGGAGCAAGACGTCACACACGCATATGGGACTCCTACTTCGGTATGGTCGAGTTAGTTTAAACATATTTATTTTACAACGCTTGGGAAACAAGTTATCACAACATTATATTATTAACTCACGTTGGCGCGATTTAACGCGAGAGTGTGGTCTTGTGTTGTGGGGGAAACCGGAGAACCAGGAGAAAACCCGCTTATCCGGCTTGGTGACAACAAACCAAACTCACCAAGCCGTACAAGTTGGTTTGAAGTGTTCGACGTTGAAATTTAGTCCGTTTTTCATATAAATTTGACGTGGTATCTGAGGTATGTCCCCGATATTAAAAAAATAATTGAGTCAAATCTCAATCACAATCTCATATTTTTCCGCATAAGAGCCTATTATGATTCAACATCTTATGTTTTTACTCTTTCTGAACGCGTTATGTCTGATCAAACATGTTTATAAAAAAGTTTTGTAAATATTCATAAGAAAAATAATTTTAGAACAGAAATTAAAATTGTTTAATTGCTTTTAAGCAAGGAGTTGTACTCAACTACATGTTGTGTTGAATAATGTAGTTTCTTCGGAGTATTGACGAACACTTTTAATGAACATATTCTACGAGACAATGCACGTTCATAACATTTAAGAGTTTGACCTTATTTTGGTTAAAACATATATTTCATGAAAATATACAAATGACAACATATATTTGATATTAAATGTTTATGAATTTGATCAAAACCTAAAAGCTTAAATAGCGATCATCGTACTTTTGATCTCATGTGGTAAAATAAGTTGAGACTAAGATTGAAATTTGCCTTAAATATTTGTGTGATGTCGGGGCCTGGGTGACGTCGAAGACTTGCACATTGGACTGGAGGCATAGACAAAATCATAACTTAATGTTTATCCATAACAGGTTGGTATGGTCCACACCCATTGACTGTATTGTTGTATGGCCCCTTCATCCCCTGACAGTACAGTGTTGAGGATACACTTGAAATGTTAAATTTACTAACACCATTGGATGAGGTATGCATCTCAAGGCATTTAGTTAAACACAAAATGGGATTGTGTAACTTAGGGCGTTTTTGTTGGTTATAAGCTGGTTTCGGTTTTATATCGGTTTCACGAACTGTGTATTTGTTATAACAGTTTCAAATAAAACCAAAACCAGTTTCAATCGGGTTTTTTTAACGAAAACCGAAACCGGTTTTTGAAACTATCGAAACCCCTACCGGAGGCGGTTTCATCGGTTCGTTCCATCCGAAAACTAGTTTACTTCGAAAACAACATGGCGGAAAATGATCAACCACGTTTGTTGAAACTCAATCTTTTTTATAACAATGTCTTACAATGGGCAAATGAGCTAAATGAAAAGGGTTACATAAGTAATTGTGTAGATCAGTAGCTACAGTATTTTGTATTTTAGTATATTGTTGAAAATGAAAAACCATGCATTTGTTACTTCAAGCAAAACTATCAAAACAGGTTTGGTAACTGCTTAAACCATTGAAACCAAAACTGAAACTGGTTTGGTGTCAACAAAAACGGTTTAATAAATAGATTAATGACGTCTCAAACGCTACACAACAAAACAAATGTCAGATATGCAATTCGATGTTTTTGGTCATAGTATGCATAAATATCTATACATACTAATAATAACCCAAACAATAGGCATTTTATCGAATTAATATCAGCTAAATGGTAACATGAATTTCCCACCACCCTTCGTCAGATGGATATCTTAATTTGGTCCTGCTGGAATCTGCAGTCAATCTGACGATGTACCTTCGACGGGAGTATCGCGCCATAAATCGAACCCTTATCATACGTAAGTATGACGTTAGGTGTAATCAAACAAAAAAATCATAATTATGTAGTTAAACATGTTAACATCAAAAGTACCCGGTTTTGCATCGAATGCATTATGTAAACGTTACGGCAACCGCAGAACGAGATTATACTCGAGCCCATTAGCGCGAATATAAATTTTCAATCACGAAGCTTGGGGTATGACAGAAAACGGTTTTGTAGAATGTTTTCAACGAAAACATTCAAAAGTTAGCGTATGGTATTAGTGAAAATCGGTAACATTTATCCGGACAGTAATACGATAACAGTTACTCCCATTTTATTTGTTACCAAGTCAACGTATAGACAACACTCTCAAATATCGTAAAATATATAATTTTGGTCATTTTAATGAAAACAATGAAATTTCATGTGTATTGTAATTGAGTTAAATACATGTAAAGTCATTTGAACGTGAAGAGAGATTAAGTCTAACATTAAATCCATTCAGGAAAAAAAATGCGTGTTTCACGTAAGTGCATTAGTGGTCCTTTTGTATAGATTTCCCTTCCCTCAACAGACATTATGAACTTCCCATGAGAAATAGAACATTGACGCAAGTAATTTAAATATACTTCTCAACGTTTACTCAGGGTCGACAAAGATCTGATTTGAAGAATTTTATAGTCCCAACTAAAAACCTATTTCTACTCTTAAAATATGTTTCAATTATACCATTCACTATAGTCCTAACAAGGTATGAGTTTTCTGGTGTTGAGTGTTTGAGGCTTCCGACTAAATCTTTGGGAACTTGTTTGTCCCAGGTTATCATAAGACTAGTAAATACCCTAATGCTTAACAGTAATACATATTCATATTTTTAAAACCATTAAATGAATAACCAAAACTTTGGCATGTCCATGGAAATACATTATGGCGTTTATTTGAAAGAAGGCTCATTATAAAAGGAATATTCCAAAAGGACGATTCTTGCCAGCCTTTATCACGTCTCTTTTCTATATAAGCATACATCCGCCTGAACAGCTACGCGGTTGAAATAGAATATGGTGGCTGATTTCTGCCATTATGTGATTACGTTAAAGATATGCTAAACACGAAATTGCAAAAACCTGCTCAAATGGCAGGGCGAAAGTGCGTAATAAAAGATCCAACTTCAATAATCAGATAGTTCCAGGCGTTTAAAGACTTAACACTAATCCTATATTTTGTTGCACTTAGAAAGCGATGGGAATTGTTTGGACTGAAAACATTATTTTCGTTGACATCCTTTTTACAATGGCACCTAACTATAACTTTTTTTGTGAAACTGTACGTATTTTGAGCAGTGTGTTTTGGGAGATAACGTGTTTTAAAAGGGCTGGGATTTGATATATTCTGCATATAGACGTGGGCAGCAGACCTATACAGTCATGATCGGTTCGTACTTTTTTTATATTCACTTATAGTTATTTATGTTTGTACTTTACATAATAACCATTTCGGCACATCCGAACTAATTGTTTTAAATGGTAAAATGAAAGTAAATACTGACATTCTTAGCGCAAACATATACATACTGACGATCGCGCATGCGTGAGCAGAAATAACTCTCAAGTGACATGAGAATAGGAGTCCCATCTAGTAAGTTGCCATCTCAAACTGTTTACTTTTTATTTTCACATGCTAAGACACCATGCTGTTTTCAGGATTCGGTCCCTTGCTATGTCTGTCGATTGTCGCTTGTCTTCAAGAAACGTGTATGTATTACAGACAGTTTAAAATGGTTACGTTGAGGTTTTTATGTCGATGTATCACACATTTGATATTAATTGTAAATCTTCTTAGTTCTAGAGAGTCATCATTTACTTGCCATGAATGCCATCAATGTTAAAAATGATAAAATGAGATTAGTTTAAAACGTAAAATGTTGGACCTGCAGTCTAGTATGTGTAGTGTTTATGAGAAACAAATCATGAATATCATGAAATGAGTCCTTAACAAAATGAAAACATGGTACGGAAATCTACATGGCAAGCTCCTTTTATTCCAATAAGATGACAGTGAAATCGAAACGTCTTGTTTGTCAAACATGCTTCCATCAAACCGCAAGGTCTCTGGCGTGTTAACTCCCCCCTTCCACTAGGTCGCCAGTCCACTTACGACATTCCACTATGTAAGGTCACGCGCTTGCTAACATCAAACCTCTTGAGAACCTTATGGTTCGCTTTTCCATCTCGTTAACTGAACTTCACCAGTTAGAAAGGCCACTACCTTTATGGCCCTCAAGAGTCTGGTCACACATTGCTTGGCTTCATACTGCAGGCCTTTTGGTAAGCATGGCGATATACATGTATACACGCCGCTAGACCGTTTATCCTATAACTTTAATACGTTACCGTCCCCTATGTTCAATCATATTGGACAAGACTTCCTAAATCAAACCCACCAAGGCGTCAGACTATAAACTGTACCATACGCCGCGCTAAGACGTCGTTATTCTAGGGTGCAATGCCACAATTCCATTAAATTCAATTCGTTAGGCTAATACCTCCAAACCGCTGCGATGTCCCGCAGTTACGTTTAAGTCCATATTACACAAGGTATAGCCCTAAGCCCAGCAACTTTAACCCGTTCATCCTGAAACGTTTCCTGAAAGGGTAGTTAGTGTGCAAGACCGCTACATGCATCACGTTTATCTGCGAGTCTGCTTATTTATATCCGCGAGACTTACACAAGTTATGAACTCGAAACCACTAAACATTTCACCAGCTGATTACACCTTGCGCGATTATCAACTTTTAAACTTTACATCGCTTTGGCCAAGGCCACTAGCTTTGCTGCTTAACCTTTACCGATAATCGTAAAAGGTCTTTCGTCACGAATAACTGGCATGGATGATATTTTACGCCGATTTACACGCCGCAAGTCCGCTTAACTCTGACATCACCTTGGGTTCTAAACATTTACTAACGCCAGTTAGCGTAGTGGTTAGCGTACTCGCTTCTTACCTAGGCGTCCCGGGTTCGATTCTTGGCCTGGGCGAATGTGTGTTTGGTTTATGGTCACCAAACCGGACAAATTGGTTAACTCCGGGTACTCCCGTTTCACCCCAAAAAACAAGACCACACTCTCGCGTAAAATCGTGCCAACTAGAGTGATTAATAAAATGTTGTAATAACTTGCTTCATCATCGTTGTAAAATAAATAGGTTAAAACTTAAACACGCTGCTAGAACACGAAGCCGCTGACTGTATACGATATGTAACCAGGCTGCTAGATTGAGACTGATTAGCTGCTGCCAGGCACACTTCTGGGACACGAAGCAGCTTGCTGTATGCGCTAATTAACTTTAAGCTGATGAGGGCATGAAACACACTGCTTGAACAAGAAGCCGCTAACATTATGCGATAGGCTGCCAGATCATCAACATTACGCTGATAGGTTGTCAGACACTCTACTAGTTCAAGAAACCGATAACTGCATGTGATAGGATGCCAGACCCCTTACTGAACCCTGATAGGGAACCTGGTTTACTGCAAGATCGATTACATTACGCTATTAGAGTGCCAGGCATACTGCTAGAACACCATGCCTCTTAATGTATGTGCTATGTTACGAGACAGCTTACTATACGCTGATAGATTGCCAATCACACTGCTTGGGTACTAGGCGGCTAAATGTATGCGTTAGGATGCCAGACATCTCACTTAAGCTTCTAGAGAGCCAGGCACACTGCTATGACACCAGGTTGCTAACTGTATGTGCTAGGCTACCTGACCGCTAATTTTACTCTGATAGAATGCCAGACATGCTGCTATGGTACAAGGTCACTGACTGTATGCGCCAGGTTAATAGACCTCTTACTTAACCCTGGCAGATTACCAGACACACTGCTATGGCACTGGGCCTATAACTGTTTGTGCTAGGCAACCATACCGCTAACTTGAGTCTAATAAAGTGCAAGGAACACTGCTAAGGAACTAGGCCGATTACTGAATGCGCTAGGCAACCAGACTTCTAAATTCACTCTGATACAGTGCCAGACAAACTGCTAGAGCACTAGGCCGATAATTGTATGCAATAGGCTACCAGACCGCTAACTTTGTACATATACATTGTAGGCGCATTGGAATGCTTAAGATGTAGTGATGTCGCTGATCCGAAAATGTGTAATAGCACTGCAGTATGTTCTACTGGTCAGGTGTGTATTTATAGGAACTTTTCGTAAACACATTGATGTACCGAAATATCCTTGACGTGCTTTCTTCTTCTATTTAAAAGCATGAAAGCTATATGTTTGAAAGGGATTTTGTTATACAAGCAGAACTTAACATACATTAATGCGATTGTATTGTTTTTAATTGTAGTCATACTTTCATTTTAGTCATGTTTCGTGCAAACGACACAGACATCACCTGCCATACGATACGAGATGGGCTGCCAAAACAATCAGGTATTTAGTGCTTAAACAAGCACTAGCAATTTTAACATGCCTACAGAATTACGAACACCACGATAATTATAGTTCGATGATGATGACGTTCTACTTAAAGATCTAACAGCAGATCGTTGCAAATACAACATATGTAATGAACAATGTGTAGAGGTGATATTAAAACTTCGTTAATGGCGATCAAACTATTGAACATTTATATACATGTGTACATTAAACAAGAAAACCCTCTAGATAAAATTGCTTATGTCAAAAAGTATATTACATAATACGACTTCTACCATGTCCTAGAGTTATAATTTGACATAAATAAGGAGGTGTACTTAGGAAGCAAAGTTAGTTTCAGAGTATTGATACGTAAAAATGATCGAACAAATAGAAGATGGATAAGAGACCAACCTACATAAACAGAAACATTTTATGTCAATGGTGCGTTTGCATGGATGGATACCGTTATCACGCCGCAGAAAGAGGTCAAACTATTGGAACGTGCAACGAAACAGATGCTATATGTATTGCTATATAGTAATTATATATTGCTGAGTTATTGTGTTATAGACTTGTTATACACAAGAATGTATTTCAGCTGTGCACAAGCAGCAACTTGCATGGAGGAGCAGGAATTATCGGACGGGCTTTGAACACTCGTCAAGTGACCGCCTGCCACGAATGCTGCTTGTCTGACAACTGCAACGAAAGGCTTTGTGCACACAGAAAACGTAATTACAATCATACTCGATTACCAAAGTTGTAGAACAATCTTAAATATTTTATATTAACTCATTATTGTGGAATAATGCGTGCAATATTCTTATTTTGGATAACTTTTTATGGGTAACAATCCTTTTGATTAAATTGTAATAATTTACTTCAAATTAATTATTTGCCAAAATGAAATAGATATTTATATTTTGACGCTTAAGAGTTTTCTAGAAATTTTGGATAAGACATGCCCATATGCAATCAACTTGTATTGGTATTGTTTACTGCCATCTGCACCATAAACACATGCAAAATTAACATATAATTAGGAAAATAGTCACAGAAACAATAACGTTGCATCACAATTCGTCCCAAATAAAGTCTTCTATGTAGGTTTAGTGTTAAACTTTCTAAGCTTGGTTGGTAATATTTTCAAGAAGACCATCCTCGGTCGAAAACGATATTCCTTTTGATTGATATGGATTAAGCTTAATATAATAAATGATTTGATTATCTCATATTCAGTCATAAAATTAAGTATTTGTCCTTTAATATAATTTGTTTGATTGAATGATAGATATCTTTTCTGTTCTCAAGACATCTTTGTTTACAACTTTGACATTATAAGATTAACCTATTGTTGTCCTTGTGCGTCATTCCATACGTCTTTTATTGATTATCTGTCATGCTTTGGTACTTTTGCCTTTAAACTCGTTGAATGATTATCGAGTACCAAAACTTAATCCTTGATGTTGTTATTCATGTTTATCTCAATTTTGTAACTTTTTTCACCAGAACGCATTTAACACAATTTAATAAATGTATCGACAATTCATTGAAATGTCATTGCCATTCATTTGGTCAGAACGGTTTCGAAATATTACTTGCGCGTGTTCTTGTACGCATACTTTGCTGTTGAGTTTAATTTATGCTTCCGACTTTTCTCGTAAGATTTAATGTTGAACGCTCACTGATGTTCACATAAATCACTTACATGTTAAAGCTGCACTCTTACACAGATTGAACGTTTTGACAACTTTTTTATTTTTTTCTTGGAACGAGCCGATTTTTGCGAAAATTCAGGGAATCCAGTTATAAAAGACTGCTGACAAAAAATTAGATTGCAGATTTTTATATTTAAGTTAAAAAAATGATGTTTTATGCATTTTTATTAAACCGTTTAAGCCATAAAACATTAATTTTCGAGCGGAAATATGAATATCTGCGACCTGATCTTTTGTCAGCGATCTTTAATCATTGGTTTGCATGTATTTATGCAAATATTTGCTCTTTCCAAGAAAAAAAAGTTATAAATACGGTTAATCTGTGAGAGTGCAGCTTTAATTCTGTATTTACGATTCAAAGGAGTACAAGGAACATAAAAATATACATCGATTGCGGTTTGCGCAAAGACTAATCTATGATTATACGTACACATACAAGGAGTGTTTCACAAACTGTTCAAACAATGAATGTTCATGTACATGTTCCAGCCACTGCATGCATTGACTCGGCCTCGGTGGACTGCGCACTTCTCAATTCGCTCTTGAATGTATGCACAGACGTAGATCATGCGAAGACGATATGTCCGAAGTACTGCGGACTTTGCTCTCTAGGTATTGTTATTTTGTATTTTCGAAAATATCTTTTTAATTGTATTACAAATTATATTACTACTCGAATAACACTTTCTATATTTTGACATTTTCACATTAATACTAACTGTGATCGTTGTCCTACCGAACTTTACGTGCGTATGCATACTTTTTCGTCCTCGAAAATGTGTATTACCCTAAAGTGTACTAGTTATACATTGAAGTTTGTTGACAACTGGTCTGTATGACTTGGTGCCCGTGCAATTAGGAAGATTATGAACACAGTGAATAGCTTAAAATGAATAATATAATACACAAACGTTTGAACTTATGACATCGAACGAAAACAACCAATGCCTGTTATTTCTACATCATAAGTGGATGGAAACTGGGCTGACTGGTCTACATGGTCTCAGTGTGACGTCACCTGTGAAAGTGGTACGCAATTGCGTACACGCACCTGCACAAATCCCGCACCCAATAATGGCGGACTCGATTGTGTAGGCTCAGCCAATCAGACAAAAGTCTGTGTGAAGGAACTTTGTCCCGGTGAGTTGTTTCCATTCGTAATTGAAATGCTTAATTTGAATTAATTTTAAAGTATTTTACATATGACATTACCATTTAACGCTTTGATTTTTCTCATCACATACATATCAAAGACATATATTGTTCATGTATAGTAGTGGACAATCAACAGCATATTAAAATGCAGAGCTCTGTTACAAATGTGCATTTACTTTGCTTTTCCCAAAATATTGAGAATATGTTAACCAGTGCATGGCGGGTGGAGCACTTGGACTAGCTGGGGTTCGTGTTCTGTGTCCTGTGATGCAGGACTTGCTACTCGCCGTAGGAATTGCAATAACCCTAAGCCGGATAGATTTGGTGACCACTGCTTCGGAGATTCATTTGAAGCAAGGATATGCATGCAAAGACCATGTGCTGGTAAGGGCAAACAACATATTCTCTCGCAACCGATGGGTTTAACATACCATATGTATTTATTATACTGATTTGAGCTTCGGTGTGTTGGATTTATCATAAAAAGGATTAGTCCGTATTCCTACCTATCGGATCCCAAATCCATCTTTTATCAGACAACAAACCACAATATAATTTTTTAACCACCTCTTCTCAAATAACTATGGACCAACTTAATTAATTTGAAATTAGCAAACATCTGCCAAGACAAGACACATGACTCATTGTGGTCATTTGCAAAGCTAATGAAACAGACTGAACATCAAGACTCTCTTGACAATATACTAGGACAATGCCAAACCTGAATCTCCGTCAGCTGATGTGCTACACAGCTTTAACATCAGTGATCTGAACTCTTGTTACCTATTGTTGTTTTGTAATAAATGAAATTTGATAATACTTGAGGGCTCCATTACAATTAATAACCATTCATTATATCACAAATGCTCATTCTTCACCTATATACAAGTCAGATTTAACCATACTTCTCTGTTCAGATGGTGGCTGGTCGGAATGGTCGTCTTGGGGTGTATGTGAGGAGGGACAACTTGGGCGAAACCGCAGCTGTAACAATCCAGAACCATCCGTATCCGGCAAGCAGTGTGCAGGAACAGATATGCAAACTAAACCATGCTCACTTCAGAAATGCTATTCCAGAGGTAGGTTTATCATTGTAGTTTTTTTCCGTTAAAAAACAGGGCCTTGTAACGCCGCATAAACGTGTTTTTTTTCGTTTATGCGGTGATTTTCAACGCGTAAAAAATGATTTTTTATGGGGCATAAAGGCACACTTTCGCCGCATAAAAAGCAATTAAAACATATACTAGTAAAATAGTGGTTGATAAAGTTTTATCAAGATCGGTCTTAGTTTTTTATGTCCACTAAACCAAGCTTTGAACTAGACTTTTAGAGACGTAATTTTTGACAAAGATTTAGTAAGATCGGTTTAAATGTGAACCAAACCAATTGATCTTTCTGCGAAAACGTTTGAAATGACGTTTAACCCGACTAAGGATGTAATAAATGTTACGACAAAGCACAACACCGTCATTAGGGACATTCAGAAAACTGAATCGTCCTATGACGTAACATATATTATTGCCTTATTGTCAGACTGACTGGCATATACCCTTGACAATGCGCACTTTCAACATGTATGTGAAGTAAGCGGCCATGCGTCCTAGTGGCCTAGCGGCGTGAAGATGGCGGCCTAGCGGCCTAAAATTGAATCCTATTTCAAAGCATGTATACATGCATTCTCTCTTAAACAATGACATAGCAACTGTTTTTATGCACAAATTAACACATTGAAGCTATTATCAATTTTTTTTCAAAAATGTCGATAAAGTAGTCAGCTATTTTAAAGCATTAAACATGCCTGTTCTTCGAAAACAATGATATATTTACTGTTTTATCCACAAATAATCACTCTTAAGCAACTAACTTTTTTATTCAAAATAGTCGATCAAGCAGTCCAGCGGCCTAGCGGCTTAAAATTGGTTTCTAATATAAACCAATTACATGTCTTTCCTTCTCTAAAAAATGACAAAGTTATGGTTTCTATCACAAATCACCATCATTTAACGAATGTCTGCATTTCGCCCAAAACTCGACCAAACTGCATAAAAAATCCATTATAGCGAATATCAGCATTTTTATTTTATGTATTTAGCAAAATTGTTAAACCATAGATTTATCATTGTTTTGGAAGAAAACGCATGTATACATACCATTTTAGGCTGCAATGCCGCCAGGCCGCTAACTTCACGCCGCTAGGCCGCTGAAGTGCTCGATCGACATTTTTTTTTTTTAAAGGTTTATAATTGCTTAAGAGTGATAATTTGGGCATAAACACAGAAAATATATATAAAAATAGAATAAGAGGCATGTTCACATGCTTTGAAAAGCTGACTGCTTGTTCGACTTTTTTAAAAAAAAATGTTGATAATCGCCTCAGAGTGATAGTGTGTGCTTAATACTCAGTTAATATTTCTTTGTTTTTTATAAGAAAATAGGATATCATTTTAGGCCGCCAGGCCGCTAACTACATACTTGCAACGTCATTTCAAACTAATTATAGGGTCATCATGGACTTCTTTCTTTCATTGATTGTGTTTTAATGCACTAGTCATTTGAACACTCCAAGGGTTTATTTTCAACTTCCATTTTGGCTCAACTTGCATGCCAACTTTTCCCATATTTTCTTTAAAATGACAGTAATATGCAACACCCTAATCTTAATCATCACCATAATCAACAACATCATCACAACCACTATCATCATCACCACAATCACAACCACTACCACCATCATCATCCCCACAATCATCATCATCATCATCATCATCATCACAACCACCATCATCATCTCCACAATCACAACCACCACCAACATCTCCACAATCACAACCACCACCACCATCATCATCCCCACCACCATCATTATTACCAACGCCAGCATCATCATAACTATCATAATTATTATCATCATCATCATCATCTTGATCATCATCATCATCTTAATGCTTTGAAAATCACCTCATAAACGCTATGCGGCGTTACAGGGCCTGTACCTTTCAAAGGTTCGTGTTAAAAAGAATGTATACGGAGCAGGCAATTATTGTGCTTTACCCCAAACAACTCTTACATCTGTTCAAAATCTGGTTCAAAATTGTCATTGTTGTTGTCGTTATCAAAAACATGTGCTAATTTAGCTATACCAGCTATGTAATTGTTACACGTTAATTGAGCTTTAAACAGTGTTGTTTTTTCGATTCACCAAAAATTAAACTGCTAGAATCTTTGCCTAATATACCAAAATGCTACATTTAAAATATTTCATTTGTATGAGTCGTAAAAAGTTGCAATGGTAATGTTGATCAAGCACTTACAAAATTGTAGATATGTTTACAGTTATTACAGCTTTATTCATTTATGTGATTTGTATAAATATTAAACATATGTAGATTGAATGTGTGATATAAAGAGTCTAGAAATTTGTTTATTGATCGTTTTATATATTAGAGTATTAAGTCAACCAATCAACTTTGTTTCGATTTACTTCAGGAGATATGGTGTACTTCATTGCCCATTCCTACGAAATGTCCCAGGCACATTATTTGATCTGCCCAACTGTTGTGGACAATGTCGGCAATGGTTACCATAGCAACAACGGCTCCTTTGTCGCGCCTGTCAGTGGGCAGTACTCCTTTTCTGCTCAGATATGTACATCCGATACAAAGACCTTAGATGTCCAGATTCGGCATGTTTCGTCTTCTGGATCGGAAAGTATTAAAGCTATCAATAGAGCTCATGGATCCGGGGACTTCGACTGTGCTACTGTTTCAGCTCCCATAGTTTTGAATCCCAGCGACCAAGTTCGAGTATACACGTCAGCGACAGTCACAACCCCAATATATGAGATTTCGGGATCGTTTTGGACATCATTTAGTGGGGTTTTAATTGAGCAGATATATAACTAAGCAATTATTGCTGAACACATATTTATCACATGCTTACCCTTGTTTTCCGTGTAATATACCCATTACGAATATTTTTATCTTACACATGTGTAAGATAACATATCAGACATTTCTATTGGCTAGACTAATCACACGCGACCTAGATATCCCTCCGCATTGTTTGTAAACAAAATGGTTTAAACGCCAACAAATACTTACCTCAATAATGAAGCGATAGGACTTCCGGGAGACAAATGGCTAACGAGTCATAGTGCCAGAAAGCATCTTGTTCGAAAACTTTCTGATTACAATGTTCCGCCAACCAGATAATGCAGATTACTAGTCACAGAAATATCCAGTCAGTCAACAAATACAGCCACATTAGTGACAAACAACACGAGAACATTTCAAACTCCATCTTAACAGGCAATATGCGACCAATGCCATAAAATTTGCTTGCCAGCTGTCGGTTACCAAAACACAAATACGAATTCCGCAGCACAGGTTTCTCATCACATGTACGTCCCGAGACCGTAATTCTCGAACTTGAACAGCTTGTTCTCTGGAAACATTCTTGATGGAACTTTTTCAACATCAGCATCCATGCAGTGCAGAGTAAGGCTTCGTCGTAATCATCTGCATGTTGTGAAAATCCATGTACACTAAGAAAACGCTTCAAAGTCATCGTAGAAAGCTACAGTGAATAACTTTTAAATCCGTACACACAGTAAAACTTGACAGACCGATGTAGGTCACATAAACCGCGTAAAGCATGTACTCTCAGTGTGACGTCATCAAATTGTGTACTTATTGTGATTTAATGGTTAAAATTGTTCGTTATTCATGTTGTTGGGTATTAAACTACACATTTTTATACTTGTGACTTGTTCAGCGCTTTATCAGAATTAAAACTTGATAACTGCTAGCTGTTTTTGTCATTTTCATTTGGAACTATTTATATGGCGCATCGTTGACATTCCACTCAGTGTACTTTGACTGTCAAATAATGGATTTAGAAAGTGGAACGTGGAACTAAATTGGTAATAAAAACACCGTTTTAAGCATGCGATAAAAAAGATCTGACACTCGTTGTCATTTTATACAAGATTTTTATTAAACTCGTCCATGAAAGTTGTTAGTAAGCTCGCCAGAGGCTCGCTTACTAACAAATTTCATGAACTCGTTTAATAAAATCTTGTATTCAATGACAACTCGTGTCAGATCCTATATGTATATCATCCTAACTTCCATTTACTTTGCCCTAAATGAAGATTTTTGTTTGTCAATTATTTTTGTTGTTGAATGAAATTGACGTTTCTAACACATAATTCTTCCGGTTAATTAAAATAACTACAAAGACGAGGATAAATAAAAATATTGCTTGTCCCTGCATTTTTCATTGTATTATTGCTAGTATCAAACTTATCCGGGATGTAATCATTTAACGGCATACTTGTTTTATGATCATTCGAAGTACCAATATGTTTTAACAGTTAACACAACTATAAATATAATTGAGCAATATCATTGCTCCATATCTGTTTATCCATGCAGATGTTGGCCTTCGAAATCCTGATATGATTGGTATTGAAGACACATTGTTTGTTTACTTCGCCTAATACTATCTAATGTTGTGTTTTTAATTTAATTGCATTAAGATACATTAACACAATTAATGATAAAGCACTAGTCACTGCACCCACTACGTTATTTATTGAAGTCGGTGAGAAACGTGATTTACATATAATTTCAAAAACGAGGGTTGAGTGAGGTAGCTGGTTTGTACAATAATCTAAAGCTTATCGTGTATAGGTAGCGGGTGTATATTGTAATATCATTGTAAAACATCAACATGTTACGTATTGCATGAAAATTGAAACTCTCAACAGCAGGAAGATTGAACACAATGAAATTATTGCAATTTGAATATTCAAATATGTAAAATGTATAGAGAATCAGAATATTTGGTTGTTCAGAGATTTAGGGGTGTTTTCCCTCTGAGCAAGAAAGCGTAGCATTCGGATAAACTTTCTCCATCTCGGTACCAACTATGCATCCATTTACCCTGTTTTTCTGAGGTTTTATTTATTGTGTTTTATTCGTTAAAAATAAACATCTTTGTGAGACGATGAAACCTTTTAAAAATGTATGTTACATCACTGTAGCAACGTTTCGAAGTAAGCATCCAAAAAAGATGTAAATGCTGGTGAATATAATTGTGTTCAACTTATATAAGTTATATAAATTCTTAAACATATTAGCCACTTATAACGGAAGAAATAATTAGCAAATATAACATGTTCCAAATATACGTAAATGTCATTTCTGATGCCTTTTATTTCAACTGGTTTCCTCTCGTCACAAATTGACGTCATATTTGTTACACATGCACAGGTGCTAAGCTCGGGTAGAAGAACATTGGTTATTATCGATGAATACCTTTTATATGGGCTGGAATAGAAAACATAACACATGGGAACTCTCCAATTGGAAATAAAGGAAAAACTTTATTTTTTGTTATAACAGGCAAAGCACATAATCACATTGAATGCATATTTGTACGCAGCTAGGATCAATCTCAATAACAAGATAGAAAGTTCAATGATGAGTTAGTGTTACGGGGGCCTGTCTCAGAATTTACCTAGTCGACAACAACCAACAACAGATGAATTCATCAAAATGGTAAGAAACATTTAATTTTACACGAACATAGATGATTTCACATTTGTGTAATGTCATGAATATTTGTTTCATATTACAATGTTAAGAGTTAATATGGGCGTAATTTAGACATAAGAATAGACTAAATCAATTAGTTTTTATATAAGAATCTGCATCAATAGCGATTTACTAAATATTATATTAAGGTAAAAAATGTAATTATATGTGATGTTAACGTATATACAATTGAAATAAATAAAATTAAAAACATTTCTCATTTGACCAGATGGGTTGAACCATTATGCCAAAATTAGTGACAATGTTTTTTATGTTTATGAAACTGCAAGAACATGTATTTTTCAATTTTTCTATTTTTAAGGATCATGCGATTGAACCAACGCAGACCAAGAGCAGCGCAAGCGGAAGCCGAAACGGAAGGGTGCACGAGTGCCAACAGATATTGACTAACAAATTATATTGTTTTGCTTTAATAATGTAACTTACTGAACACGATGGAATTTGTGTACTTTGTCATATATCTAATAAAAATATCATTGCTTAGGCATATAAAGTATATCTTCCTTTGCGGTTACGGTTTTGCATACCGTTCTAATTTTAACTAAAATGTTGACATAATACATGTCGGCTCACTCCATATAGAAACGGTACCATTGTTATACATGCCCGAGAAAGAGTATGTCTAATGCTTGATGATTCGGAAGGAAAATGAATATAAGGGGAAAAAACAGGGACAAACCAAGAGGCCAGACCCAGGCTGTACGTTTTTTCCGTTGCTTCAAAAGAACCAAAAGTCAAAAGACAGAAGTACAAACAAGAGACATACAAGAGGAGTAATTGGGCGCAAAAAGGGTAACATTAATAAAACAACACCCTTAACAAGATGGAGTTTATTTCTTTATTTTTAGAAAGGAAACAGTTCCATCATTTATTATAGAATATGAATGATGCAACGAACTTACCAGCCTTTTTATGTGTCTAATTTACAAGATAATTTGAATCATAATTTCCAGTGTCTATAAACATTAGTCGTTTGTCATCTGAGAGTCCGTGACACTCGCTCGTCATTCAACTTTGTATCGTAATACTGTGTTGGAATACCTTGATGTGGCGAAATTTACAAATACTTCCACCCTTTTGGACACAATCTAATTTCGAACACTATGCTATATTGAATGATCCGTGAAGAATAGAAAATAAATTACGGCACTGTATACGAAGTTCGGTATGACTTATACACACTAGGCTTGTAGTGTAAACTAAATACGTTCTTGAAAAAAAACAACATTCTTTTAAGTGTATAGTAATTCTTATAGTATTTTTATTTAGCTGGATGAGTCCGTTTCCTAAGTAGAAACCAGTACGGGTGTCCTTTTTGAGAGGTCATGAGCAATTTAACCTCTTGGGTGAGAGGCGAACACCAATAACAGGATATCGCTCTCACCGTTTTCATGAAGAGTGAGCAACTTCCACTGTGCAAAAGTGGGTCGTCATGTAGTAACAATATATATGTATATATATATATTTAAGAATCAAGCATTTAAGGTTTAATAAGCATAAAACATGATACCTTTCATGCATATGCAGTTGTTTAAAAATTATGCAAATTTTACGAAAGAAGATTTAATTATTTTTTGATTCCAGGCAATTATAATTTTTCACAAAGTTGTAACGATATTAGGAATGATTAAAGTAGCCTAAATGTTTGAAACTATAAATCAACAAAGTAGTGTTGCTTTGTGGTTATTGGCTCTATCTTAAGGACGATAATTGACTTTTTCTTATTCAATTCATTATTTTTCACTTTTTTCCATAAAAAAACGTTAATAAGAGACTACTTGACATTGTTGATTGTATAGTGAACGGACGAAAAAACAAATATGTATTGTCAACTTTTCCGTAGAATTGCAAATTTCAACAGATCTCTGATAAGATATTGGCCCGGTTGTTCAAAACTCTCGTTAAATTACTTACGCTTACGCTGACATGTTAGCGTTAACCGTTAGCGTTAACGTTAACTAACGCCATTAGCGTTATCCTGTTGTTCAGAAATCTATAGGCGTAAGCGTTAGCTAACACTGATGTAACGCTTACGTGTTGGCATTAACACCAGTGTTAAGCTCACTTCCTGTTTGTATTTCCATAATCCTTTACAATTTCTGTGGTCTGATGCGGCGAAATTACAATTAAACTTACCTCGTCCACTTGATGGGTAAATCCACTTAAAATGTTAAACTTGTATAACTAAGTCACAGGCAGTGGTGTATTTCATTATTCATTTCATCACTTCGCTATTTTTTAGTCAATATTAAATGAATAATGATATAAAATTTAAGGATGCGTTTTGTTTTGGAAACCAACCGTTATACGTAAAGGTATATATAACATGATATATACATACACTGGTATATCTATATATATTACCAAAATTCTACAACTGCTTCTAAAAATCCGTTGTTGTTTTTTTCATGAATGTCAAGGCCATGTTTTAGCCACAACGAAAACAAATGGGGAAAAAATGATTTGAGGTTACATTACACTAAATGAAATATTCATGTTGACTGAACTACTTGCCCTTAACTAGGATATCAGTTGAGCTTTTTTTAATACCGTCCTATTATTGATTTTTTTATAATACTAGTATAAGAATCTAGTTAACTTTGCATTGACTTATCAAATGTAAAGTGGATTAATGCTTTAATTTAATCTGCGTGATAAGTATAAACACTTAAATGGTGTTCGATTAAATAGACCAAACAGGGGATATACGTACAGTGCTTTAAGACCAAACTTGTGCACCTATGTGCAATATTTATACCACAAAGGGCAGCTTAAAAAACTTAATTTGTAAAATATGTCAACATTGGAGCAAAAACATGCTTTACATATATAAACAGAACATGATATAAAAATGGGGATCACAACAGAAATGGAAAATATTAGGCTTTATTAAGCAGGTATGGGGAGTTTTAACTGGAACCTCCTCAAATATAATTTTGCAATACTTTCATGTTGCATTTTCACAATTATGTTGTTCAAAACTGGTGATTCTAATGCAATATTCATGCTTATTTGTATTTTGATAAGATAAACAGTTAACCTGTTAACCTGTTAATTGAAGTGAAACAGGTTGATCCATAAAAGGGGCGATTTATTAGTGGGGTGAAGCGTCCGACCGTTTCTAATTTACCGACTTATCTGTGTCGTAATTTCAAGCGTTCGGATGATGTAAACAGTGGACGAAAATATTTTTTAATTAGATAAATTGGATTTAAAACTGTACTTGTAGTGGCTTCCTCTATGGAAATAGGAAAGTGAGTGGTCTACCACACTTGTCACATTGACAGTGCATTTGTGGAAGCCCAATCTGTCATCATGGAGATATTTCACCTCAGGGTCATTTATGCAGGTAAATATTCTGCAATTATTTGGTAACCATAATCATTTCATAGCCTGTTTACAATTGCTGATTCAGTTTGGTTCTGTAAATAAATGTGTAAGTAACATAGTAACAGGTACTTAAAAACACTGCGCTTATTGTATCAAATGTGCGACAGGTGGTTGGTGATTTAACTTGCAGTGACCAGTCAGAGGAAAGTATCAAATGTCAGGGACAGTATGGTCGACATATCTAATCAATTCACCACCTCAGAGCCACACTTGCTCGCTCCCGTGCTGACACCGCTCTAACCGTTAAGTCTTACGTTGAAAGTCTTCGGCAAGCAGCTGTACAATTGATTCATTGATATCAAAACAGTAGCGGCATCGCATTTCTAAGTCAACACTTTTCATGTGGATCGAAAGAAATAATTTAATCCTCTCTTTTCTTCTGTTGTTGAGAAAAGCACCAACTGTGTCAGCCATTTTTAACATTGACAGACTATTTAACGTTGACTCTAACGTTGGTCCAGACCAACGTTAGAAGAGTCGTTAAGTTAGCGCCTACTTTATCACCGTCAGCGTAAGTGTTAAGTTTGAACAACTCATTTTTGTCAACGTTAAAGTTAACGTTAATTTTAACGTTGACAGCGTAACATTTAACGATGACAGTTCACGTTAAATCCTTAACGAGAGTTTTGAACAACCGGGCCATTAATTCGTAAAATTTACTCAACTCTTTTCGACACCAAAACATGTAGCAAATGATTTCATGTTGTTGTGTATTTAACTTCAGCCAATCGCGATACCTCTTGTTGATAAGCCACGCCTATGTTCTTCTACATTCTGCATGCTATCGCAGTAGTTTAGTTCTCAAAGACTGTTCTCCAGTACTAGTAATAAACCGTAAAACTCTTGTTATTTCTTGTTGTAAACACAACATATTGGCGACGAGGATGTTTAACTTATTATGGGAATTTTATCTATTTGTGTGTGAAATTCTGGATAATAATAAAGATGGCGAACTCAGGTTTAATTGGAACTTTATATGCATTCAACAGTGACAGTGAATCATGGATTTCATATGAGGAGCGTTTAGAGATGTACTTTGTAGTAAATAGTATTGGGGATGAGAAAAGGTTGCTGGTTTATTAACTCGGGGAGAAGACGTATGCATAATTGAGGAACTTAACGTCATCCCAAAAGACATTAGAGAACACTTACCAAGAACTTTGTTAATTATTAAAGACACGGTTATGTTCCAATATTTATGCAAAAGACTACAGAAACAAGCTCTGTAGCAAAATGTTTAATCATCGGTTAAGTGGCAGTGGGGAAACGCCAAAGACATAGAGCACAACATCACAAACAAGAAACAGAAGAACAGCACAAAACTCCACAAACAGCACAATGCATACATACTATATATAAAAAAAGTATAGGTATGTTTATCAAGAATTGTTAGGTACCGCCTTGGAACGGTCAGTAAAATGTAAATTTACTGGGGGTTTAAACCAGTTTATGTGCACAAAACACACTCTTATCCCAACAATCCTTAATAAAGATAAAACGCAAAAAGTAAATCTTATCAAAGTATTACCAAACCTCTGATGATTGCGGAATGGTTTCATTTACGTAATCAGGCGGCAAGTGAATCTATGTGTGATTTCACAGCCGCTTAAAGGAGAATAGTAGAACATTGTGAATTCAATGATACATTACGTGATATGTTTGTTTGTGGGTTGAAAGATGAAGCGACACAACGGAAGCTATTGTTAGCGGCTGACTAAAGCTTGCGAAAGGCGATTGAAATTGCCACTGCGATGGAAACAGCTTGCAAAGACGCAGCTGAACTGCATTATACGGCATCAGGAAGTTCAAATGTAAACAAAATAGGAAGGAAGCCACTGAGTAAACGGCAATACCCTAACGACGTGACATTGAAGCCACAACAAAAAGGGAAATATTCTAATACACGATGCATACATTGTGATAAATCAAACCACCAGTCGGACAAGTGTAGAAATTGCCATAATTGCAATGAAAAAGGGACACCTTAGGACTATATATTCAAACCCAAGAAAAGTGAACGTTATTGACGAAACGGAAAATGACAGTGTGTATGTCATTAACAAAGTGGCCAGTGATAGAACATCGATAATTATTCTATATCCAGTCATTATAAAAAAAACAGGTTGAATTGAACTGGACACTGGGTCTGCAGTTACCATTATCTCAGAACAAAACATTAGACAATTGTTTGGAAATATCAAACTGGACAAAACCCTACTGTAAGCTACAATCATATTCTAGGGAAACAATTACAGCAAGTTGGATCTGCAAACGTGCGAGTTGACTACAACAACCAAACAAAGGATTTAAGACTCTGTGTAGTGAAAGGCAACAAAACATCCTTTTATTGGAGAGACTGGTTGAGTGAGATAAATATTGACTGGACTAGCGTTATGCGCGTCAATAGTATTAAATCGCAAAAAGATCGTTTTCCGAATATGATGAATAAATATGATTCTGTATTCAGCGACGGTATTGGTCACGCTAAAGGCTTCAAGACGCCATTGACACTGAAAGACGATGTCACACCCAAGTTCATGAAGGCAAGGTCGGTTCCGTTTTCAATGAAATCGAAAATCGAGAAAGAACTTAACAACCTTGAAAGAGAAGGAAAATTCACGAAGGTTAATACAAGTGAGTGGGCTACACCAATCGTATCTGTTTTTAAATCAACGGGAGATGTCATGATTAAAGGATATTTCAAGGTCACGGTCAACCAGGCCCTGAAGGTCGACAAATATCCACTCCCACGTGTGGATGACATTTTCGCTAATCTGTCACAGGGACAGAAATTCACGAAACTGGATTCACGCCAGGCTTATCTACACTTCGAGGTCGACGACAGTAAGGAGGTACTGACAATCAATACACTATACCGCTATAACCGGTCTTTGTATGGAATTGCCTCATTCCCTGCGATATGGCAGCGCACAATGGACACAATATTTTAGGCAATTCCGGGACTACAGTGTATTTTGGATGACATGATTATCACAGGGAACATAATCAATCGCACTACGAAAATCTTGAAAAAATGTTATCACGCTTGAGTGATTATGGATTAAAAGTTAACAAAGATAAGTGTCAATTCTTTCAGGACAAGGTTACATATTATGGTCATGACGTTGATAAAATAGGATTGTAGAAATGTATTCGCAAGATTCAGTCGGTGCTGGACACACCTGTACAACATGATGTAACTTTATTGAGGGCTTATCTTGGGGGTTTAAACTTCTAATCTTGCAACCGTTGTAAGTCCGTTAAACGCACTTTTCCAGAATTATCAAAAGTATAAATGATTAGATGAATTTGACAGGGCGTTTAATGATTCGAAGCGCTTGATCACATCAGAGCCCGTAATAACACATTACAATCCGTAACTTTCGGTACGGCTCACCTCACAAACTGATCAGTTACCGGTCACAAGTTCTCAGATTCGCAGAGAAACTCAACGCGAGCGTTTGTTATCGCGTGTTCTCAGTTATGTAGAAAACGGCTGGGACGACCCTCTGTTGAAAGGTTATTTCTCGCGTAGGAATGAATCACAATACATCATGGTTGTTTGATTTGGGGGAACCGGGTAGTAATTCCAATCAAATTACAGTCTAATGTATTAGACACAGTTCATTCAGGGCATCTTGGATTGTCAAAGTTGGACAGGCTAGAAGTTACATATGGTGGCCGGTATTGATAGTGACATTGAATCTCTGGTCAAAAGATGTAATGGGTGTCAGATGGAACAAAGACAGCCAGCACATGTTTACCTACATCCGTGGGAATGGCCGAGTTTCAGCTGGGAACGAATACAGGTCGATTTTGCTTTCTATTTTTAGGACGAATGTTTATGGTAATTTGTCGATGCACATAGTAAATGGCTAGAAGTTATAGAAATGAAATCGACTACTGCCGAACGCACGATAAATGAATTGCGAATTATATTCTCAAGATGCATTCTTCCGAAACAAAGCGTTACAGACAATTGACCTCAATTCATTTCTGATAGTAATTAAAAATTATGCAAAGTAATTTCATAACGTATATTAAAACAGCCCCGGCAAGACCATCGACAAATGGTCTCGATGGAAGGTTCAATGCTACATTTAAATCTGCTATGCGAGCTATGGATGGCGAAACTGACGATTTCGGCTTGAAACTCAGTAATATTCTATTATCGTACCGCACAGCTGTGCATTCCATCACAAACGAAACACCGTCCAAACTATTTTTCAGTCGAAAAAATAGGACTAGGCTCGATTGGCTCAAGCCGGACACAAAGCAATGTGTTCAAGACAAACAAATGAAATTTTCATTAGCAGGAAAACAAACATTAAGGGAGCTTGAGTAAGGTCAAAGCCTACTAGCGCGATTAAAAGTCGAGCGTGAAAGAGAAATGGGTTAAAGGGACTGTGGTATTAAGGGATGCCCCCTTGATGTATTTGATGTATAAAGTACGTGTTGGAAAAGCCACTTGGAATCGACACATTGATCAGTTACGGCCCGAATTAGAACAAAGTCAGGCTCAAACTGAGATACCAGAGTTAACAGGATCAACGCCTTTAACTCGCGGTCAGCGGTATTTCAATACACTACCTGATAAATAACATTCAGAGCAATTGACCTTACGACAGCGGCTTCTAAGCCACGCCCCCTGATATCAAGGGAGCGAACTCTGTCTATGTCCGTCAAACAAACGAGGAAGTAATGGCGTCTCGTGTCGTTTCGCTTTCCGATATTCCTGACAAATTATCATAAATGTGAAATTACAATGCGAAAAAATAGAATTCAAAGGAATTTGTAACTGGCTGCTACATCGGAAGGCTCGATATATCTTTAGAAAATGACGATATCTAACATTTACGGGGTGAAATCTATCCAATCAGAGAAAACCGGATAGCCGCCATGTTGTCAATATTGACATCGATACAAAGGAAAAGCGTGTGTGTGACGCATACTGTAAATGAAAACAAGGGTAAGTTTAACTTTTAATAACACCGGTCCTTCTTACAGTATTGTTAGAACACAGATTAAATCATCGCACAATATGAGTAAATCATAAATGGCCCGAATGGGGAACCCGGAAGTGACATTAAATAACAGTTACATGCCAGCTATACAGTATAACCTTGTATTCGATAGTATGAGCAGAAATGGTTTATTGGAGTTATGCATAAAAAGTTTCAGTTCTAAGCGATTGAACACTCTCCCTTATGAATAATAATGTAATAGTTGACAAGTGACAATCGTGGGTGATACCAATCTGTAACTTTTGCATTGCTCAAACATTCACATGCTTTGATTTTTGTTCTTACAGAAATTGTGGAACATGTTCACACACTCTGGCTGTAAAAGTAGACCTGGGAGGAAAAGTGCCCCCGGTGTGGGGCTCGAACTCACAACCACCAGAACCGCCCGGCACTCTAACCAACTAAGCTGACCGGGCAGCTGGTTCTAACCCACACACACTACCCTCCCCCCATTTACCGGTTAAGGCTGGTGGAGGTTCTCCTGCTATTTACCGTTGACACCATTAAAGTATTCTGATTGATGGAGATAAGGAAGTCCCCTTATTATTGTCTTCAACAAGCCTACCGCCACAGGGGACCTAGCATAAGACCGGAAACCGCCCCCCCCCACACACACACATGATATTTGCCAGTCCAGGCAATGTCAACCGCAAGAGAAAACCAGTGATGACAAGTTTTACAAATAATCGGTAGGACCCATTTGGTTTTACCTTTGTACAAAAGTAATGGACTATTTGTTCAGAGAAAAACAACAACCACAAAACATTAGCTATTATCTTGTCAATATTTCATTATGATATACATGTTGAAAGCAAACATCAAAGGCAGTAGCATTTACAGCTAGTATTAAAATATTTAACAATACATGTAACTGATTTATTTTAATATTGGCATCTTTTATTTATTTCAGGAAAGTGTGGTCTTTTGAAGAGAGTTCTTGAAGTTGTTCAGCATGTTGTTTTGATGGATTCTTGGAAGGATGTACCTCTATGATGTTAGCTTCAGTTCTGGAGTATAACACCAGTTGTTGCATATTTAATATCAGATTTATTAAATACATTGTTGTTTTGCAAACATTACTTAAACTTTGATATTTCTTTGGTGTTTATGTATGATATTGTAGGTGAATATCTCTTTATTGCAATGGCAAATATATTTTAAAATATATAGCATTAGCAGAAGTTATTTTTCACTGTTAAAGCTGCACTTTCACAGATTGATCCATTTGACAACTTACACAGGATTCGATTGCATTTATCATATTTTGGCTCGGAGAAGTTTGCTTTGTGATTTATATATTAGGTCTTAATTTAAAGAATGCCAAAATAAGCCGATTCTGAGACAAAAAGTGTCAAACTAGAATTCTGTGAGAGTGCAACTTTAAGAATACTGTTAATCGAGTGTGCATGTGATCCAGACTCTGAACATTGGATGAACTATCATTAAATATTGTAGATTATTGTAAATTGCCCAAAATATAAGAATAACAATGAAAATATGTACATGTTTGACTTGTTCTTTATTCATAATAAGTCTAAGTCTTTACAGCACATGTTTGGCAGAATCAAGTTCTAATGAACATAATAATTGATTTAAATGTACAGTGAAATAAATTGTTTTACTGGTATACAGAAAATAATACCTTAACGATTCAGACCGATCTGTTCTCGTTTTGTTTTGGTGGCTCAAATATTTATCTGAGTTTTGGAGGAGGCCTGGCTGGTGTGAGCTGGTCAAATACAGTAGCTGCTTGAGGGTCAGGGTTTTCTTGATTGGATTTCCCGTCGGCAAAGTGCTGATATGAAAATAAGAAATCTATGAAATGTGTCTGAATGACAGCTAGAAAAGCCATTGTTTACATAGGAACCATACGAGTAGATGAGATTCGGAAGCATGCGATGGTTCGGACAAAAATTTAGTTGTACGATATTTCCTGATTTACTTTGAAAGCAAAGCAGTTTATAAAAACTACATAACGGTATCAACAAAAATACCTCTATCTTGAATGAAATCAATCGTGTCCATGTTGAACCGGATATTAAATAGCCATTAATGCCGATTTGACAACACAAGCCAAAGCATAAATGTACGATGTTTATAGTTTAAAAATAGTAACACTTATTTAGGTCATGCACGGACAATTTCAGTATTAAATAAATTTTGAGAGGATTGAAATAAGTAGTTTTGTTCAAAAAAAATACTTTTGTACAGACGTATAGATGTTTCGCCTTTGAACGATGTTTCAAAATTTCCAAGTTCAGCTGTTGATGAGGTCTTCCACAGAGTCTGATACAGCACTTGCATTTTTCTAAATAACTCGCTGGTTTCGAATACGGAACGAATTGGAAGCCATCTTTAGTCGGCCTGGCTACCTTGTATCCGAATTACAAGTGCCATGACAACACCTTTTTACCATAATACTTAAAAAGGCGAGGAATTGCCAGCGCATGTATATGACGGACTCTGGTCAGTTTGACGGACAAAATGGCGGATAGCAACACGGCTTATCAGCCCTACATTCTGATTGGCTGATAGGACCTGTCAATCAAATCCTGTCGTTAGGTCAATTAGCCCCAGATGTTCGTAGTAATAATGAACTGCCCCATATCGTCGTTATCCACAGCGCGATAGGCATCCGCCGGAAAGATTAGAGAAATATAGAGTACCCGTCAAGAGGCATTGTAAATTAATGTGCTTTATTAAATGACGCTGAAGAGGTATTTGTATCACAGAACGATAATTAAATAATTATAATTATATTGTACAAGTCATTACAGCATTTTCAACGGTATACGAATCTTTTAAGAGTGACAGAAGCGAGACAAAGTATACGCTGCATAGCTTCCTTCTCAATTTTGTCGTGTTTAATGTGTTTTGTGCGTATATCACAAGTATTTTTCACGTAATATAACCAAGATAATCATTTGTTTAAACTTAAACCTGTATATCTTAAAAATATTTTATTAGTATAAGTATGGCTTTAATCACCCATAAACTTATAACAATTCTAAAATATAATTAAAGAACCTTTTCGTAATTAACTTAAACTTGATATGGCTGGCTGCATATAAGACACGAAGCGTTTCAATATCATTTGAATAGCAAAATATGATAATCAAAGACCTTTTGATCTCAATACGATCAATTACTCATATGGTTGATTATTGCAAAATATAACATAAACTTCGTCCTGTGATTTTAAGTAATGTAGGTTTATCAATTCAAATTTTCAGAACGTTTAAATGTGTTATCTTATAACCTTCAGAAACATTGTGTGTGGATATTTGCACCCTGTAAGCAATACCACGGTATGTACATGTTACATTGTAATCTTTAAATAGGTATGAGTTCGAAATGTTCATTAACCTAAGTACCACTCCCGTAAGCGTCAAAATAGTGTGTGCTCATAGTACTAAAATTTGAATGAGAATGACCATGTTAACTGCAACACTCGTCTGCAACGTTGCTGTTATTCCGCCCAAAATATTTGCTTTGTCATTTTCGTTATGTACTGATTTTCTGTAGATAGATGCCAGGCTATAGAGCTAATGCAGATTACTGTGCAATTTATTTTCTGCTAGAGGTCGAATAAATAACCATAATGTTCAATGTCTGCCTCATTTTCTTTCTCAATTATAGACCAATTGCTGTCGAACAATTGTTTTGATAATATGAAGAAAGTCATCTGCTTTTGGAAGAGCTGCTATGGTAGATATAAGACCCTTAAAAAGCATCGTCTGTGGGCGCGTGATCCATCGTGTTTTTGGAAAACCTACTGGGTTCGACGAGCTTTCTTCTTAAAAGGCTGCTGCGTCACGGTAAATGGCTTCAGGATTGGTTTTTAGACATTACACTGTAGAGAGCAGTATTTCAGAAACGCGACTAGTCGCCTGACACGACATATTGAACATGAATATATTAATACACACCACCTGCGTAGCAACAGAACTACTTACGTGGATGTGGGGTGTCAATTACTTGCTTATGTGTATTTGACGCGTTATTGCATTTTTCATGACAAAACATTGCGTGGTACTCTTAGAATAGTTGTATTTGCAATTTGATGAGTGTTATTGAACAAAACAATGAAAACAAAGCATTTACATACGAAGTCATTTTCCCTATAACCAATAGTAAGCTACGCCACATGTTTGCAACCCGTGTGACGTCACATATATCCCGGCATTCAAGACTGACCCCGACTGACCCGGCGAAGAACATATTTTATGAATGAAAGCTATTCAGAAATAAATCATACGCGGTTAAAGAGTTCATGTCATGTAATATTTTGTTAAATAGCTTATCTGTTTCAAATGATTGTTTTTCAGCGGCAATCAAACTATTGTATTTGTTTGTGTTTTTTATTCGGATTATAACTATCACAATGTGTCAACGTTATGCCTATTGTTGTTCTGTACTATTGGGTGTAGTTGTTAAAGTCATACAATATGGCGGCGATTATGCGGAAATGAAATTGAATGTTACTTCGAACCCGTTCCTCTACAAAAAAACGACCTGCATTAAGTGTTACTGCTTTAACATTCGTCGAAGCAAAAATGACATCAATGTATGAGCCAAAAATGTTAAATTTAGATGGAGACAATCCAGAAATGAGCTGCCAGGAAGTGATCGATTTTTGGACACCGAAGGTACGTCTAGCGCTCTTAGTCCAAACATTTGTGCGTTGACGGACATTTTACGATTTAAAATAAAATGATATGGCAAATCCTTCACCGTAACGTTTTCATGCTACTTTCAAGTCAGAGTTGATAATTCACTAAAATTATTTTGCATTTTTTATTGTTGTTTAATCTGAAACGTATCAACCATCAAAAAAGAACTATGTGCTTCAATATTCTAAAAAAAAAAGACGTGTTATAGTACACTTCATGTGTAACTACCACTTTCCTTGGTCACTCCGAGGGTTTTTAATTTATCGCAGATAGCCGAGTAGTTGTCCACTTTCATCGCTAAAATCCGCCGAGTTGCCGAGTTTCTCTTTTTCCGCCGAGTTGCTCTTTTTCCGACGAGGGTTTTATTGCCAGTATGGCCGGTGATTGTGTCGTGTTGTTTTATTGGCCTCAAAGCGGACTTCTGAGTTGTATGGTTTGCAACTACCTTGCTACTATTGAAAATAAATAATGACATATGCAATTAATAGCTATTCTGTTTATCAAAATCCTTTTTTTCTCGTGAAGAAAGAAAGAAGACATATTCAATAAAACAATCTACATCTGTATGAAGATATTGTCGTAATCTATTTCCTTCTCTAAATGAATATAATTCAGCAAAGTTACGGTGTTAGTATGATTTTGTAGTATGATAGTATGATATTGAAACCATTACTTCTTAGTTAGTAAAATTATTAGTTTAAAACTCAATCTAGTATTTTTATCAATGTGGAAGTCACGTGATACGCAAATTTCGTAGTGACGTATTGTGCACTGAATTTAGACTACTTTTGGTTATCTGGCATGTCTGTTATTGCGAAAAATGCATATTTTTTTTTTATCTAACTGGAGATTTTAATGTAAAAAAGTTAAAAGAAATTAATTGAATATACATAGCAAACAAAATGTTTACATTACTTTAAGTAACTGGGACTAAAGTCAAATGAGTAAGATATGGGTCAAAAATTGACATCTACATATATTGCAAATTTTGCTCCGTCAAAGGATTACAAGTCGTCAAAGGATTACAAGTCCTATTATGTGAAAGTAAGTCTGAAAAACATTAAAACAACACATTACAGAACAGTATTTAAATTAATTACACAAAATCAGCTACATGTTCAGTAGGACATTCTTATTGGTTTCCTTAGGGTTTCGTGGTGTTTTCACTCCCGAGTTACGCGACGATTGTAATTATACAGTCCACTGTTAAGCCTCAGTGGGTGAACGAGTGAAAACAACAAGGAAAGCCGATTTAGATAAATTGGATGTCATGTCAGCAATAACGAAAATCCATGGTGGAAAACAGAAAGTGGTAGTTCCACATGGAGTGTACTGTTTATGGGAATTTTCTGATCCCTTACGTCTTATCGGGTTTGTGCAAAACAGGGTGGGGGTTGAAAGGTATTGAAATTGTAGTTAGATAATTATAATATGTTTGAAATAGATATTAAATGTTTATATTTGTATTTTAGTTTTTACCATGTGCAAGTGCAAAGATTTTTTCACAAAACAAGCATTTAATGCATTTAACCACAACTCGACCATCAAGGTAAACTTCGAGATAGACCAGTCACCTTGTATATATAATCGTAACAACTCGGCCATGGCCAAAAGGCTCTGATTGTTGTTAATCTATGCACTCCAGCCGTGCAGGTGCTCTTCATATATAACAGTTTATATCATTATGTTTTGAAATGAAGATAAACACTCATCAAACTCATAATAATTTGTCGGATTTTATTCTTTGTGTACATAACTCATATTTAATATCATTATCTGATAATAATTCTTGTTTTAATGACATTTTATCATTGAAAGATGCTATAACCCAGAATCCTGATAGAATTAACTACCCATTTTTGGTACAAAAAAAATGTAGTGAAGGATATGTCATTTCGAAATTTGTAAAATGATCAGTCAAGTTACTATTATTTGGACTAGTGCTTCAAACAGTGAATTATTTGAATCTAGAAAAAAATATTAAATCTAGAATGCTAAGACCAAGTTGAGATTGATATCTTTTATCAACACAGTGCATAGACTCTATACACTATATGGATATGCACGATACACCGTGACAGTACATACACTGGTGTTATATTCTATACCAGTATATACTGTGCACGGTATATATTCTATTCATTCTCAGAGGTGTTGAAGCAGTGCTTCAACACCCCTGTTCTCTATACAATGTATACAGCCAGAGATTTTGAAGATTTACTTCAACTCCTCTGTTATAGTCTATATACATTGTGGAAGCGTGCACTATACTCTATTCATTGTCAAGAGGTGTTGAAGCAGTGCTTCAACACCCCTGTTCTCTATACAATGTATACAGCCAGAGATTTTGAAGATTTACTTCAACTCCTCTGTTATAGTCTATATACATTGTGGAAGCGTGCACTATACTCTATTCATTGTCAAGAGGTGTTGAAGCGGTGCTTCAACACCCCTGTTCTCTATACAATGTATACAGCCGGAGATTATGAAGATTTACTTCAACTCCTCTGTTATAGTCTATATACATTGTGGTAGCATGCACTGTATTCATTCTCAGAGGTGTTGAAGCAGTGCTTCAACACCCCTGTTCTCTATGCAATGTATACAGCCAGAGATTATGAAGATTTACTTCAACTCCTCTGTTATAGTCTATATACATTGTGGTAGCGTGCGCTATACTCTATTCATTCTCAGAGGTGTTGAAGCAGTGCTTCAACACCTCTGTTCTCTATGCAATGTAGATTTTGAAACTTTACTTCAACTCCTCTGTTATAGTCTATATACATTGTGGTAGCGTGGACTATTCTCTATCTGTAGATATGAACCCCTGTTATAGTCTATATACATGGTGGTGACGTGCACTATTCTCTATTTGAATAGAGAGGTGTTGAAGCAGAGTTTCAACACCTCATCACCTCTATTTATTCTTTGTCCAGTGAAAATGAAAAATGGGAGAAAAATGCTTAGATTTTTTTTGTTGGTTTTGTGTTATATCAGACACCACATTTAATATACTATAAGTATAATACAATCACATTGTACAAAATATAATTTTTGGGCAAAATGTTTTAAAAGTTAAATGAAAATGAGAATTTCTGGACTTTAAGCATCAACTCTGCCAAATTTTGCAATAAAATTACCAAAATAACTTTTTAAAACAGATATTATATAACATTATAAGATACTTGAAATATACAAACTATGTATTTTGTAAAATATAATTTTTAGGTAAATTTGTTAGAAAAAAATTGAAAATTTCTGCATTTTGCAAATTACTTTGTCAAATTTTGCAATAAAATTACCAGAATTACTGTTTTTAAATATATTTTATATTACAGTATAATAGACCTTAAGTAAAGAAACTACATACTTATGTGAAATGTGCTTTTGGGGCACAATGTTTGACAAATGAAATGAATTTTTTTGAAATTTGGTCACCTAGGCATCAATGAATTTTAAGTTTTTATATTGCAGATATTTACCAGTCGCGCAAAATGCACAATTGCAAACAACATGCAAAAGCACTTTGAAACCAATATAATGAGACAGGCGCTTTGGTTTGCCAAGCCTTGCCTTGCAAACATCTACATAAGCCTAAAAATGTCTGTCTGAGATACCAGGCGTGAAGCTGCATATAACACTAGTATGCGGATGAATCCACATGATTTTGATAAAAACATTAAAAAAATCAGCCAAAGTTGCAGTATGCGTACTTGACTACATGATCCTTTAAATGTCATTTTTATTTTCCAGTACAAAATAAAGCACCTCAGAACGCCCAGAATGCACCATGTTTTTCAAAATATTCTGAGGGGGCATGCCCCGAGACCCACCTAGCAATTATGAATCCACATATAAAGGGCTAGCTAAGCCCCTTACTTCTGTATGCAAAACAAGACTACATGCTCATCTTTTCTTTATCTATTCTGCCTGTTAATTTGCTTGTAAGCTTATGTTAGTCAACAATATAATAACATTAGCTGGGCCAAAATACAAAAGTCTCTTCTTATGTTGAGAAAAATTCAAAAAATTCCGTTACTGTTTAATTTCCGTGAATGTTTATTATTCTTTTGCAAAGAGGTATGCAATTATGATTGCAGGGTTTATATGAAAATACGATATCAGGAATGGTCTGAAACAGCCCTAAAACACACAAAAGCCTTAAATGAAACAAACATATTATATATTAAAGAGAATTGGAGTACTGTCTATAAAACATACACCGTAAAACACAATCTATGAACAGTTTTTGCCAATGTCTCTTATAAAAAAAAGCTACAACAAAAATATCGCTGGAAGTGATGGTACTTCCCATATGCCCGTTTTCTTTGAAAAAGCAGAACTTGTAATTCAATGTGCTAGTAGAAGGTAAATTGTTGTTGCATTATTATACACAGATGGAAATAACATTTTTAATAATTGTTTTCATTGTTAATGCTGCACTCTCACAGATATATGAATTTTTATTATTTTTAACTTGGAATGAAAAACTTCTGTGCACATGTCTGATAACAGTTATATGAGACTGCATACAAAATCACAGTTTTTCCTATTACCATTTAAAACTCTATGTTTAAGAAATGAAAATTTTGGCAGTTTTTCAGACAATTGAATTCTGTTTCATTGAGAGTTATCTTATATGACTGGATTGAAGGCATTCATGCAAAAGTCAGACTATTTTAATTATTTTTTTCAAAGCAAATGTGAAAACTCTTAATCAGTGACAGTGCAGCTTTAACATCCTTTTAGATTTAATCACTATGATTTCAAAATTATCAGACAAACATGATACTAGATGTATACTGTCTTGTTTGGAATTCTTGCCCTTATTCAGTATTGGTTCAATCATAGCAGTATTTATTTGAACTGCCTCTAGGTTAAAGTGTGATAAAATTCATAAGATGTCAAATACATAATTATATAAGATTCACAATTCTTTGAAGGAATGAACTCCTGCTTACATGTCATATGACAAATTATGGACAAATACAGAACCTAATCCTAATATTTTTTCTCCAGAATTATCAAAGGGGTCACTCTTAACAAAGATCTAGTATAAACTTAATAATAATTTCTTTAGTTTAACAATGTTATAAAATCTTGAAAGGCCATAGGCAGGTAGTTCTGACGTTCATACCCTTCAAAACCTTTGACAAGAGGCATGTCTATCAAATATAATTATGAATTACTGGTGTAAATGGGTAGTGGGTAATGCACATGTCAATTGTAACCACCACCACCCCCATCTGGGGGTATACTGGGTGTGAATGCAGTGGTTTTGTCTTACCTATGGTATGTTGGATGCGGGGGAATTTGGCAGGGATTTTAGTTCAGGATCAGTTCAGGGAATTTAACCTGGGGTAGGCTGGACCAAAAGTCAAAAGTCCCCGGACCTGGGGGCGGGATGTGGTTACAATTGACTGGTGCATTATGCTATTCATTTTGTTGCCCACTCTTTTGTTTTTCTTTGATAATCCATTGCACACAACTATAGATCAGGATCTCAAATACTATATATGTTGAAAATTGACAACTTTTGACATCAATGTTTTAGTTATAGTTATGAATAATGAGCGTTCATTCATTGCTTTTTTATCAAATCACAATCATAAGTGTTAGCAAAGCACACCACTTTGTGCAGTAATGTTTAATGCTGTGGCTCCTCTTATCAACCAAGCACTTGGGCTGTTGGTGGATAACCATTTCCCTAGTTTCCTCCCTGTCTGGTCACCTGTTTGAAAATTAAAACATTGATAATATATAATAATGACAAAACTTGAAAGTATTGTACACTATGTTTATACATTTGCTGAAATAAATGAATAAGCTAAGGAAATGTACATTCAAAACAAAAGGGCCAGCATGGCCCTTAATTGGTCACCTGATTAAAATGACCTTGAACAAGTCAGTCAGGTAACAACTGGTTATGAAAGGTGTTGCTATTTGCTTAGCAGGTTAGTGGTTGCTGTGTTATTTGATGGTTGATAAGGACTCCTCAAAGAAGGCTGCTCTTTGTTAACAGAAATGAGAATTATGGTAAGCTGGTTGTTCCCATGGTCAATGGATGTTACGGTAATGAACCAGAATGTTGCTATGGAAGTAAATGATTACTAAGGAAGTAATTGGTTGCTATGGATGTTGGCTGTTGCTCAGGAAAAAAGTGGTTGCTAAATAAGGCATTGGTGCCTATAAAGGTAGTTAATGGATGCGTTGGAAGGAATTGGATGCTAAGGAAGTCATTGGTTGAATGGGGATTCATTTGTTGCTATGGATGAAGGTAGTTGCTAAGGCAATCATTGGTTGATAAAGAAGCCAAGGATTGTTTAGGAAGTCATCATTTTTTTGCAAGGAAGACATTGTGAGTTTGGAATGTAGTCACTAAGTCAGACAAGTGGGTTCCTTAAGGGTACTACGAGGTCTACGATTTCCTCAACAAGGCAAAACCTTGCTTAACATCCTGCCAAAAGGTGATTATTATATTGTTGTAACAACTTGTTTCATAATCTTTGAAACTAAATACCTTTTAGTTTAGACATCAGTTTCTAAGGAATTCATACATTACTGCAGAAGTCATTGCCTGATTTGAATGTGTATCAATTTTTGTTCTAGAAGTCTATCAGTAACAGGGGAACTCTGGTTGGGACAACTTTGACCCCAAGGACGAAACTTGAACAACATTCATAAAAAAACACTTAACAACAATCAGTGATTTTTTTATGAATTCTTTTTACTGCCTGTACAATGTACCTCGCAAATTCGGTAAAAAGTCAACTTTGGGAAAAATACAAAATCAGGCCAAAATTGCTTATATAATGGCAAATATACATTTTTTTAACTTTTTTATGCATACCTTATGCTGTGAAAGAGTAAGACTTGTCAAGATTTTGTTTATATTTCAAGAAATTCATTGCTATTTTAATCCGGAATGTAATGGAGTTTTTCACAATAAAAAAATCACTGACAATGAATTACAAACTCCAACATATAACGCCACATACACAAAAACAAATTGATTACATATATAAACATGAGCTGTCACAGTATGTGACGAATACCCCCGAATGTGACATTGACCTATGAACAAGGCCAGTACATGAAAAGTTGATCTTGCCTTTATGTGTCAAATACATATGACAAGTTATTTTAAATTTCCTCTGAACATAAAAAATACCACCCATACTTGACAACCTACACTGTTATGTCCTTATATTCAGAATTCCCTTGTGAATAAACACTTAGTGTATCTTTCATCTTAGAGGTAGGGACATGGGTCTTGCACAGGACACGTCGTCTTCGTATGTGGAACACATGTAGCAAGTTATTTTACAATCTGTCCTTACAAGGGAAAGTTACAGCCCGGACACGACAACCTATACCCTATGTCCTTGTATGCAGCACTCCATTGTGAATAAACACCTAATAGTGACCTTGACCTTAGAGATAGGGACACTGTTCTTGCACGCGACACGTCGTCTTGGTATGTCGAATACATGTGGCAACTTATTTTAAAATATGTCCATACAAGGGAAAGTTACAGCCCGGACACGACAACCTATACTCTATGTCCTTATATGCAGCACTCCATTGTGAATAAACACTAAGTGTGACCTTGACCTTTGAGGTAGGCACACGGATCTTGCACGCGACACGGCGTCTTGGTATGTGGTACACATGTGGCAAGTTATTTTAAAATCTGTCCATACAAGAGCAAGTTACAGCCCGGACACGACAACCTATACTCTATGTCCTTATATGCAGCACTCCATTGTGAATAAACACTAAGTGTGACCTTGACCTTTGAGGTAGGGACACGGGTTTTGCACGCGACACGTCATCTTGGTATATGGAACACATGTGGCAAGTTATTTTAAAATCTGTCCATACAAGGGAAAGTTACAGAGCTGGACGGACGGACGGACAGACGGACGGACGTTGCGATTTTAATATGCCCACCTTCGGGGGCATAATTACTGAATATTCACATGGTCTTATGATATTATTGATGAATATTATAATGTTATTTTTAGATACCAGTTACGGGCAGTAGTAATGAAGAAAAAAGAATACCAGATTACAAAATCAAAGTTGAAATTGGAACTATTAGAGAATCACTTTATTTGTGGGTAGGTCACTTAAATATTCATTGAGGTGAAAAGAAATTACCATATGATGTATTGCATATGTTTAACCGCTGTTGCACAGTCATCATTTCCAAGTGACTGTCTTCATGTCCAGTACTAGCTTACAAAATCCCTTTCTAGATAGTCAAAGACTTCATCTGATGCATCTTAAAAAGGAAGAATACAACACAATCATGAACACAATAAATGCAAATAATGTTGGGTATGCTTTAAACATGATTCAAATGCAAAACATCTTGGCAATTATTTCTAGAGCAATCTAAATGTCCTACATGAGATTTATTCTCTTATGAAAAAGTGATGTTTATGTACAAGCCAAATATACTAGAAATGTGTCAAGTGGACATTAAGTCTTGTGTTGCTTGGTGAATTGCATATACTGTGAATGAACATAATTAACAAAAAAACAGGGATTTCTCATAATATGACAAAGTTTTTTTTACCAAGTTTGGTAAAGATTATTGAGCCATACAATGTTTTTATCTGGACTGCATCGTCTTTTATTCTGGGCAGCATAATATGGAAATCCAGGCCATGTATACATCTGGGTTTTATCTGTAATGGACCACATTTTCCAAAATGTATGTAGGCAAATGAGTTACATGGAAATAAAAACTATCTATACATAATAATAAGTGATTTGTATACATGTGTTTACCTTGGTATTATATACCCATAGATATATTATATGACATAATATTGGGTTAATACAAAAAAAATGAAATAATATATAATTAGGTTAATGATAAATCAAGCAAATTTAAACTAACACAAACAATTATATGTATATATTTACATTATTTCACAGTAAAATATAATAGAAATTTATAAACATTGGCATAATGCTTAAATCAGGTATCTATTTCAAGGCAGTTGTCATTAAATCATAAAATTTAAAGCTGCACTCTCACAGATATACCATTTTTACAACTTTTTTATTTTTTGTCTTGTAAAGAGCAAATTTTTGCATAAATATCTGCAAACCAATGATATATGATTGCTGCCAAAAAATCAGATCGTAGATTTCCATATTTCCGTTCGAAAATTAATGTTTTATGGCTTAAACCGTTACTAATGGTTTAAGAAAAATGCATAAAACATTACTTTTTAAACTTAAATATAAAAATCTGCTATCTAATTTTTTGTCAGCTGTCTTAAATAACTGGTTTCCATGGATTTTCGCAAAAATTGCCTCATTCCAAGACAAAAAAATTGTCAAAACGTTCAATCTGTGAGAGTGCACCTTTAAGGTCAAAACTAGAAAATGGAACTTTAAACATTAAACTAAGTATTTCCACATCGGAGCGGCTGGTTCTTACACACTGACAGTACCACACAATACACTCCACTCCTCTCCATTAACCCTTTATATATATATATTACAGTCGAAACTCGTTGGCTCGATATCTCATGGCTCGATATCCTTGTTGGCTTGAACCAGATTAAAAGAACCGATTTTGTTTAACTCTTTGTTCATATAAAATTTGATCCGATGGCTCGATATATTGAGGGTCGATATTTCTCCACGCTCGAAGTCATTTTCGCGGTTCCAAGTAAGAATTTCACACTGCTTTGTTTGCTTGGGTCGATGTCATTTTCGCGGGTTCAGGTAAGAACCTCACACCTTGATTTGTTTTGTTGGCTTCATTTAGCACACGGCGCTAATCGATAAAAAATAATTCAATTTATTATAATTATTATCAAATTTGAATGACTTAACAGTTTGAATAAACATGCCATCACTTTATCTAAGTTCTTTCCCTAATTGTTATACATGTATAAATTTCAATGCATCCTGATATAATAATAAGCTATGTTTTTGTTACCCACTGTTTAAAATTACTTGTTTGCTGTTTTCGCATAATTTTTATAATTAATAAAAACAATCAAATAATATTTTCTAAGTATCGAATAAGTGATGTTACGAACTTTACGACGTGTAACTATGTCCAATTAATACTCTTCTTTTGCGGAGATAGCATAGCCAATAACAAACGAGGTAAACAAGACTTTTTGTAACGAATAATAAAAAAAATAACATTCTGTAAGCAATCCCGCTTGGCTCGATATTCTCGAGGCTCGAAGTATTTTGGCTGGTCCCTAGAATATCGAGCCATCGAGTTTCGACTGTAGTTTAAAGCTGACGGAGGCACTCCTGCCATGTACCGCTGCCACCATTTAAGTAAACCTGGGAGGAGAAGTGCCCCAGTGTGGAGCTTGAACCAACAACAACTGCTGGAACACTATCATGGCGCTGTAACCAACTGAGCTAACTGAACGGCTGGTTCTCATCGACACGATCTACATCTACAATAACTTTACAATGTACATGAATACATAAATAACTAAAGTATGAATGCAATGTATTCATGTACATTGTAAAGTTGATGTCTACTGTTCTACTTTAAAAGACACATGCATGTACCCCAAAATTAGTTTTGACAGGCATGACTCACTAATGCCAGTTGTGAGCTTGTTCCTAGCTTCGATCAAGATATTTCTGTCTGAAAATGACATTGAATACACTCTAAAGCCTAAAAGGCTGTAAAATATGCATTCAACATCTTGATAAGCAACTTTCTTAAATAAATTAAACTATTAGGATACAGAATGATGTGAAAGAGACTTTAAAAATATCGCTGCATTGTTGGATGTTGGTGCTGTCATCTGATGATCGGTCAGCGGCAATGATTGAGGCAAGCATCAAGTATATTTAAATAAACATTGCACTTTAACAGATTAACTGTTTTGACAACTGTTTTATTTTTTGTCTTTATACAAGCCAATAAATGCATAAGTGCAAGAAAAACAGTGACACAAGACTGCTTAAAAAAACATTGGATTGCATATATATTTTAGCTAAAGCTTCACTATCACAGATATACCATTTTTACAACTTTTTTATTTTTTGTCTTGGAAAGAGCAAATTTTTGTATAAATATCTGCAAACCAATGATATAGGATTGCTTACGAAAAACCAGATCATAGATTTTCATATTTCCGTTTGAAAATTTATGTTTTATGGCTAAAACCGTTAATAAACGTTTTAGAAAAATGAGCAAAACATCAATTTTTGAACTGGTATATATAAAAATCTGCGATCTATATTTGTCAGCAGTCTTATATAACTGGTTTCCATGGATTTTCGCCAAAATTAGTACATTCCAAGACAAAACATAAAAAAGTTGCCAAAATGTTCATTCTGTGAGAGTGCAGCTTTAAGAAAATGATGTTTTATGCATTTTTCTTCCAACTGTTAGTAGCACTTTTAGCCATAAAACAATTTTTTTAACGGAATATGTAAATCTGCGATCTGATCTTTTGTCAGCAGGCTTATATCACTTATTTGCATATATTTACACAGAAACTGGCTCATTCAAACTCCAAGACAAAAATAAAAAATAACAAAGTTGTCAAAATACATGTATGTGAGAGTGCAGCTTTAAGGAGTACTTCGTTATATCAATAAAATATACTCGTTAAACTGTCAATTGTTTACGTATCTACATAAATTCAATTACCTTTTGAACTAGAAAGTGTTATATTTTCAAAGAAAATAGCCATTTACCTCTGTTCAGTGTCGGTCAAATTCGATGTTTTGAATCACTCTAGCGCGTGCTAAATACTTAATGACGCAATGTTTTGGACTGGTCTTCATTTTCTTCGATACAGGCACAACCGAGCGTAAATATTAAGCGAGAAAGTCTAGTGGAACGATGCAGGGTTCATTGGGTTAAGAAGACGACAAATAAGAATGGTATTAAGTTGGTAGAATGGAACTCCTTCCTGATTCCTGCACATGTAAGTTGTAAGTATTGACTATATCGGGATACCATACAGGACACTCAAGTGTTATTTTATATTTTCTTAGTTATCATGCAAATGAAAATAATCATTATCATTTAAAAGTTATTCAGGGATAGTTGCAAATGGTTTGTTTACATTAATTAGTTTTATGAATTTAATTGAATACACAAATTTTTATTAGAGCTTTGCACCAAATTAAATTCAGTTCATTTTACGGGAGTAACCCACACTAGCGGATCCAGAAAGGGGGTGGGACCCCCCCCCCCCCAAAAAAAAAAATATTCTGTAAAGAATCTCAGGACAATTATTCAAAAAATCTTTTGATCTTTGATATCATAATGCTAAAAAAAAATTACCAAAATGCAAAATGTAAAAAAAAATATCAAGTCAGAGAATGGGTTGGAACCGGTGTCGCCAAAATTGCAGTCCAGTGTTGTATCCACTGTGCTATGAAGGCTTATCCTAAACAGTTGGAATATTTAATCTTTATACCTAACTTGTAATATATTGGCGATTTTTTTTATTGTAAATTATGTGGTTCTTCAGTTAGTAAGTTTTAATGCATTGTACACATAGATACCAAGTTTATGTCAGTTTTCGTCAATTTTCTTTTTTTCCGCTATTTCATTAAACAGATTACAGCCCCTTTTAAACAAGTCTTTGGGAGGAACTGTTGGGGATTGTTATTAAAGCTGCATTTTCACAGATTTACCATTCTGACAACTTTTTTTTTCATCATGGAATGAATCATGCAATGTTAGTGCATAAATTATGTCTGCGAACCATGATTTAAAACTGCTGAAAAAATATCAGATAGCTGTTTTTCATATGTACGTTCATAATTGTTGTTCTGTGACTTAAATTTGAACACTTTCAGAAAAATGAAATAATAAGCAGATTTCTCAATACATGACATCTGTTTTATTGTTAGCAATTAAAGGCATTGATTCTCTGAGAATAATAATGTTAAAACAGTCAATCTGTGAGAGTGCAGCTTTAAGACTCATTTTTCCTAAGATCAGCCAAGTTAGTATTATAGCTAATTTTAGCTTAAAAGTAGGTGAATTTTATATTTATTTCAGACCAGATACTCTTGAGGGACCAATTTAAGGGCAAACAGACAAACGTTTTGATGCAAAGAAAGCATTGGATTTGAAAGGTAGATTTTTAACACATATTTACATGTACTCAATGTCATTTACTAGTATAACATAATGTATTCAAGTATAAGATATTTCAAGTATTTGGTCAGGTTGTTAGGTTTAATTGAAACTGTTAAGCAAATAAATGAAAGTCCATGCAATTTTGCATGCACATGTTTTTTGCATGCAGATTTTACTCAGATGGCATAGGGTACAGTTACTCTTGTAACTTGCTTAAAATAAATGCAAATAATTCTGCATGTGTCTGAAGTCATGTTTTATTTTTCTCTACAAATTGTTTTAAAAAATGCAATTGTTTGATTTCCTTTCTTATGTGTTATGCATTGCAGTTCCCATGGAGAAGAAAAATGGAGAGATTCTAAAAGTATGAAGATACTCCTGTGTATAATGAGGAAATCTTGTCAGTGAATGGTAAGTTCTCTTTGGATTAATTCTATGTATAACAATATAAATATGAGGTAAGCCAAGAAATGAGAATTAACATAATTATTCTGCTCAAACATACATTGACATATTAAATATAAAGACATATGTATGATTTGTCTCTGCTATTATTCTCCTACCACTTGATGGTTAGGGTTCATTTGGACAAGTCTTCTTTTATCCATAATTCCAAATGCTTCTGAGATTTCTAACACATATCAAATATGTTGAGGAGAAGTGCTGTGCAAAAAACATTTTTGTTTATGGTATTTTAGAGTTATTGGTCTTTGATTATTTTTCGTTCACTTTTCTATGTTTTTGAGGTATTAACTTCAAACTTCATGCACATATTGGACGTGATAAGAAAAAATAGCCGTGCATATGAATCATTAAATTGTGTATGGTAGTCAAAGAATTGTAAACCTTTGATTATTATCTTTATATTTTTTTATTTTTTTCTTCTCTTCATAACTTTTTTTCATTTTTTACTTTAATTTAACAAAACACTATTCTGTTTTTGGTATATTAAGGATTATTTTCTTATGTTTATTTTGTGCTTGGCAGTTTTAAAATTATTGCCTAATTGGTTACTGTATGCTTAAAAGCAAACATCACTCTCAGTGAAACCTCTTATTACAATAGGTGATAGCTGTAGTTTTTCATGGAAACAAGTGTTTGACAGTATGAGTCATTTTTTAGTAGCAATATATTATGTACATTTAAGGTATAAGTTCTCTTTTGCTAATTGTTCAGTTGTTTTTCAGTTGTTGCAATTGTGGACCAGGCCAGAGTTGTACTAAACCAACTAAGACACAATGAGATACAGGAATGACACAATGAGAAACAGGAAACAGGAAAGTGATGACTGATCGCCACCTGTTACAAATTCATCTAGGTACAGTTTTTATTCCAGATTTGATACAACTGTAAACTGTTTTATGCATGCTATGATTATGTTCATCATGTTTGTTTAAGACCGTGATGATGAGGACTAATCTATTGATTAACCCTTGCCAAAAGGCAAAGTGGATACAGTAATTGTGTAATTGTGCACGTGTGTGTGCGTGTGCACGGAATGTAATCTTGAGCATAAATCCCCCAGGTATTAACTTCAAACTTAATATACAGATAGATCCCTATTGAGAAGAAGTGCAGTGTTAAGGGACCATAACTCTGTTTACAGTTCTTTTTGTTATAACCCTTTGTTATATTTCATACTGAGTTTTTGTCTGCAGCAGAACTTGAAAAGTCTTTGAGGTGTTGATCTCAAACTTCAAATATGTACAGATAGATCTCATTTAGCAGAAGTGCAGTGCACAGAAACCATAACTCAAGATTTTTTTTGTAGTAGTTTCCCTTTGTTAGTTTTCAATGTTATCCTTTGTTGTAATGCACAGTTGTGATCATGCTCAAATATGCTCATTCACATTAAAATTAATTGTCCAGGTTCAAATCCTGTAATAGAAACAATTATTTTCTTTCTGTGTTTTATAGCAAAGTTTATATGAACTATCTATCAATGTAAAATAAACTAAGATTTGTGTGTTTTTATCGTTTCTTATTTATTTGTATATTTTTTGTTACATATTTGTATGTGCATATATATAAAATCTATATCACAAAAAGTGTGGTTAATTTTTAATATTAAGATATAATATGTATAAGAACTATCATATTTCAAAATCAACCATAGAGCTTTTGCAAGATAGATAATAACTTAATGTATCTGATGAACAATAATGTGATTTGGGGATGCCAGCAATAACTTTTCAAGGTGAAAATATGTTCTTGTCATTGATTTTACATATAAGTAATCAGTATGCAAAGCCCTTTCAAATGATACTTATATGGGGTAACTATCAAATTTTAACATTGAAGCCAATGGCACAAATGAATGAAAAGCTCCTTAATAGTTCAATATTTGAAGTCAACAATGGAACTGTGTTTATGTATTGCTTAATGTTCCTTTTTCTTTCAGAAAACTCCCAACATCCAACAAGAGACAGTCTGACTTCAAAATCTTCATTGAAGGCAACTTAATGGACAAGACATCCGTCACATAAAGATTCACTAAAATTGGAATGATATACCAATTTTAACTTTTAACAGACAAATACATTATAGATTTGAAAATAGATTACCCTTAGATAAGTTGGATGATTAACATTTACCTCAACACAGTACAAAGTGCTCATGTTGAACTATTGTGATTGATCATAGTCTGTCCTTCATTTTTATTAACAGTTTCATACAGTGTTAACACTTTAGTATGGGGACTCATTTTTAGCTCAACTTTTCGAAGAACATGGAGAGCTATACTACTCACCCAAGCGTCGGCGTCACCCCTTGGTTAAGGGTTTGCGTGCAAGCACACGTAGGTTAATATCTCAGCAACTACTTGAGGTATTGCATGGAGACTTTATACAATGGTACTCAACCATCCAACCTACTTAATTAACCAAGTTTGATAACTCTACTTTGCATTTAATGCCAATAATAGGCCTTTAATATTTGACTTAGAAATTCTGGTTAAGGTTTTGCATGCAAGCACACATAGGTTAATATCTCAGCAACTACTTGAGGTATTGCATTGAGACTTGATACAATGGTACTCAACCATCCAACCTACTTATTTCAACAAGTAAGATAACTCTAGTTTGCATTTAATGTAAATAATAGGCCTTTATTATTTGACTTAGAAATTCTGGTTAAGGTTTTGCATGCAAGCACACATAGGTTAATATCTCAGCAACTGCTTGAGGTATTGCATTGAGACTTGATACAATGGTACTCAACCATCCAACCTACTTATTTAAACAAGTAAGATAACTCTAGTTTGCATTTAATGTAAATAATAGGCCTTTATTATTTGACTTAGAAATTCTGGTTAAGGTTTTGCATGCAAGCACACATAGGTTAATATCTCAGCAACTGCTTGAGGTATTGCATTGAGACTTGATACAATGGTACTCAACCATCCAACCTACTTAATTTTCCAAGTTATATAACTATAGTTTGCATTTAATGCAAATACTTGCGTTTATTATTTCACTCAGAAATTCTGGTTAAGGTTTTGCATGTTAGCACACATAGGTTAATATCTCAGCAACTACTGGATGAATTGCATTGAGACTTTATACAACCACCCAACCTAATTGAATAATCAAGTTAGATAAAAATTCTGGTTAAAATTTTGCATGTAACCACATTTATGTTAATATCTCCGCACATCATGTATTGCATTGAAATCTAATCTAACAGTGATCCATGCATGTTTCGCCAAAACTTTTCAATCCTTTCACTGAAAAGCAGCGGAATAGTCGAGAGCGCTGTCTCTGTGACAGCTCTTGTCTCTTTGGTCTTTATTCATACTGGCCAGAATATGTTTACCAAAAAAATCTTAGTAGAGATTGATAACTGTTAAGGTTGGACAAAAAGCATGTAGGTTGTTTGTTCTAATAATATAAACTGTAAATGCTTCAGAAACTATATATATAATTTTCGTGATATTTGTCAGTATTTATTCTCGTCAACATTTAAATAATATTAGGTGAAACTTGTTTATTGGTCAAAATGTGTTTGATTAGAGTGGCCTCAAGTTCCACTTTATATGAATGAAATTTGGTCAAGTTTTAGAAATAAACTATGTTCTAGTTTTATAGGCCATATTCTCTTCCCAAGCTTTCCTTAAAGAATGAATGTAGGTAAGATGAAACAGGAGTCACTAAATCAAGTATTAAAAACCTTAAAAATTGCTATTCATAGAGCTATTGTTTCCTCATCATAAATCACAACTTAGCCAGCAAGACTTTTCAACAAATAAGGCATAACATGTAAAAAGTTAATAATTAGGCACATATTTTAGTGAATAAAATCTTGTGAACATATTATTGAAACAAATAATGTGTCTGGTTCTGAGGTGAGCAATAAAGCACATTGCTTAGTAACAATTGAGCTAGCTCATTATTAAAAGTTTGTTTTAAACTTGAATTAAATGAATGCAAATCATATATTATTATTTTTAATCTATATTTTTTTTTTAGTTACCTTGTTCTGTTGTTAATTTCCATACTGACTTGGTCAATTATGGCTAATTGTCTAATTATATTTTAACTTCTAACCTAAATGTTTCATTGTACTTTTGAGTGTTCTGTTAACTATATTGCACATTACCCTATATGACAGTATAAATTCAATAAAACCATGGTTATTAAGTTCCATACATATTGGAGCACATGGTAAGCCTCTAGAAATGTCACTTCTTAAACCTAGATTCTTGATCTGTTCGCCACATTGTTTTGTTATTTTTTTGTTTATAAAAACAAATGAGTGTTTAATGTCAAGGAAACCTTTTTAAAGTTAAAATGTATATGTACATAGATAACTGTCAGATATTATTTACCATTTAATAACTGTCTAAAGGCAAAATTTCCATTCATTTTTATATTTTATTTGGGTCCCTAGGGTTATGGTCACTGTAACTAAAAATAGAAAAATGCTTGGTACTGAATAACTTCAGTTTTAATACATTTAAAACTGAATCTCACAATAAAGGCTGAAGTTCTTGTTGCATTGCAGCATTTCTAGTTAACTTTTTAATTTGACTCTTTTTATTGCTTTCGACAGGCACATATTACATCATTATTGTATTCATTTTTAAGACAAAGCCTCATTTAATTGAGCGTGCTGTCCAAAGACAGCTCTTGTTGACATAATTATAAGACACCTTATGTTATGGTTTATATGAACAATAGCTGTTTCTGTGTATGTTTTAGAAGAAACTTCCATTTCTTATCATATTGATGGACATAGATATACATACATGTACGGGATTATTGACATCAGATTCTTAGGATTAAATTTACTAATGTTCTGTTCATGTTCAAAATAGATACAGTTATGGTAAATGCATAGTCTTGTTTGTTTATAACATAGACAACCATGTCTTTTGGTTGTCCTGGTCTCCTGTCCTGTTATGTGAATTGGGTTTTATGGACATCTTCGATATTGTAGGTCCAATTCTAGTGTCTAGCTGGAAAAGTATTTAGCCTAGGGAGACCTTAGTTTGGGTTATCATGTTGGATATGTCTAAATGTTGGCATGTCGGGAAATGACAATTTTAGGCTATGACAATTTAAAAATGTAGACGTTGCTGGGCAAGGCTCCACACCCAAGTGACTGTCGCATTATATTCTTGAAAAAATGCCTTGGGCTTTTGGTTTGTTATGAATTTTGCGAGTCTGGCAAATATCTGCATTATAAAATTCATCGACATACAGGTGACAGAGAAAAAGGTCAATTTTCAATGATTTCAAAAGATTTATTAACTAAAAGGGGATCATCATAAATGAATACAGAGAACAAGGTTAATTGATTTGACAGAGGATTGATGCAGAGCTTCAAAAATTAAGGAGACAATTTCAGAAAAATGCACATAAATGATTTTTGTTTATTTGTGTTGTTTGATAACTGCTGTGTGTCGATTTTTATTTAATTTCATTTTACCCCCCAAATCACACTTCACACAATACATGGTTTCTACACTTTAGGTTTGTTATACTGTATTATAGTATCTATTGAATACAGTAAAATTTCTGGTCATTGTATTGCAAAATTTGTGCTAATAATTTGCAATTTCAGAAATTCTCATTTTTATTTAATTTTTCAAACATTTTCCCCAAAATTCACATTTCACAAAATTTCATAGTTTCTTTACTTTTGATATATTAAACTGTAATATTTATGAAATACAGTAATTCTGGTCATTCTATTGCAATATTTGAAAAAGTTATTGGCAAATTCCAGAATTTTCATTTCCATTTAATTTTTCATACATTTTACCCCGAAAATCATATTTTTAAAAAAACTGTGTTTCTATATAATATATAATAATGTTAAATGATATATGTTAGCTGCAGTAGTTCTGGTGTTTTTATTGCAAAATAAGGCAGAGTTATTGGCAAAATTCATAAATTGTCATTTTCATTTAATTTTTCCAACATTTTACCCCAAAAATCATTTTTTGCGCCATATAATTGTTCTATGATTTAAGTATATTAAATATGTTGCCTGATATGACATAAATTCATCAAAATTATTTTTGTGCAGTTTTCTCCATTTTTTGTTCAAAAATCTCCGTTTGTATACATTGAATAGAGAACAGAGGTGTTGAAGCACTGCTTCAACACCTCTGAGAATGAGTACAGAGTATAGTGCACGCTACCACAATGTATATAGACTATAACACAGGTTCAAATTTACAGATAGAGAATAGTGCACGCCACCACAATGTATATAGACTATAACAGAGGAATTGATGTAAAGTTTCAAAATCTCTGGTTGATACATTGCATAGAGAACAGGGGTGTTGAAGCACTGCTTCAACACCTCTGAAAATGAATAGAGTATAGCGCACGCTACCACAATGTATATAGACTATAACAGAGAAGTTGAAGTAAATCTTCAAAATCTCTGGCTGTATACATTGCATAGAGAACAGAGGTGTTGAAGCACTGCTTCAACACCTCTAAGAATGAATAGAGTATAGTGCACGCTTCCACAATGTATATAGACTATAACAGAGGAGTTGAAGTAAATCTTCAAAATCTCTGGCTGTATACATTGTATAGAGAACAGGGGTGTTGAAGCACTGCTTCAACACCTCTTGACAATGAATAGAGTATAGTGCACGCTTCCACAATGTATATAGACTATAACAGAGGAGTTGAAGTAAATCTTCAAAATCTCTGGCTGTATACATTGTATAGAGAACAGGGGTGTTGAAGCACTGCTTCAACACCTCTGAGAATGAATAGAATATATACCGTGCACAGTATATACTGGTATAGAATATAACACCAGTGTATGTACTGTCACGGTGTATCGAGCATATCCATATAGTGTATAGAGTCTATGCACTGTGTTGATATAAGATATCAATCTCAACTTGGTCTAAGCATTCTAGATTTAATATTTTTTTCTAGATTCAAATAATTCACTGTTTTCAAGTGTTTGATTTATTGTCTTTGTAATGCATAATGCACCAGTCAATTGTAAAGCCAAGCTGGGAACTGCCTAAAAATCAGTTACCTGGTTAGCTCAGTTTGATATATCTCCATGCAAGTGTTCACATGGTCGTGGGTTCAAGCACCATACCAGTAGCACCTTTTCTCACAGGTTTATTTTAGAACCCATCATCCCGGGGTTGACAATTATGATTTTTTTTATTAAATATTACAGCCATGTTCTTTTGTAAACTTTCAGATTGAAAAGTGCATAGCTACAAGGCTAGTATTGTTAACATCAACTGGAACAAAGCTTAAATGGCTCCCTGACCTGTCTTAAAAATAGGATGGCAATACATCAGACAAGAAGACTATAAGTATTGAGATGGTTCAAGTGAAACCTGAGCCTACCAAAGCTGACAGATTGCGCAAGAAACACGTAAGTGCAGGTATTTGCTGAGATATTGTAATTATTTTTGAAATTTCTCATTCGTTTAGGAAATTCAGTTGAAACAGAGTAGGCAAAAAAAATTGAACACAGGTATATATACATTTTGAATTCTAATTCATTTGAGAACTTTACTGGCCAGCACAGAATGGTAAAATGCTAGTCTACCAATGTAAATGTGCCTGGTTCAATAAAGCTGATGAATGTACTAGTTGTGAAGCCTGGATGTGAATCCTAAGGTCCATACTTGGCTGATAATGCATATCTCTTTAAATGTTCTGACAGTTCAAGCTGCACTTTCACAGATTGACTGTTTTAACAACTTTCTTTTTATTTCTTGGTCTTGGAATGATTTTTTTTATGCGAATTTCTAAACACTGGTCATAACAGACAACTGAAAAAAGTGGATTGCTGTTTTCATATCTTAATTTGAAGTAAAAAAAGACAGCTGAAAAATTGGATCACTGTTTTCTTATTTTAATATGGTCAAAAGATGATGTTTTATGATAAAAATCTCATTATCAGTATTAAAGTATAAGTAATGATTTTAACCATGAAAAAAGTTGTCAAAACCTTTAATCTGTGAGAGTGCAGCACAGATTATAAGTAAAGCGTTAGTAATGCTTTTTACCATAAAACCATTAGTTACGAATGTAAATATAAAAAAACATGATCTTATCTTTTGTCAGCAATCTTATATCATCAGTTTTCATACTGTTTTTCATTAGCTTATTCCAAGCTTAAAAGTAAAAGAAGTTGTCAAAACCTTCAATCTGTGACTGAGAGTGCAGCAACTTATTTTTGTCTTGGAACAAGCCAATATATGCGAAAATGCATGTAAACCATTGATATAAGATAGTTGACAATAAATTAGTCAGAATTTTTTTATATTTAAGTTCCAAATGTTTTATGCATTTTTCTTAAACCGTTAGTAACGCTTAAGTTAAAAACCTTAGTTTTCGACCTGAAATGTTTCGAAAGACTGGAATGTAATATTTTGTCAGCATTCTTATATCACTCAGGTTTGCAGATATTTACGCAAATTGGTCATTCCAAGGCAAAAAATACAAAAGTTGTAAAAACGGTAAATCTGTGAGAGTGCAGCTTTAAGGGGGGCTGTTCCCTCCGAAGTTTCCCTCAGGATAGCTGGCACTGATTTAACGCAGTTTTATCCGGTAAAGCGAATGATTAGAGGCCTTGGGGACTAAATGACCTCAACCTATTCTCATAGATTCGTAGTAGGTTTGCAGAATAAAACAACCTACCATCAAAGTTGTCTTTGATAACACGTTAATAATGGGTACACCGTATGATAAAATAGCGAAAAAAAGTGAAAATTGTCGAAAACCGACATAAACTTGATTTTGATATTTTGATATACAGTGCATTGAAATTTACTAACGGAAGTACCACATAGTTTACAATTAATTTCTTTTTTGCAGTTTTTTCTTATTTTTTTCCATTAAAAATATTAGTAGTTATGTCTAGCTAGTAGAATTCTTTCCTTCTGCGTGATTGGCTAGTCGATGTTATCATGTGGTATAACCAAGTTAGGTATATAGCTTAAATATTCCAACCGCGTAGAGTAAACCTTCGTAGCACAGTGGATACAACACTGGAATGCAATTTCGGCGACCCCAGTTCGAACCCGGCCTCTGACTCATTTTTTTTTATATATTTTTTTTTAAATTATGATATCAAGGAGTTAAACATTTTATTAAATAATTGTCCTGAGATTGGTTACAGAAAAAACAAACTTGTTTTGGTGCCAACCAGGTGTACAGTCCCTTTAAATGACTAAGTGTGATTTGGCTCAATTCTCACCTAATATTTTATAGTGTTGTGGCACCTAAATGATTTGTTTTTAACAACATTACACAGTGTGTGTATACCACGTGATAAATTGCGTCATAAATGCTACGTCGGAAGGCAATATTTTGATTTGAAAAAAGACTTTAAACAAAGATAACTTCACTATTTCTTCATCATTTGAAATGAAACAAAGCATAGACTACGGCGCTTACGGACCCCAACCTTCAGTCTTTTACCAGAGTTTGATTGCGAGTTTAGTTTCTTTAAAGACTTCGACAAACTTTTTCACAATCCGGCCGTCTGATGGAGCACTGTCAAAACATTATTTTGGAAACAGGTTTGTCGAAGTGTTTGATGAAACTAATGACCTCATCAAATTTCGGAAATAAAAAAAATGCGGGCTCTTTAAGCGGCATAGACTGCCCTTTGTTTCATTTAAAATGGTGTTGTAAAAGAAAAGTTATCTTTGATTTAAGTCTTCATTTTAAGCAAAATGTTGCCTTCCGACGTAGCATATATGACGTAATTGATCACGTGGTATACACACACTGTTACATGTGCATATATGTATAAATTTGTTCTTAAATTTGTAATTTAGATTGGAAGATTCATTTTCTGGAAAGTAGAAAAGGGCTGTTACATACTGTTATCACAGCCATGGCAGAAACCATATTGAGGAGCTTGTCCGCATGTAGGAAGAGTTGCGCTACTGGTTGGAGCAGCACTATTCCCTGGCCATACACCAGCACTTTGTTTGTCATAGAGAGCATTTCTGAGCAGTTATGGAGACCACTAACTATGCAGGTATGTCATAATCAAATTCTTGGTTTTTATTTAAAAAAAAATGATAAATTGATCCTCTGTTGAGAAGAAATTTATTTCAAGATTGAAGGCACACACAATAGATTGATGCCCAAAAAATATTTCTAATTTTAATGCATTATCATGTCTAATTAATTTGACTTAAAAGATCAAAGCAAAAAAAAAATGCAAATGATTAAGCTGCAGATATACAAGCATTATTTAGGTGCTTTTTGACTGGGGAAATTGTTGCCACTTGTCTATTAATTAAAGAACACATTTACAATTAATTCAATAATGTTTAATCCGTACACAAATCATATGCCTTTTTAGCTCGACTATTCGAAGAATAAGGAGAGCTATCCTACTCACCCGAGCGTCGGCGTCGGTGTCGGCGTCGGCGTAACCACTTATGTCAAAGTTTGCGTACCACCTAAAATATCTTCAAAGTCCATTGACCTATAGCTTTGAAACTTTGCACACTTGTTCACCATTATGCCCCCACCCTATACACAGGAGGAGGTAACTCTATCAAGCATTTTGACAAAATTATACCCCTTTTTCAACTTAGAATTTACGTTAAAGTTTGCGTACCACCTCAAATATTTTCAAAGTCCATTGACATCTGGCTTTGAAACTTTGCACACTTGTTCACCATCATGCCCCCAGTCTGTACACAGGAGGAGGTAACTCTATCAAGCATTTTGACAAAATTATGCCCCTTTTTCTACTCAGAATTTACGTTAAAGTTTGCAATCCATCTCAAATATTTTCAAAGTCCATTGACATCTGGCTTTGAAACTTTTCACGCTTGTTCACCATCATACCCTCAACCTGTACACAGGAGGAGGTAACTCTATCAAGCATTTTGACAAAATTATGCCACTTTTTCGACTTAGAATTTACGTTAAAGTTTGCGTACCACCTTTAATATTTTCCATTCAATTTATGTAAATATCTCAGCACATCATGTATTGTATTGAAATCTAATCTAACAGTGATCCATGCATATTTCGCCAAAACTTTTCAATTCATACACCGAAAAGCGGCGGAATAGTCGAGCGCGCTGTCTCTGTGACAGCTCTTGTTTGTTTTATCCATCATTATCAATGTCAAAGAATTCAGCATGATCATTCATTAAATTGAATAAAATGCATTAAGTTATATAAACCCTTTAAAACAAAGACATTTCCTAAATCCAATAAAAATAATTGAATATTGATGCAGAGTTCAGTTAGAATATAATATCTTTTTTGCAGGTGTCACAGTGAAATTTGCACCAGTTTGTTTTCTGTGGAGACAAAGAGATAGTGTCCAGCAATGAAAACCCAACTCAAGATCTAACCTTGTTATGCCAATATAAAATAACTGTGTGGGAAAATGGGAAAAACCTGCAGTCAGGAATGCACGTAAATCATCAAAAGAACAGTGTGAAATTAATCATGAATAACTTGACATTTATTTTGTTTGACATATTTATTCATGGTGCAGTGAAAACATGCTTATTTTCTCATGGTTATTTTAATTTAGAATTGATAGGAGGGAATATCACTATGTAGTTTCTGGTTCATCATCAGACCAAAACCCATGTACATGCCCAAATGAGTATTCAAAATTATCAAAATGGTACTTGTTGTATGTAATGTAAGTTAATTAAAATAATAAACAGAAATATTAAATCAATTTCAATTTATTAGGCCCCCTTCAAAAAAGAGGAGTATATTGCTTTGCACATATGTCAGCCAGTAGACCAAAGCTTTTCCAGGTGGTAACTCCACAACTCCTAGACCTATTGTCAAACTTGACATGAAAGTTGGGCTTAACCTGTAGATGACCCTGTATGATTTTAGGGTTAATTGGGTCAAAGGTCACAGTGACCTTGAACAGGAAGGTGTTACAGCATGTCTGACTGATAAGTCGACAATGCCTGCACCTATGGCCCTCAAACTCAACATGGAGGCTAACCCTTACCATAATATGACCCCTATTGATTTAAGGGGTCATTGGGTCAAAATTCAAGGTCACAGTGACCATGAATGCTTAAAGGTTGTGCTAATAATGACTGGACAAAGCCTTCACCCATGGCCTTCAACAATTTCGAGGTTGGGCCTGACCAGTAGGTAAACCCTAATGATTTGTCACAGAGACATTGAACGCAAAAAGCTTGCCTGTGTGACAACTCGGTAAAGCCTGCACCCATGCCTTCAAACTTGAAATTTAGGTTGTGGTGACCAGGAGATGAACCCTTTGGATTTTGAGGTCAAGGTCACAACTCCAATATTGGTCATTAAAACTATGTCATTTACTTATACCCTTCTGCTAAGAGGATACATGTTTATAAGCAAATATCAGCCATCATTTGAATATGATCGAAAACTGTACCAACTACCCTCATAATTTGAATTGTTAAAATTTAAAAACTGCCTCAAAGTCAATGAAAAACCAGCTGTCAGTTCGGTCCATGCATATTTTATTCAATTGTCCAGATATTAGTTTTTTTGTATTACGTCACAGCACCATGCATATATATTTTCACTTTTATATCAAAGAAAGTAACCAAAAAAGAGCACAAATTTTGTAGATATGTGGAATCTGTTGATAGGAGTTGTGGGGGCATTTTTAGGCTTGAACGAGAATCATTTTAATGTTATATTTTTATTATGTCCTCTGAATCTTGGGTATAGTTTGTATTGTATTTGCATTTTAAAGTCATTGGCTTCAACAAACCCTAATGAAATGAAGGCATGTAATTGCTTACTGAAGCGACGTCAAATAGCATATATTTAAGCATTTCTAACATAATGAATATGCATTTAACTGATTTAAAGCGGTTAACATTTAGGAAACTTGAATTAAGATTTTTGAAGGCCATTAGATACATAATTAAGTAGAGCCAATATATTTGTGCTTATTATAATCTACCTTAAAAGATGTTCATCATTTATATGAAATCATTTGATCATGTTTCATTTGAAAGAACGTAGCGGCAGTGTTTGCTTGCTTCAGTAACATCACCGACAGTCTTGCAGCGCTTTCAGCGCTTTGATTATATCAGGGAGAGCGTGTCGCTGAGGTTTGGGTGCTACATTTGCATCTTTAACAGCCGCTTAGGCTCTACTGCCAATCAAACCATTTGCATATATCGAATGCCTTTATAACCGTTTTTGGGGTTTTAAAGTCTTCTCTAATCATTTAATTTTCGTAATATTGTTATACACCGACAGGCATAATTGGGTTATTATCGAATATTCAGTACAGTTGAATCATGAATCGTATCAGATTGTACGTTGTGGTTTGACAAATATCATAGTAGTTATTGAATTATAGCTAGCTGACGTTTAAACTCGATTCAATTTCATGTATACCGATGCTTTAAACGGTGGTCGGTGTCAGGTGTTTTTTGCATTGAATGATTTGACAATCCTTGATAAAAAAAACCTACCTTATGTGGGTTATTTAAATACCCATTTAATGGTTTCAAAGTTTATTTGTTTTACTTGATTGTCGGCAGATTATGAAAACCATCAACGTTATGGAAGCAGTGAAGTTATGACAACGTTCTTTTATCATATCTTTCAAGTCCAATGACTGATATTGACAAAATAGTGGAACGAACAGATCGAAAGACTATAAGTATCTTCCATGGCCGAGAGTGTAAGATAGGTTCATTCCGACTCGAGCGTAGGGTGTTTTGGGGAAACGAGGTTTACCAAGTTTCCGCAAAAACACCCTGCGCGAGTTATCACAATGTGGTGACCATTCAAAAGGAGTTCCATACGGGCATTTTTTCTTTGCCTATGGGCAAGAATTTCTAGCATGGTTAAATTATTGGATCAACTTATCTGAGGTGTGAGAAAGATATATCTACCTGTAGCACTGCGTGCACAACAAAAGTTCCGTTCTCCACAAAAAGACAATCAAATGCGTTTCTAAGAAACAGAACAAAAGATACTTTTATTAGGACGTGTACATATGTTCATCTCCTAACACATGCAGTTTTATTATATATGACAAGTGTATGTACATGGCAAGCGCAAAAATAAGCATACATTTGTTATAACATCAACAAGGAATACAGTCGAGAACTGCTGGTAAAGGTATAAATATATGCATGTTTATAACACAATAATGTCGCCGTATTGGAAAACAACATGGTAACAGAGGACACACTGAATGGTGTTCGACCGGTACGAAATTCCCTTTTTGTTAATTGTAAAATTACTCCTGTTTACCACTATGTATGAATTTGCAGAAAAGAAATCTGCTTCAACACTATTTTCTCACAAATCATGAACATATTTGTCTGTTGATCAAACACCAGGAAACCATTAAAACACGATTTTTCCTAGCATCATTTGTTTACATTAGGAGCTCCTCGGCCATTTTTATCGAAAACAACCTCGGATGTATGCCGGTACATCAGTTGAAGTAGGTCGTAATTAAATCATTAATTAAATGAAGTGTTTTAGAGTTGTATTTATTGATCTAAGTTTAAATTGATTGCCAGTGAAGTGTAGTTTTGCAAACATAACTAAGATTCCCAAGAGTTAAGTCATTAAGTTTAACTGCTAAATGAAATAACTACCCGATCTACATGCAGCGGACTTCAACGTACCGCTTTTTGAGCATGTAAACCATCCAAATGCATCCGAGGTTTTTTTCGATAAAAATGGCCGAGGACATAGCCTGTAACAATGACATAGCCGCATCGTTTGAGTCATCCATCCATCCAAGAAAAAAGTTCGGCAAAATATAATTCATTTACCTTCATATATATATAATTATATCATGAGTAACTTCAAAATTCATACAATAATGCAATGTACACACCATTAAAGGCTAGCTAAATAGAGGAAATGTTGCTTTTAAGAACTTCTTGAAGGGCAAGCATTATGTCGACACCGAATGTGAGGTGTATTTTACTTGCAGAATCACGTTGGTTCGCGACCATTAAATTCTGTGACTAGGTGTGAACGCCTATCAAAACACTTTTTGTGTTAGGCTGGGGTTCCATCCAAAAAACGATAGATAATTTATGGTTTTCGAACGCCCATTTGAATAAATACCAGTATGTGTGCTGTCTACTTGCAGGGAATATTGACAATCGGGGATGTGACTAGTGTCATAGAAAAATATATGCTCACGAGAGACGAATCCACGAGTGAAGATACAGTTTTTCTGTGATCACGAGTAAAATTAAATACGATCTTACACTGAAATCAATAATTTTCTGTTTCTTTTACGCTTATTTTCTAGGCCGCTACCCGTAGGACAACCCTCACGCAACACTAAGATATGCTTTTAATCAGCTATGTACCAAACGTAGTAATCACAATGTTTCTTAAATTGGTTTTCCGCCCTTTTCCGCCTTTATATTAAATAAACTACATATTTAAAATGTTAAACACCTCAGTCAGGATTCGTATTTTTCTTGTTAGATTAGTTGATGCAATTATTATCTATTCATTTGATTAAACTAATTATATTGTTATTCATTATTCTAAATCAACTTAGTTAACAGATGATGGCCACCGGAGGGGAGCAAAACTTCAACAAAGATATACAAAATCTGTACAAAGAATGTGTTACTCCCTTACTGAAGGCATTGCTGCTGCAAAGGGTAAAAGAGCTTAAAGAACCCAATCAACCAGACGAAAAATGGACTGTTAACCTCTTCTTACATAAAAACAAAAGACAATTATTCCCATGTTTGAGGAGTGAACATTTAGAAGATGTGCTCTATCCTTACGAAGAACATACTAATTTGGACAATTGGGATTTTACTGCATATTTGATAGTACTTCTAAATGCGTGTAAGCTTAATGAAAGCCTAGAGGAAGATCTGATCAATTTGGAAGAGCTTGCGAATAAGACACTATTATGTCCAAACAATAAACTGTCAGAGGGGATCTACTTCGCATATCAGGACCACATACGATGTTGCATTAATCAAATTTGTAAAAGTTTGGAGAATGGAGGAAATAGTCAAAATATATTGTCCAGATTTGAAGAAATTTGTCCACCGAGTTCAAGATGCAAATACCAAATTGGCTCCGCTCAGAAATCGGAAAAGGATGGTCAATTCGTTAGTCGGCGTATGTTCTTTTTATTTTACATTTTGTCCTGAGAAAGTTTTGTATTCCAAGCGTAAGATTCGCAGACTTGATGTAATATCATTAACCCTCTAATTTACTCAGGTGATTGCGATGCAATAGCATACTTGGAATGGATGGAAGACAAATTGAAGAATATTGAAGAAAATCCGCTAATACCAGGTAATATAAACATCATTATAAGACGAGGTGCGTTCAGTATGTAATGTACTTGCTTATAACTTGATATCAGTTACTTTTTAGAAATCGTGTTTCTAATTTACAAAATTCTGGTACGAAACAAACAGTCATGGCAAAGCTTTTGTATCGTTTTCTTTTACAGAAATATATATATTAAATAGTTTAAATTATCATGTAAAAGATACTTTGAAATGTATGTATTGTTTAGATACAGTAGTTTGGCTTGTCATGACTTATGCAATAATAAGTGTATATTCATAAGTGTACTTAAGTGTACTGATGGATATCTAAGCACTTGTGTAGTTTTTGAAAAACGTTTGTTTCGAAAAATTGTTTCTAAAACAAATACACTTTATTCAGATAAGAAGAAGAGGAGACTTTTTAAAACAATTCTTTATTATCTGTTTTGGTTCATCGTCCACAAGTTCTCCAAATCAACGTCATAACATGGTATACGGACTACATAAGGACCAAATATCTGGTTATAATAAATTTACATAATCGGTTTAAAGGGTGTTTTCAATGAATACTAAAGATCATTTATACCGAGTCAAGTTGAATACAATTGAAAATTTACAATTTGAACGCGCTGTTTTTAGTAACATATAGCGGAACAATAATGTCATATTTATGTTAATTGCTGATTCTTAACAAAATAAATCGAAATCGACACTAGGTTAAGCTTGTTCACGGTATTTTATCAATTCTCTGAAGTAAACAATGTATTGCTTCTGATGCATTACATACTGAATTCACCTCGTATGTAGCTAGTCACCAGTTTTTGTAATCTGACAAATACATTATGCTCGACTTTTGAAAGCATATAAGTATAGGTTATTGAATTTATATAAATTACATGTACGCGGTTTTGAGTAATTCAGTGCGACGTCAGGAAATATTAATAACCTTTGTGCATACGCATTAAACTTTCTATCAATAAATGCGTCTATCTATTTTATGCTTTTAGGGAAGCACAGACAATTGATAAGTAAAGGGTTTGAATAGATGCAATGTATGTCCTTGTACTTGATTCGCTTTAAAACGAATGTGTAAAGGATTTCCCATGAATATGACATCATTTAGCGCGTTTGTCTAAAATGTTTGATGGAAATGTCAGGGGCGTTTCTCCAGACAAAGTCCCGCAAAGTTAACCACCCGAAAATAACAGTGCACACCCATTGTTGAAAGCGATCTTGGACGCAGACATGTTTGGGAGCATATTTTTGTGTATGTACTTAAACAAAGTTTTTTTTGTGAATTCAACCGTGACTTCGTGTTTGGTTCTTATATATTTTACAGAAATTGAGGTTGTTGTTATTCTGAAGCACTACAATAAAAACGATGAGCAAAGGGTCTCAAAGTACATCGAAACTGCTTTCATGGAAGCCGTAAAGAAATATGACGTTGCAGTTTTCACTTCTCAGGGTGAGTTTGTTAAGAAGGAATTGCAACCCATATAGCATTGATTAAAGCATGCTTGTAAATATTGCAAAACATTCATTTTAAAATAACTAGTGTACTCGGGTTGAACTACAACACATCAAACGTGACATTGAAAGTTGAAAGATTATCATTTAGGATTATTGGATTCGATTGTTCACAAATGATTTTAATGGGTCGGAAATCATTGACACTTGAACATTATGTTTATCTGAAGATTCTAGTTCAAGTTCAGTGTGGTTCATTTTCGGACAGTAAGAAACCAGAAACATGGAACAACTGCACAAAACCTGGCCACAGTGTTGGCCCAAAGTAAATGACACTTGGTTAGGAAGTTGCTTCATACAATTCTGGTCAGTTTCGATCATTGGTCATGTCGATTCTAAAATTATGTCATAAGACCAACTAATGAAACTTTGCTAAAACTCTTATGGCCACGTTTTGTCCTAAAATGAATCAAGCTGATGATTTTTACACAACTACTCAAGTCATCGTTTAGGGGCCACCGCTTCCTCGTTTTTTATGCTTCTATCTATTTGCCACAGATAGGAAAGCATTAAACACTTATCAAGAAGAAGCAGCATTCTTTGCTTCTGAAGATGTGAAGGAACATATACAATTCTATGTCAAAAGATTGTTCGAAGGTAAGCAGTCAACATCTCGTAGAGTAACACCGTTTGCATATATCGCAAATAAATAAACACATACTTACAAACTTGATATAACATTATATAAATATCATATGGCAGCATGTGTGACATTGATCTTGTCAACCCGAGAGCACAATGTCACCCGAGGCGTAAGCCTTCTGTTTCGAGGGTTGACCATATCAATGTCACACATGCTGCCATATGATATTTATTTTATTATACCGAACAAAATTAAGTACATAAAATGTTTTAAAATATTTTTAATTCATTTAATTAAACGAATTTAACAAGGTAAACAAAATATAACATAATAAAATAATTATATCTAGAACAAAATTCCACCGTTAATTATGCTAAAATTCCTTCAAAAAACAGACAGTTCCTGTCGTCGGATGTTATTGTGTACACATTGAATTGTGACGTCACTGCTGTATGTGTAAAAGGGAGGCAATCAAGTCATGATTTAGCTAAAATATTGAAGCCGTTTTATTGCCCTTATATGACATTCAAAATATCACTGCGGTCACATGACCTGACAGTAAATTTTCGCTTGGTCACGTGTTAAAAAGGTTGAAAATGTTTCTGATAGTCAAAATATCTCTTTTTCGGGTAATGGGATATTACCAATGTAGACAAAAGTGAGGTATAATAAATAATTATGTTATAATCCTATTTTTCACGATTCACTATACAGGACGACAAAGAGTAACGTCAGTGACAACAGGATGTGTGAAACTCAAGATTCAATGCGAAACAGTCAGGGCAGTAATTGATCTGTTGGAACAGAGCATTGATGGCCTCCTAACTGTTAACCTAGTGACGTTGGAGGATAAAATACGGCTGATCCATGGGCATGAGCTGTTTGATGTTTACGTTGGTGTTACGAGAGAAAGCTGCTGGAAACTGGTCAATGACTTGAGTATATACATGTGTTTAGCAGATTTAATTTATAAAACATTCTAACACCAGGTCTTAAAATGATAGGTTAAAACAGATATTTGATCAGATGGTAAGATGATAATAATACAAGCGGAGTAAAGAACCATTGTGCAATGAAACATCGAAATTGATCTTCAGACATTCAATGATAATGTGTTGTTTATCGCGAATGTTCGGAAAATTCATTGATTTTAAAAGTTAGTTCGCTTGATTAAGAATATTTAAGAACTTTAAGGTATTTGCATGAACAGTTTCTTTATTCACATACATTTTGCTGGATGATATTATTAAATTGTAAATTAATTAAAACAAATTTGCCTAATTGCAGAGACCGTTGCATTCGGAGGATACAGACGAGGAAGACTTCACGAGAAGCTGACAATTAGTAGCAAACGGATTGAAGATGGACAAAAGATAATAATAAGATCCAGGCCCACCACAGTGACAAGCGTGATGGACCTTCGTCGTATCGTTTCTTCTGACGAGAGAATGGAAACATGCAGGGAATTAACTGAACTTCTAACGAGGGAGCTTCCATCAAGTGAAGGAACAATCAAAATGTCTATGAACGGTATTTAATTTGTCAAATGAATTATCATATTCCCTGTATATTGTTCAAAAGTTCTTTACGTGACTTGCAGAACTTGCTGTAAGATTACTATTTAACAATAGCATTAACTTTCATGAACTAACTTTCAGGTATCATCGGTATTTCATTAAACACGTACCAATACCAAAATCGAAAAATGTAACTCTGATTCTTGGTGGAGATGAAAAATTCCCTGCATACAGATACATAATCTAGATTTTATGAAAAAAGGTAGAACAGCATATGCCCGCGTAGGGTCTAAGATAGACAGCATTAAAAGGGTGCAGCATCCTGCCATTGTTTGGAGGCCCTCTTGATGCATGGCACCCTTCTGCTGTCATAGAATTGAGGGTTGATGATAATTAAATATATGTTTTGTATTGTTATAAATCATATTATATTATTATTAGTAAATATATGAGCTTTACATATCTGGCAACTGAAACCTACAAAAACTACATTTAAATTCAATAACCAATTCCTTACCAATTCAAATACTGTCTGTATTGTAGTCTCCTTTAATATGTATCAAAAGGCTATTGACGAAAACCTTGTCATATATTTAATGTTTTAAGCTCATCCTGAACACGAATTGAGCAAAGGTTAGCTTTCGTATTCGCACTTTGTCATCCGTCCGTCGAACGTCGTCCACCACTAGTTCGTTAACTCTCTAGCATTTATATACGCCCTTTGCCATGTCCAGTTGGACAAGAATAATTTCCTTTGGTTATAAAATTGAGAGCTTTAACCTTGTTCACACTGTATCACTTTTTTTTCAAACAATCTACGAATTATTCATATTTAAAATCAAAATACATGGCCATAAGATATCGGTTAAGTTTGATAATGGGCCTTATCTGTTTAGAAGTTCAAGAGTTATTGGCCTTGATTAATAAACAAAAGCCATATAACTCTTTTCCATTCAAGCACATTCAAGCCATTTATTCACCAGTCATTACAATATTGAGAAAGACAATGTATGATAAAAAGACTTTGATAACGCTTAAGAGTAAATAGGATTAGTAGGTCAAGAGTTACATACCGTTGATTCACAAAAATGCAATAAGAACTTTATTTCCACTCTAGCAACTACATTTCTAAACCAATTCTGAGTATATTTAAAAACGAAAATGTATGACCATAATGATTCGCCCAAACTTGAATATGGATCAAATCTGACCGTTAGTTCAAGGGTTATAGCCCTTATCTTATGTACAAAAGTGCCATATTTAACCTTGTTCACACTCCAGCCAATTATTCCTTCATCAATCCTTATCAATTTCAAAATCAAAATAAATGACCAGAAAATCTTCCTTGGATTGCCAAATTTGATACCCTAGTTCAAGAGTTATTTCAAGAGGTTTTTGCCATGATTTATAAGAAAAAGCGTCATATTTAAAATCGTTTACACTCTGGAACATACATCTATTATTAAAATTTTTTTTAGAAACAAATATGTTTGACCACAAGATTTTGGTAAAGTTCGATTATATGATATGTATTTTTTTAGTATGTCAAGCGTTTTGTGTCCTAGATTTTTAAAAATGCAACAAATATACTCCTTAAAAATATCATAAAAACTACAAGGAATATTTTATGTTTGTTATTGTACCATAATGCTTGTTTTTATTAGTTACATATACCAGGTAAGCGTTCCAGTGCCCAACATCGGGGCTCTTGTTTGTTTGTTGTTTCGATCAAGAAACTATACCTAGTCTGTTAGGACTGTTAGACTAGCCTCCTTTTCCAATTGCATCCTAATATTACATAGTTCGGGACAGCAGTGTAACTTAGACTTTTTTCTTTCAGTCCTACAAGACAAATCAATATATGGACCCGAATTCAGTGAGTGGAAAAAAGATGGAACGTGAGTCCCTTTAATGTATATGTATATATATATATATGATATACAGTGTGTGTATACCACGTGATACATTGCGTCATAAACGGTATGTCGGAAGGCAATATTTTGCTTCGAATGAATACTTTAAACAAAGATAACTATTTCTTCACCATTTGAAATGAAACAAAGTGCAGTCTACGCCGCATACGAAACCCCGCCTTCGGTCTTTACCCGAGTTTGATTGAGAGTATAGTTTCTTAAAACCCTTCGACAAACCTTTTAACAATACCGCCGTCTGACGGAGCACTGTCAAAACATTATTTTTTTAAACAGGTTTGTCGAAGTGTTTGATGAAACTAATCACCTTATCAAATTTCGGAAATAAAACAAAGGCGGTGCTCTTTAAGTGGCATAGACTGCCCTTTGTTTTATTTAAAATGATGTAGTAAAAGTTATCATTGATTTAAGTCTTCATTTTAAGTAATATGTTGCCTTCCGACATAGCATATATGACGTAATTTATCACGTGGTATACACACACTGATATATGAACGGTCAGTAAAATGTAAATTTATTTTGGGTTTTAACCAGTTTGCGTGCACAAACCTTACTCTTATCCCAACAATCCGGAATAAAGTAAAAACGTAAAAGTTAAATTTATCGAAGTATGCATTAACTTGAGGAAACTTAATAATAAAACAAATAATAATAAACTAACAGGTAAACACAAGGTACGTCAATGATTAGGGATCCCAATTATATATGCAGACGGAGGAATACCATTCAGAGTACTATACCTAATGCAAACACTTTTCAAAGATACGAAATAGTTATTGTTTTAAACTATGAGCATCATATACAGTCTGCTTAGACAATAAAAGGTTTAATTAAGACCGTGATGTCATAGAGTTTCATAATAAAAAGCATCATAATCAATAAAGAAAACATTATTAAAAACAAGAAAGACATGCATTAGCCAATCTTTTCTTCCAAATGATAACCTATGTAAAATACTTAAAGAAATATAAGTCACATACCGGAATATTTCTAGCCAGCCAAAGACGGTTTTAAAGATTACTTGAATCTTCACAATTTTCATAAAATCAAAGCACTGGAAGTTTACCTATGTAAGGACGCTATATTCAACCTTATATTTTGTTTGAGGAATTCAACTTAAAAAAACTAGAGAAAAGTACTCTTCAAAGTATTACGGTTATATCCACGGTTTAAATAAAATCCAAGCAATGCATTCAGTCTATTTGCCCAACACCTGCTGTAAACATTTTAGTTTTACGAATTTTCTTTAAAACGTCACCATAAAAGTCTGGATAGACCAATACTATTAGCAATCAGCGATTTAAGACTACTATTATACTTCGATATAGTATTATAATGACTACGAACAAATTTTGAGAAAATTTTCCCTTATTTGTGATATCAGAAACCCTGTTTTAGAAGTTTGACTAAAGAAAATTACAAGGGCGTTAAGAACATTATTCATGAAATTAATGAATCAGCATGTTTTCTCTAACACTATATATGAAAATAAACTATATTTTTTAAATTAATATTTATGATAAAACATATTTAAGTATTTTTTTTTAAATATGTATGACTTGCTTGATCAATTACTTCTTGCAATTTAATGTTTGAAAACATGCGGAGTGATATTGATATATTACACATTTTCTGTACAAAAAGCATATTTAATGGATATATGAAACCGGAAACAAGGTATAGCATGTAATAAATAAAGATGTATTATACATGTATTGTTATAAGTTTTTGAAAATAATCTGGATCAAATATGCCAACGGGATAGTTACGTTTACAGTATATATGTATATGTATAATAATAACCTTACCTAAGACCTTTCTCCGATTCATTATTTCAGCAATCCCGATGAAACCCCGACTATCAAGTGTGTAGGTGAAATAGAGCTGGTGGACAGACACGGGAAAAAGGAAGTCGGTTATATATTCGCAATGGCTGTTGTAGGAGACAGGTTCCTGGTGGCAGTAGATTTATACAAACGTCCGTGTTTGCGATGTTTTGATGTTGATATTGGGAAACAAGTAGGGCATTGTGCCTTTGATACTGGGGCCAGACCTACGGGCTTAACGACAATACCTGGTAATCGTGTGGCAGTAACTTTACCTTATAGTGTATGGTTTTTACGTGTGACTGAAAATGGTGACTTGTCGTCTGAAAATCAAATGAAGGTTAACAAAATATACCAAGGAATAGCATCCTGTGGTGACAACTTGATTGTTTCTTACAAACATCCTGACCCAGGAGTACGAATACTGGATATGAAGGGGAACGTGTTAAAGGTAAACTATTTTACTTCACAGTAATATGTCCGCATTTCGATAGTCTTTTAGCGTACATGTACATTTATATTTTAAAAACAAATTCCAATCTTATTTAAAAGTAATAATATATTTGTCACTAAAACATTTTATATTTTTTTGGTTTGATATGAATTTTCAAATCATATTTGGTTATCATGGTTTAAACAATATTTATTTCGATATAATATTTACAATTTGTTTAGTTTAAGAAATTTGAGCATAATCAAAGTTAACAAAGACCAAATATCTAATGCATTGAAACAAAGAACATGTAAATTATGCACAAAACAATAGCGTAAACAGAATTGAGATGAAAGCCTTAAGGCTTTTACTACAAGTCAGTCATGCTGCTTAGGCTGGTGCGCAAGTTGCAGTGACTCGAATAAATATAATTTATAATCGTATGGTGTAAACTATGGTATGTAAATATTAAGTTGTTTTAGTCTGTAATCAGTTAGTTAAAAGGAAGAATAAGGGTAAAGGTAGAATGAAAGGAAGGTGAAATGGGGGGGGGGGGACAGCCACTGGTTATCTTAAAATATAGATGTACATGAACGGATCGGTCGGATTTGCATTATCATTTTATAAATGTTCTTGCTATTTAGACACGATCAAGGAATATGGGATAGCGTAGAAGGCATTTCTGGTATGCTTTGAAGAATTACCCTTTCTATAATATTTTAAAGTAAATGGAGTTTTCATAATTATACAATTACAAGTACGAAAAGCATTCATTGTTAAAAGAAAAACGACGCAGAAAAAATGCTTTTTCCTGCTTTTCGATGAAATATGGAGTTTTATGAGTGAAATAACAACAGTGAAACAATATCAATATATTTCTAATAATGCATGATTACAATGAATACCGTTACATTCTTTTACGCTAAACAAAGGCGTTTTGCCATTTTTGAATGAATATAAGAAGTGTTTTGTGATGTTTTTCGAGTTGAAATCATTTGATATTTGCGTACGTTTAAGTTACACATACAAAGAATTTAGTTTTAATAGTTCTGTTGGTAAGATATGCGGCCACATTCAGTATTGTCAAGCTAATTTATGAACAACATGCAAGAAGTGCCTTATTTAACACTATCAGCACATTTTGTGTCAAGTATTTGTAACATGTTTGGTGATATTGATTAACTTTTGTATATAATTTTCTCCCACCTCAGATAAGTAGATCCAATAATTTAACCATGCTAGAAATTCTTATCTTGCCAACGGGCGAAGATGAAATGCCCGTATGGAACTCCTTTTTAATGGTCACCACATTGTAATTACCTCCCTTGTTGAAGAATATCGACTGTAGCATCATGGTAACCATGTCTTGTGGCAATATTTAGAACGCTTATTAATCTTTTATCGCTTCAAATGTCACCATAAAACAGTTTACACGCACCTTCAAGAAATAATACTTCACTCTCCTTAGAACTATTTAAAGACCGATTTGACTATTAACATAATCTGAAACACTGCGCGCATATCCATGACAACCACTCATTATCGAATATCCATACGCAATTATTTTCTCTAAGCACAAAAGAGTTCCAGCAAAAAATACATTTTTACTTAAATTTGTTAAACTAAGGTGGGAGAAAAAGCATCTACCATAGCCGCTCCTGTAAAATAGGTTCATTCCGACCCTCGCGCATGGTGTTCTGCGGAAACTCGGTAAACCTCGTTTTCGCAAAACACCCTACGCTCGGGTCGGAATGAACCTATCTTACGCTCTCGGCCATGGAAGATACTTATAGTCTTTTATTATGCTTATATTTTATCATAACATACATATAAGCACAAATATGTTATGTTCTTCTTTTGCAATTTTGAGGGGGCGCGAAATTTGTGCAGTGTTGTGTCGTGTGTTATTTTTGTGTTCACAAATTCATGTGTTCACACTATATATACTACTAGTATACTGGGGCCATCATTAGATGAAGGCTGAATTATGTATAAACGTCAAAAATGGCAACACGTTATTGTTTTTTTAGTTTCCTCAAATATGTGTTTACTTTATACAGCTGGCTAAAGTTCAATTTATAAAAAATATGAAGCCCAATTACGGATATTATACACTAAAATAAATTCAATTGTCGGCTACAATCGACAAAGATATTTATTGGAACGGGCTTTTGTTCCTATGAATGTATGCTCGAATGCGTATCTGACAGTTGCTGGTTTGTGATTTTCAGAAAATGTAATTAAAAAAACTGATTTCAACCAATACTTATGTAAAAAAGTAAAGAAACAAGCTCAGTAGCAAAAAGTTTAAACATAACCCCGGTTTAATGGCACTGGGTAAACGCCAAAGACATAGAACACAAAAACAAAAAATCACAAACAAGAAACATGGAAGAACAGCACAAAACTCCACAAACAGCATAGTGCATACTAACAATATATAAAAACTAGGTATCTTTATCAAGTTTGAAAGCGTGTTGCCAAAATAAAATTAGCGAGTCCCTTTAAAAATACGCGTGTACGGTGCAAGGAGGACAAAAGCTTGGATTTTGGAACAACATTGTTACTAATGAAGGTATATTATGTGTAGCGTATGATTACAGGAGTTTGAAAAAGACTATGACGATGAGAACCTGTTCGAGTGGCCTAATTGCATGGCAGTAGGCCCTGACCACAGCACCATATACATCACTGAAAAGGGGAACAAGTCGGTGACTGCCCTCACCATGGAAGGCCATGTTGGCGGTGTTGTGGTTGTTAAGGAACTAGAACCTTTCCCAACATATATAACTGTGGACTCTGGAGGTCGAGTTTACGTGTGTGGATTCGACACTGTTTTTCTGGTGTCCTTTGAGTCAGGCACCGTCATCCCGCTGCTGGATAAAAGGAACGGTATAACGAATTCACGCTGTATGTCTGTCCATGATCAAACACGCCATCTGTACGTGGGGTCATGGTACAGCAATGTGATTATGGTATTCGAAATGCCAAAACTGGCCACGGCTTGATAAGAAAATATGGGATAATATGAGTTATTTCTGGTTTTAACATACAAATACAGAAGTAATGAATGTTGTAACATCATTTGCAAAGAACGTTTAACCTTTATTGATAACAGTTCATTAAATGTTACTTTAAAAGATCGAAGGCATTTATTTACATTTGAAAGAGCCATAATGTGGGTAAACAAATTACTTATAAAACTTTGAAATCAAACCTAATGGTGTGTTCGTTTTTGTATTGTGAACAAAAAATATTGTCTTAATACGGGTTTGTGTGTTTTTTTACAATATAGCGGTTTATTGATAATAAAACCATTGTGCATTTTTTAATAACATCCTTTGAATACTGCTTTCTTTTTGCAAATATATGTACGTATTGTTCCGCTAGACTGTAACAATGTGTCGAGATATTGTCACAGCTTTGGTAGCGACGTCGATATCATTGTCATCTAAAAAAATTCGGGGGCAATCGCTCAGAAGCCATTGAAGTATAATATACTTCTGTATATTTTTTATGATCCTAGTATCCTTTTATATATTTTGAATGATTTTGTACTTCTGTATTATTTTGAACGGTTTTGTACTATATGTTTGACTGATAAAGCACTTCGGTATAATAATGAATGATTATGTTCTTCTTGATAAGTTTTAAAATAGTATACTTCTATGTAATTTTGAATGATAATGTACTAATGTACAATTTGAACGATAATAAACGTTTCTACAATGTTGTATAATTATGTACTTATGATGTAACATTATAATGTACGTCTTTATAATGTTGCATGCTAATAATCGTCTGTATAAGTATGAATGATTATGTTCTTGTGTATACAACTATATAGCATAATAACGTATATCTGTATACAAGTGTGTATGTAAAGGATTGCGTGCATACTGTGCCTCTATGATAAAGTATGAAGTATGCTCCATTTGTTGTTGTTTTATTGAGTCTGATTTGTGCAGCAACAATAATTTACGTGTTCCGCCGCTGTTTTTTTTAAATGATATTAAACAATCAGTCAATGACGGTTGAAATACATCCTTTTGTTAATAAAGATTCCTAATCAAGTCAGAAACTGAAAAATATGAATCCCCCTTTACAGCCAGGTCAGTCGAAAATCCGCTTCAATCTCAAATACATTGATATCCTGATATCTGCCAAGAGGACGAAAAATAGTCGGTTCTTAGATAATGATATTAAGACATTTATTTTCTTTCATACCAACGCTTTCTTGTCCGTTTCAATTTTTAAACAAGAGCGCAGCTGTTGTTTTGTTCGCTTCCAGAAAGGGGCAAACCTCGAAGATTATTAATGTTCGAGTAATGTGCCTTGCTGCACATGTGCATATTGTCTTTTGGAAAATGTGTTCCATTTTTCCGCTGAGCTTCGCACACCATGGCGTCGACAACAATACTATCCTATTGCAATACTTCGAGTTTTTCTAAAGCGAACAGATGGGCCAATATTCCTGGTTTCATATTTAAAAATAAAATATATTTTTAGAGTTTGAACGCATGAATTCAATCATAATGACACGATCTACGTAACGGCATTGATTACTGCACCGTAAAGAGAAAAGCGGGAAGGAATTTGCCGTGGTTATTTTGTTTTATCTTATCCAGGTCTCTGGATTGTTGTATGCTAACCACTGCACTACCATGACAATGCCATTTTTTCGCAAAAAACATATTTCAACCTACATACAAAGGATAAGGATTCCAGGCCAAGGAGTTCGCAAGCTAAGACAGATATGGCTGGTTAAAGACAGGAACCGAGATCTCATAAATATCTAACATTTGAAAAAATGGTAAATATCGGATAATCAAAGAAGGCCCTGTTGTGTTTAAAATTTAGTTAAAGCTGTTTTTCCAATTTTTAAATTCAATTAGCCATACTCCCGTCACGGACATATCTGGCTAGCTTTCCACAGAAGCCGAGCTCTCGTGGATAACTAGCTACTGCATAAATTTGCCCACCTATATATATATAATGGCACGAAGTCAACGCCAATGGCATAGAACACAAAAAAAAACTATCAGAAACCAGAAACATACAACAACAGCACTGAACAAAATAAGCCCGGTAATAAATGAAGACGTGTGTACGTTCACAAGCAATTGTTTTCGAACGCAGTGACTGACGGATGACGGACGCCATTGCAAAAGCTCTTCGGGCCTTAGTTACTGTCGATTTAATTTGGCGGGAAAGAATACAACAAGCAACAAGAGCTGTCACATTATGTGACGAATGCCACCAAAAGTGACATTGACCTTTTAACAATATCACTACATAAAAATGGGAAGAAAAGAACAATAGAATGCCCATTATGCCTGATCAATATGGCTGGTGCATTTGCAAGATCACAGTCATGGCTTTATGTCTAACCAACATGGCTGGAGCAATTGCATGACCCAATTCCATTATGTCTAACCAACATGGCTGGCGTTTTTGCAAGATCACATGGCATTATGTCTAACCAACATGGCGGGTGCATTTGCAAGACCACACGACATCATGTCTTAGCAACATGGCTGGTGCATTTGCAAGACCAGATGGCATTATGTCTAACCAACATGGCTGGTGAATTTGCTATACCATATGGCATTATGTCTAACAAATATGGCTGGTGGCCTTGCAAGACCACATGACATTATTTGTAACCAATAAAGATGGTGCATTTGCAAGACTTCATTGCATTAAATCTAACCAACATGGCTGGTACATTTGCAAGACCACATGGCATTATGTTTGTGCCATAGGATTGAAACTTCTTTATGCTCGACAACAATACAGCGTGGGTTTTGCAAATGCAACATTGCCTTTACGTGTCAAATACATACGGGAAATTATTTTAAAGTGCCTCTGCACATAAGAAAATACCACCCATATTTGACAACTTACACTCTTGTGGTAAGTTATTTTAAAATATGTCAGTACAGCTCGGACACGAACATCTTTACTCTTTTACCTTACATGCAGCATTCCAAAGTATTCTAACACAAAGTGTAACCTTAAACGTAAAGGAATGAACTCAGGTCTTGTACACGACATATCGGCATATGCCGAACACGTGTTGCAAGTTATTTTAAAATATGTCCATACAAGGGAAAGTTACAGTCCGGACACGAGAAAATGAACCGGACAAACGGACGGACGGACGACGATGCGATTTTAATATACCAACCTTCGGGGGCATAAAAAATAGAAACAACTTTTAGTTTATGATTATGATCCATCTGAGACTAAATAGTATCAATTCACGAAGTAGTTCAGACTAAAAAATGATCTTAAGAACTCAAACAATATACACTAAGTAACACCATTCCTATAATTTTCAAGTAAACTTCGAACACACGACACCATCACAGACATTGCTTATTTGGTATATACGGTATATTCCGTTTATACGGTTTATACGATTTATACGGTTAAGATGTAGAATACGGTTCATACGGTATATACGTTTTTTACGTGTAAAACGTTTTTAAACGGTGAAAATTGCGCATACAATTTATACGGTATATGAACCTTTGGCTACGTATATAGAATTGGGCACGGTCGTGGGAATGGCTGGTATTCAATATTTGTCTTAATTGGATCTTATAACGATGTAGCTAATCGGATTACTTGTTATAAATAACCAACCAATACAGTGAATGAAGTCAATTATGTATGACCATAAGATTAACTGAAGACTCATATTGAATGCCACCCTTTGCCACATATCACACAATACACATTTTATTTCAAATAGGCAAACATGACCCGTGCTAAAATCAATGTAATACATTGATTTATATATACATATATGGCGGACCAGATTGATTAGCTCTTTATATATATATATCACAGATTTAAAAACTATATCTATAAAATTTAAGTAGGTCCTAAAATATCGATTATGAGCAACTGTTTATGTATAAATATTTATGCAAAAAGCTACAGAAACATGCTCAGTAGTAAAAAGTTTAAACATAAACCCGGTTTAGAAGCAATGGGCAAACGCCAAAGACATAGAACACAAAATCACAAACAAGAAACATAGAACAGCACAAAACTCTACAAACAGCACAGTGCATAGATACTATATATATATATATATCGGACGGTCAGTAAAATGTAAATTTACTGGGGGTTTAAACCAGTTTATGTGCACAAACCTCACTCGTATCCCAACAATTCTTAATAAAGATAAAACGCAAAAGATAAATCTTATCAAAGTATGCATTAACTTGCGGAAACTTATCAATAAAACAAATAATATTAATAAAACGAAAAGGTAAACCCCAAGTACTTCAATGATTAGAGATCCCAACTCTATCTGCAGACGGAGGGAAACAATTCAGAGCACCTAATGCAAATACTTTTCAAAGATACGATGCAGTCATCGTTAGAAACCAAAAGCTTCACACACAGTCTGCCTTAAAAGGTTTAAAACTGTGTGATCATAGAGTTTCATAATAAAAAGCATCATTGTACTAAAACTGGGAACAAATAAAGAAAAACATTATTAACAAGAGGGCCAAATGGCACTGAATCGCTCACCTGTCATATATTGCACATTGGTTTGATAAGAAATCTGGATGGTTCAAAGTAGTTAAGTTTTTTTAGAAGTCTGGGTCATTTTTTACCCCATTGCCAAAGTTTGGACAATAAAGGTAGAGGTCCACTTAATGATGTATTATGCCAAATAGCTCTAGTCCTTGTGAATTCGGAGATGAATTTTGTTAAAGCTTCTATTATATACAAATATTGAAAACCTAAGCCTATGAACACGGGTTGTGGCCAATTTTTACCCCAGGGCTAAAGTTTGAACACTCTTAAAAGTGGTCCAATAAACGATGCTTCATACCAAATATCTAAGGCCTTCGCCTTTTGGTTTCGGAGAAGAAGATTTTTTTAAGTTTTCATCATATACATATATAAGGAAACCCATGGCCGCCCGGGTGGGGCCATTTTTTGACCCCAGGGCCAAAGATTGAACAATATTGGTACAAGTCAACTTGATGATATATCATGCCAAATATCTAAGCTCTTGTCACTACTTGATTTTACGTGTGTATCTATATATGTATATTTGTTATTAATTGTTGTATGTGGCCCATATTGAAAATTGGTATGTGTACTAAATATGTTATCCAGTTTAAATTAAGACGTTACTTGTCTTTGTGAGTTTGGAGAAGATTTTTTAAGTTTTCACTATAACACATATAGAGAAAACCCATCAGCCCCGGGGTGTGGCCAATTTTGACCCCAGGGCCATTATTTGAACAAATTTTGTAGAGGTCCACTAGACGATGAATCATGCCAAATATCTAAGCTCTAAGCCACGTAAGTTCAGAGGAGATGATTTTTGAAGTTTTCACTATAAACATATAGAGAAAACCCATGACCCCCAAGGGGGCGGGGCCAATTTTGACCCAAAGGCCATAATTTGAACAATCTGTGTAGAGGTCCACTAGACGATGAATCAGGCCAAATATCTAAGCTCTAAGCAATGTAAGTTCAGAGGTGATTTTTGATTTTTTTTACTATAAACATATAGAGAAAACCCATAACCCCCCGGGGGCGGGGCCATTTTTGACCCCAGGGCCATAATTTGAACAATCTCTGTAGAGGTCCACTAGACGATGAATCATGCCAAATATCTAAGCTCTAGTCCAAGTAAGTTAAGAGCAGAAGATTTTTCAAGTTTTAACTATAAACATATAGAGAATACCCATGACCCCCCGGGGCGGGGCCAATTTTGACCCCAGGGCCATAATTTGAACAAACTTTGTAGAGGTCCACTAGACGATGAATCATGCCAAATATCTAAGCTCTAGGTCGAGTAAGATCAGAGGAGAAGATTTTTGAAATTTTCACTATAAGCATATTGAGAAAACCCATGACCCCCCGGGGCGGGGCCAATTTTGACCCAAAGGCCATAATTTGAACAATCTTTGTAGAGATCCACTAGACGATGAATCATGCCAAATATCTAAGCTCTAGTCCAAGTAAGTTCAGAAGAGAAGATTTTTGAAGTTTTCACTATAAACATATAGAGAAAACCCATGACCCCCTGGGGCGGGGCCAATTTTGACCCAAGGGCCATAATTTGAACAATCTTGGTAGAGGACCATTTGGTGATCCTACCTACCATATATCAATGGCCTTAGCCTTGTGGTTTGGGAGAAGAAGATTTTTAAAGTTTTTCCTTTTGGTTGCCATGGCAACCAGAGTTCTGCATGTAATTGAATTCTTTGAACAACTTTGATAGAAGACCACCCAAGGAACATCCTTATGAAGTTTTATTAATATTGGTCCAGCGGTTAAGGAGGAGATGTCTTTTAAGTAAATTGTTGACGGACGACGCAGGACGCACGACGGACGCCGGACAAAAGGCGATCACAAAATCTCACCTTGTCACAAAGTGACAGGTGAGCTAAAAATAAAAGCGATATGCTATTCTTTCCTTCCAAATGATTTGAAAACGTAAAATATTTGAAGAAATTTAAGTCACAGCCAAAACACTCGGAGTCAGTCAACACGTGTCCGCCAAAAACGGTTTTAAAGATAACATGAATTAGCAAATTCTTCATAAAAATCAAAGCACTGAAATTTTAGTTATGAAAATATGCTATATTCAACCCAATATTTTGTTTCAGGTATTCATCTTCATATACAAGAAGGCAAGTGCTCTTCAAAATATTGCCTTTATATCTATCTGCCCAACTGCTCGCTGGAAACATTTTAATTTTACGAATTTTCTTTAAAACATCACCATAAAAATCGGGATGAGCAATACTATCAGCAATGAACGATTTAAGACTACTATTATACTTTGATATGAGATTATAATGACCATTAACAAATTTAGAGAAAGTTTCTCTTAATTTAAAATATCGGAAACCCTGTTTTAGAAGTTTTTTCGTCATAAGTTTACTGCGAGAGCTGAATTATTTTACATCTGTACATATTTTAGCAAATCGTATTAACTGTGCAATAAAAACACCATACGATGGTGAAATAGGAACATCACCATCTAAAGAAGGGTAATTAAATATTTTAAAATTAAAATCATCACGTTTATCATAAACATTGATGCTCAATATATCTTCCTTTACTTCTAGTTGCAAATCTAAATAGGATGCTTTTAAAACGGATGTATTAGATTTATGAAGTTGCAATTGTGAAGGGTATATCGAATGAATGTTATCTGTAAACACAGGATTATCTAAACTTAGAATATCATCAATATATCTAAACGTGCTATTGAATTTATCCACAAGAGCTAGATCTCCAGACTTAAATAATTTTAACATATATTCACTTTCATAGCAGTATAAAACGAGGTCTGCAAGTAAAGGTGCATAATTGGCTCCCATTGGAATTCCAATAGTTTGCTTATATAAACATTTACCAAACTTTAGAAAAGAATTATTGAGTACAAAATTTAAAACTTCAATGACATCTTTGCATGTCCAATAGATATATTTATCTGAGCGATCATTAGTAAAATAAGCCTTTTTAACATTAACTGCCATGTAAGTAGTTTTCTCCATCGCAAAAGTTTTTTCGATAAGAGGAGTCAATTTGTTTGTAACTAAAGATTGTGGAATAGATGTATAGAGCGTTGAAAAGTCATAAGTATTAAGTACCGAGACTTTATACCGTCTATTTTCAAAATCATTAACTAAATCTAAAGAATAATTGATAGACCAAAAGAGATTAAATCCAGAATTCTCATAAACTTTACTACAGTATTTTTTCACATGCAACTTTATAGCAGTTAAGCAGGATGTAAGTAAAATTGAAACTTGTTTAGTAGAGCAAGAAATAGAATTAACAATAAATCGTGATTTATGCATCTTAGGCAACCAGTGTATTGTAGGAATGTTTTTATGATCATTCAAAAGAACTTGAAATTTAGCATTATAATCAATATGATTTTTAATAACACTTTCTTCATCGAGTGGGCTAGAGTTGTAAGTTCTGGAAGATTGTAACTCTCCAATAATAGTATTTACATAATATAAACGTCAAACTATGATTACCTCATAAGATGCTTATCAGCTGGTACAAATACAAGTTTTTATGTAGAGATTTGATATCCATTATCATCTTTGGAGTTATCGAAATAGACTTTGGGGGAAGTGCCAACGGATTATTGTTAAAAAACTCTATTTTCTTATCTATTAGGTACAATATTTTATTCATCCACGGTAATAAGGCATTTGGTTCAACCCCTTCTCTTTTGCACCAGCTTTAACTATATTTGGATAAAGTGTCTGTCAATTCTAATTTAAGACTAAAATGGATTTATAATGTCATGGCAATTACATATTTCTGTATATATGTACAATTAGTCCAACGTATTTAACTAAGCAAACGGTTTCTTTTTGAAACTACAATTGTCCTCATGTTCGGCGATCAACCCTGTAAAGGAAAGTGTATTCCTATATACAACAGCCAAAACCAAGCTGCGCACATGCATGATTCGTGATATCTTGAGAGCTATCGAGAGTTCACACTCTAATTAGATAGATTCGTATTCAGTGAAAAATAAAATACCTGTTTGTTGTTGCAAGCACTCTTGATCATTTCGAAGGAGTTGTCTTCGCGACAGTTCTGGTTGGATATGAGCACTGGGGACGTGTGTCCGTCCGTAGTATGCGTCGAACACAGATTTCTTCTTGCCAAGGGGACACTGGATGGTATCGTTCGAGCCCGAACATATGATCACATGTCACGAGTCTGATGTTGTTAAAAGTAAAATGCGTCAAATATTATCTTACACATTAACGTATGTGTTAAATGTTTTGTATTTATGCCGTACATAGGTTGTACGAGCTGGTGGCTGAAAAGAAACAATAAGTAATGTCAATAAAAGTAGTGGCATTGTAGGACACTATATAAGCACACTATCGATGTTGTCTTACTTAACATGCGTTCAGCATACTTCCAAATTGATGATATTTTTATTTCAGTTTATTTAACTTGTGAATAATAACATTGACATGATGCTAAAGCTAAAACATTTAATTAAAAATACCAACTATAATACAATTTACCACATGCTTTACCTTGTTTTTGGTCTTATGTTTAAGCTGTCGAATTCGTAACTTCTATCTGTAGGTTTTCATATCATTATGGATATAACCATCGCGCATTTGTCTGTATTGCACATGTGTTTTATCACAATATCACTCCGCATATTTATTAACAAATACAATGAAAACCAAACTCAGTAAATTGGTAATATTCCAGCAAGTACTTTGTTTACTTATCATTGTGTTTTTGAAAACAATCAATGAAATGTCTGATTTTATGAAACATTTTTTTTTGTGAAACGTTTATCATGTTCAGTATTTAAGCCGTGATAAACGTCATGAACGTTGTACAGCATTATGATGTCATCTAACCGATGTGATGTCAAATTTCATAGAAAGACAATTTCGTTAAAAGTATTTGTTTATGTCGGGTTTCCTACTGGATTTCATACATAAATCATGTTACGTTATATCAATTTTACGGGACTGAAACGATAAGATACATATAAAATATGTTTATTATTGATTAGTTCGGGTATTTTATTTTTGAAATGTTTGTAGCGTTTTAGCGCGGGAGCGGCATTGCTTTGTCAGTTTGTTGCATTCGGCTCTTCTGAAACGCAGAAGAATTAGGGATTCCTTGTATTTATACCATTCAAGGGCATGTGATTAAATAATTTGACACTCGCCATTATGTAATACAGACTTTCATTCAAATCGTCAATGAAATGTAATTAAGCTCACAAATTCCTAAACAAAATGTGTGTATTATTATGACTTGTGACAGATCCTCTATATCTGTTTGTCGCATCATGTGTTACATAACTAGCCAGCCATACCCATACAACACTTTAAAAGTCATAATATGTTTTGTTATAATATCCTCTGAACAATTAAAGTCAAGTCATTATTTTCCCTTAATTGCATTGTGTTAAACTAAAATACACAATTTTCTCTACAATAAAAAAAAATAAAATTGAAGATCAAACTGACAGCAATTTCCAGATGGATCTTCCCCAAACTTGCAGTAACATTCGCCTATGTTCGCTGTCCCACAATTCGTGTCAGTCAGTGTACAACATTGCTCCTCCTGAAAATGCCTTTCAAAGTCCCATTTTGAATTTGCAGAAAGAAAACGAGAAAAATATGTATATTTAAAATGATATGTACTGACAAAATGAACACTAAGACGTCGATGTAGTATGCATTATAGTTCGATTCCAAGAAATATGCTCCGCAATGAACTGTATCCATTTTGGTACCAACCATATAATACATCATAAGTGCATAGTAAGTGCTAAATAAGCTACATTGCGGCATACACCATATGTAAAGTAACCCATTATTATAAAAAAATATATGTTATGTTATGTCACTTATGTGGTCCTCGAAGGTTGTCTGTTAGACCTTACACCTATGCATGATATGCCCACCGTTGTGTAGTGTTATTCGCTGTGACATGCCATAATACTTATTTCTAAAAGAGAAAAAATATTCAAGTTTTGTATCGTATTAAAGGAGACAAAATGTTATTTTTCATCACAATCATTAGTTGTATGTTATACATTATAGGAAATAAGATACTGATTGAAATGTACAAAATGTCAGTGGTATAAGAAAATTGCTATAATTGTTTTGTTTTGGTCCAATTTCACACAACGGAAGTACTTGCAATATACTGTCAAACCTTTAAAATGCTGTGGAGGAATGTTATTCAGTTTGTCTTCGTGGTGTTTACGATTCTAGACCATCATACATTCTGTTTCGACAAAAACTAAGTCATGTTTTGATTTGACAAGATAAATGAGATACGCTTTTGAAGAGAAGGTATGAAAGGTATTCCATATCAAATTCGATCAATTAAACAACGTTAAATTGCTTAAAACCTTTTCAAAAGCTGAATTTTCACTTCTTAGTAAATGAGCTTTTGTGTAAATGCACAACTCATCTGGCTTTTGAACGCCCATTTCACTTTAATCCACGCGAATGTTATTGCTAGCTAATAAAATAAAAATATTTCCTATTCAAAAGATGGAAATTAAATGGAGTTAAGTGTATCATGGCCTGTTTATTAACAAATATGCTTTATTTACCAAATTTTAAATTAATTGACTGTTTGGTTAACCTTAAACTTTCAGATGTTGATTTGTGACCGGCCATTAAAGGAAATTTACAGATGAGAACTTGAAAAGGGTTATTATCAATCATAGCAAAGGAAATTTCTTCGTCTAAGCATTTTTCACAAAGAAATGAAAATTCATGACCAGATAAATTTCTTTTAATTCTTCTTTGCGTCGATAGAATCCCTCTGACCTTATACATTAATTTGCCGCTGGTGTTATATGTGAACAGGTTTCTCTTTTACGGTTAAAATGCACATATCAACGTATTACATAGTAGTCTTTGATTTTAATCGGAGTTAATTTCCTAGAAACTATTGGCAACTAGGCTAGTTCGACCGTGTAGTGTTCATTGTTTAATAAATAGAATAAATGCGGATCTACATACAGCATATGTAGTTGTCCCTATCAGCGACTCCGTTATTGCAGAAGCACTCTCCAATTTCATCATTGGTACTGCAACCATCATAATCGCCGATCTCGGAGCAACATTCGAACTGCCCTTTACATTCAGGATCTGAAACCAAAACAAATAAACCATTGTACTGTCCATTTCAATTATTACGCGAAAGAATGTGGAGTTGTTGAAGTTATTAAACAAGCAAAGACGACATTTTGCACTGTCTATTGTTTTTCCCTTGCACCTTCCAATCGTGTACAATTTATGTTTGCAAGAGACTTATAATAAATGTTATGGAAGGAGACCATTCTGCATTAATCACAAATAATATATGTTTACATATTATAATATGTTTTAATAAAGAATGAAATATAAATAAGTATATATTTTACTCCTCTTACATACCACATCTAGTACATTCTCCAGATGCACCCAAGTGTGAGTTCGTTGGACATTGCTTTGGACTTGAACAGATAATTGAATTTCGTGTCAGATGTTTTTCAAGCTAGATATGTAGTAAAAAGGGTTATGTAACAACAATATAATGTGACTTTAACAAATATATTTCCTTCGAACAATTTACTATTCACAAAATTATTCTAAATTTATAAAAAATGGTTGACATAATTACTCAATGAATTCTCTCCCTTGAATTATGATGTCGACATTTGAAGTTGTTCAATTTTAACCATTGTATTATTTTTCGTAAACAAGCATTAATTTTGCTAATTGAAAAACAACATAATTTGTCTTATTTTTGCCTTCGTCTAAAAAAGCAATTCTTCCTATATTATTTTCAAACTTTCAAACTTTTATTTCTTATAAGCATAAGGCCCAATATAGGGCAGCATTAGCATATACACAAAAAATATACAATATTACGTTCACGTGCTCACACATAGGGGACGACTTTTTTATTTATTAGGTATTTTTTGTTTATTATGTTTTAACAAATTAAAATAAGTTTTGGAAAAGGATATTGTAGTAATAGAGTACCGTACATGTAGAAGACAAATAAAAAAAGGGGGGGGGCAACAACTTTGGCTCACTAAAAAAAACTAGTCTCCTCAATTTAGTTGAGTGTAACCAGACTTGATGCGGCATCATATTTGAGTACAGGAAATCCGATTTAGAAAAAACGTGTTATTTTACGTGTGAATGAAAATTGATTGAACTACAAGGATTAACCGTTAAAGGATTAATCCGGTTGATCTTTAGAAGAGGTTAACAATAAGGTAAGTTTTCTTTTATTTGTTTTCCTGTGTTTTTACCGCTATACCGTTCAACAAATCAAATTTCTAAATAGTTTGGCAGCCTGCCCATGAAAATTGCGTCACCATGTCTGATTACAATTGTTGACATGCCAAATTTTATTAATAATATAAATTTCAATTTGATTTCGATTTTTTGTTTGTTTGTATTTTTAAATATATTATATATATAAGTTTTGTATTATTATTATTATTATTATTATTATTATTATTATTATTATTATTATTATTATTTACACTATCAAGTGCTGTATAACTACAAGTTATATATAAATAATTAACTTTATACACATGTACAATCATTAAACAGTTAGACATGGTACAACATATATCATCGTCACAGAGGCTTTTGTCATAAAATATTTCTTTTTTAACTTTATACATTACAAACATGGTAACAAATTATTCGACAAATACAATAGATGAATTGTATGGTTGCAAAACATACATATGACTATAAACAGTTCATTTTTTTTTTCTATTTTCAGGTTGCAGTTCTCACCTTGGGAGTATACATATATACATGTAAATACAAATCTTAAGGTGTGGACAACTCATTCATCAAACTGCATTTGTGCAATTATCTTGTTTTAGGCAAGAGTATCGTGACTTGGCTCCAGCTGGTGCCGGAACACAAACGGTGTCTGTAGGACAGTTATGATTCATACACTTGCCCAAGTACCCCTGAAGCAATATGCTATAGCTAATATACATCCGTCTAAGATCCTTTGAAACATGAAAATAAAATGAAGGCTATAATGCACTTAAAATACTGTTACCCAATGTGACTTGACCGTTTGTAATTAGGCCGATTTATTTAAAAAAAATATTGGGAAGCGCTTTTTCACGCGCAATTGTACAGAACATCACAAGATAACACGATGTTGAAAGGCAAAATAAGAAAATTTCATCTAACAATTTTCATGACAGGTTTGTGTTATCAATGTTGGCTTTCTTGTATAACATAGTGTTTTCATCATTTGTGCTCTTTTCCTTTTAAAATATTTATTCTGTCAATATTTATTGGCGATTATTAGACCATTTTATTTGTTTCACATTATTGCACCCTTGCATTTTTGTTGTCTAGACTTTAGAGTCTACAGTTCTTGCTATTTCGAAGTGAGCTGATATAACGTTTGGTATTTTATTTCCCTTTGTAGGCATGAAGTGATTTCCTTTTTCATTTGTTTTTATCAAACACTTTGTTATACTATGCTTCTGATAATTTTTACGAATACAATTTATGTTTTAAATATGTATCGACTGTTTAAAAACAAATGCAACGTCAGATTTTTGTCGGATGGGGCTAGAATATTGTGATTAATAGAGTTATGATAAACTTTGGCCTACTGCATTAAGAAGTTCTTAGCAATGTGATTAGCACGTCTTAAGAAATATAACAGAACCAGTTATCTAGTTCATCTCTGCCTGGCCATAGGAAATGAACACTAGATACATTGGGTGAGTTTTTATGTCAATAATATCTTAAGATGTTTGATGCAATAAACAAAATGCAAAACATGTAATTTAAGTAATTCAAACATAAACCCCACATACTGTGTACCAAGGGTTACAACGTGGCGCCCATCCGGATAACGGATGGCAACCTTCTACGGACCGGTCACCCAGGCACAGGATCATTTTATCAGGGTCATCATGCCAAGACAAGAATCAAGCATAGCATATCTTGAATGTATTGATATTTTATGAATGTTGAAATGAGCTTTTGTGGAAATGAGTGAGGATGGTCCAGTTTGAATTAATTAAATAAGTAACATGGTGAAGATGGTGAAGGTTCTTTCTAAATTCTGCATTTGTTTGCATATATAATTTCGTTCATACTACTTACAACATATTAAAACGTGTACCATTTGAAAGAGTAAACCTTTTTCTGTTGACTGCCTTGATTAAAATAGCATGACATGGCATACTGCGAAACAACATGATAAAGTGCATTCATAATAACGCGTTACCGGCCATGATGTTTCGTCGTACGCATGCTGAATTAAAAACTGCAATAGATTATAAATAAAGTAGATATCGGCTGCAGAAATGCTTTAAAAAATCCACGATACTGTTTGACGACGTTTAAGCGACGTCATCTAAAAATATGACCTCAATCGACTGTTGCATTGTGAAATAAACAACGTCTGCTCTTATTTAGTCACGCATGCTATGCATTTAAATCTGTCGTCACAAGAACGTTTGGAAATTCGCGCAAACATTATTAAAATTTTACAAAGAAATAGGGAAAACACCATCCGAAACGTATAAGCTACTTAAGTTGAAACGGGGAGAAAATTGCGTTTGCCGTGCGCTGGTTTCAAGTGGCATCGACGCTTTTCTTATTGCCGACAGTCCCATGAAGATGATGCAGGCCGTGGATGGAAGTCAACAATCAGACCGTCAGCCGTGACGTCAATTGAAGAGAAAGTGGTCTGCAAATGACTGTACGGGAGCTGTCAGGGTCTGCCAATGCCAGCTATGAAACCGCACTCATCATTCTGACAAACTAATTAAACATGCGGAAGGTATTTACTTTTATTCACTTCTTTTGTATAATGATTTTTATTTTACAGTAGTATAATAATACTTTAATATAGGATCGATTAGGGAATATTCTAATTGTTGCAAATCATTGTGATGAACAATAAAATGTTATAAATTGTTCCAAGTTAGGAAACCACAAACAGTTATTGTTATCATTTTAAAAATCACAAACTCGTATTTTAATTATCTGATAGCCGCTGTTCATGCATTTGAAGGTGCACGCGCGCTGAGTGCCACGTATCTTGACCGATATTGAGTGAGACAGGCGCGTGGAGGAGTCGGGGGAAGTTTCTACGGCGTATCAGGAGGAGCAATGAGAGAGTACTATCGGGATATCATCTTCAACAAATGGCAAAAGAGACACGAACGCTGTTTACAATGGTGCCTACTCTGAAAAAAATGAGATCACACCAGACATATCTCATGCACATTCAGGATAGGCGACGTCGTCGAACAGATCACGACGCGGGCCGACAGCGCGATAGTGTGCGTTTTCAAGTGGCCGTGATATGATGTAGGAGAGACAGATATTTCTGATATTTACAGACGCAGATGAGGATAGAGCGACGTTTTTATTGATATGTGTTTTTAATGCATGTCTTAAACAATTAATGATATAAAAACAGTCTACATAATTATTGATCATCCATCGTATTTTTATTCATAGGAAACATAAGTTATAATATTCGTAATCGATTTGACAGCCGTACATCTTGGTATATATATTTAAATAATTATTTTCTACTGTCTAGATGTCCTGATGCCCTTGATTGGCTACAATATTTACAACTAAAACGTCTTAATAAACTTAACACATTGTTCAACAGGTTATTGCTTTTCTTACTGATCTACTATATATATATACATATATAGAAAGGAGAGGAAAATCTAGCACAAACAACGCATATCCCATTATTGGTTTTTACTCATATAAATAAAGTAATATTTTGAACAGAAATGGAACATTAATTTGTCTGTGTCTGTGCGCGCTCTCGCGCGCGCGCGTGTGTGTGTGTGTGTGTGTGTGTGTGTGTGCTTGAACCAAATATATAAATTAATTATATTGAATCATAATTATGAAATATATTCATACCAATGTAATTTATGGAATGTAAGTGATGCAATTTAATTTAAATATATCTATTGTATATATAAATTTTACATAATGTTTTTAATGAATTAAGGTTTTTAATGACATTCTTCTTATTCTAGAGAGATGCAAGAACGCTTACGCAGACTTCAAAAACGGGAAACCGGTCAGTCCGGATATTCCTGGGTATGCAACTGAGTTTAGCTGTGACCCAGGATACGTGAGCAACATTCCCCGTCTTAACGAAATCATGTTCCAGTGTAGGTTTTACCGCAAGAGAGGAGACTACATTTGGTACTCTCTGGACGCACAATTGAACGGAAAAACTATTGGAGGACGTGAAATGCTTTCAAGGTACGTCAATCTTTGAGGTATTTTCGTATGATCAAGGTGTTAAAATAATCACAAAGTTTGTTTTTTCACATGACAGAAATAGTCAAAATAACACAGTCTTAATTCTAAATATGGTATGTAGGATATCATCGAAAATGGATTCTTAAGATAAACCTTTATAAGGTAAGATCCTGACGCTTATATATATTTCGAGTTCTTGGTTGGCATTTATAATTGGTAATTCAGATACACTCGTATTTATTGCAAATAGTAACAAACAATAGCATTAAATGAAAAACGTTTAATGTATACAAAAAAGTGAAATACTATGCATGACAATGATATAGATCAATGAAAAATAAATTCAGACATAATGATCGAATATGGTGATGATTTACAGAAACAATGTTAACATCCACCGTCCGTATTGTTTGCCTTAAATACTAGGCTTCTTAACAAACAAGTTAGTTTTTGAGTGTTTTGGATCAGATTGAACATTTTGGCAACTTTATTTTTTTGTCTTGGAACGAGCAAATATTTGCGAAAATCATTGGAAACCAGTTATATAAGACTGCTGAAAAAAAATTAGATCGAAGATTTTTATATTTCGGTTCAAATATTGATGTTTTATGCATTTTTGTTTAACCGTTAGCAACGGTTTAAGACATAAAACATTAATTTTAGAACGGAAATATGAAAATCGAAGATCAGATATTTTGTCAGCAATCTTATAGCATTGGTTTGCAGATATTTACGCAAATATTTGCTCTTTCCAAGGCAAAAAATAAAAAAAGGTGTAAACATGTTATATCTGTTAGAGTGCAGCTTTAAATGTGAAACGTTCGCAAAGAAATTATTCGACCCGATTTTAAAAACTCCCCAGAGTATATTTATACGCTTGTAGGAACCAAGACGTGTGCTGACCCAGAGAAGATATCCGGTAGCGAGCTACCAGGGAATATGAACATCACGCTGCTCGCACAACGATCTCTTGATATTGTCTTCAAGGGAAACAGCCTTAAACGGGACGAAGCGCTTCCAGGAGAAAATATTATGTTTGAATGTCAAAAAGGGTACCACTGGGTTACATTGTAATGTTTAAAACATTAATAATTTTAAGTACGCATGTCATAGGCAATAAACGTTGGTTTTGCAAATAGATAATTCTTCAGGCTGGTCTTATATTACACATATATTGTTTGAATATTACCACAAATCGAAATACTAAACGGGTTCTAGGGTAGCTCAGACATATATCATTTAAAACAGTTCAAAACATGTGTTGTATGCCCATATTGTGCATTGTCGGATGCCCCCGATACACACAACACTATGCTTCGTTGTGTACCGTTAGTAATTTTGCTAGGACAGTCTCGTAATCATGAATAATTAATGAGGCATATTATTGGTTCCGCAAAGTACCAGATGCTTTACGATTGAAACATATTCTGGGCATTGCCGGAGTTAAACCAGGTCCGCCCTCTCAGCACAATACTATATAGCAGCAGTCAAGGCCACACGGCCACGGAGGATACTGACATTGTTTTTTAATAATAATTGAGTGTAACATGCGAATTCATTGGAAGAAGAGATGTCTCGTGCCTCATGCATATTCATTAAAACGTGACTTTTCTCGGTCAATTGTACCACGGTATGTATGAAGTGTAACGGAAGAAAATATTGTGGTTGCCGTTAGCTGTGTGTTAGGCCATATTCACCGGAACAGGTTTATTCTTAGATGATTCTCCCTGTAATTTCTATTTAATCATTAAAAGGTAGACAAACAAACATATAACAAGCAGCTCGCATTAGGTTATTAGGTTAGCGAAGTGGTAAACGCACTCGCCTCTCACCAAGGCGACCCTGGTTCGACTCCCGGCCTGGGCGCATGTGAGTTTTGGTAAGTGGTCACCAAGCTGGATAAGTGGGTTTCTCCGGGCACTCCGTTTTCCACCACAACACAAGACCACACTCTCGCGCAACATCGTGCCATCAAGAGTGACTTAGTATAAATTATCATAACTTTCTTCACAATTGTTGTAAAATATATAATATTTAAATTAAGCAGCTTGCTCTGTTATGATAAATATTACGTCCACATAATCTTCTAACAATCTTAAACGCATTTTAGCTCACTGAATAGACATTCTGGGTGATTTAGTCATGATTGAAAATCCAATCTGGCACACCATGCTAGATAAGTCATGCGCAAAAACGCGTCATTACTATTTTCTGTAATTCGATGGTTAATGAAAAGTATATTAATTTATCTCAACAACGTGCAATTAGATATTTAAGTATGCAAGACTTAAAATAAAATTTAAAAAAAAATGCCATTTTATTTTTTGACGTCAACAGTGATTACAATTATTCCGCTTTATGAGGTAGCTACACAATGCCGCCACCACTTGCTGGTTAAATCTACAAAATAATACGTTTTTCTTCGTATTTTTTTCACTAATTGATAATAAAAGGGATGCAATAAACATATCAATCCTGTGTTCCGGTCTGAATCAAAATATCCCACCCTCAGGCACTTCATATGCCTTCGGATTGGATTGTTTTATCCTAACCGGAAATCCCTGATAGATAATATTATTCCTGTGAAAATGGAAAAATTCCGTCCGGTACCCCTATGCCAAATCATGCACAGCAACTATTTTATTTCTATTTTTGATACTGTATGATTTACTAAAACAACATTATAACATTCGATTCGAACCGCGCAATAATAAACATAATTACAAAATGAAAACAAATCAATGTTAAAACGCGATATTTAAAGGCCCTATTTGACGTCGACCTCGATATAAAATGAACGCAATTTTTGTGTAATTCAGGTATGCAAAATAAACGTTCAATCGCGTATTTGCGGATGGGATCGTTAAGTTGAGTTGAGTTGAGTTGAAGTCCGACCTTTGGGAATTCTGCGTGTCCGGTTACTCGGTAAACCGGCTAAAGTTCTTTCCCTCGGGTCAGATTTGTCCATCCGGACTGGAAGCACATGCTAGAAATTATTGTTCTTCTATGGTAGCTATTATGATAGGAACATCATGTCGAACAACTTTGAAGCTCCTAGATCATCGAAATATTTGACTTCCGCTTTGTTTTCAACTTATTACGAGCAATATCGTTAGTGTCCGAAAAGCGCCTATTCAACTCCCGATTTAAAACCTTTGCAAAATGGAAGTTCTGTAAAGACAAAGTATGTATCATATTTTTTCCGGGACCGATGTGAAAATCAGAAGCTCGGCAAGCAATCTACCTAAGGCTTTCTCACATGCCCTCAGCTATGAGTTTCCTATCCTGTACCCAAATGGAATGAACTTACATTACATTGATTAAAAGTATCTAATAATATGGCAAATCTTACAAAGATTACATTGTAAGGCTCTTCAAAGTTCGTGATGGAGCACAAAGGCGCCAATCCTGACCCGCACAACTATGATTATTACTATGGAGAAGACAACAAAGTGGATTCAACCACTGAGCTTAAGTGTGCGGAGGACGGGGAGTTGAAAAGAAGCGGTGAATTCAACAGACCTGATATCAACTTCGGTTTGTGCCCGCGTAAGTAAAATCCAATTCAATGCCTAAAAATGTATTGACAAGAGTTTTTTCCGTCTGTTTAATTTAAATGTTTAATTGAGAAAGTTTAAACATCTGAAATGATTCGAATGATTTATTGATGTATTTTTCCGCATGTAACGGCGTAAATGTTACTTAGTTTTGTATTTGTTTCAATGCAAGGGGATAGAAATGCAACATATCTTGATAAGCCGTGTTGTATGCCAGAGGAAGTAATCATCTTATACTTTGAAAGAGACCCAAGCGGGGTTAAAATAAATTCCAATATTGGAAACAGTGAAATTACAAACAAAATGATATTTTCACCTCCCAATATTTTTTCTTATTTAGCTCGGCGACTTATAATTAAAATTCAAATAGACCATGATGAGAGTGGTAAAATCGTTTATCTACTCAACAAATGTTTTTAAATCATACTTTGATTTAACCATTGATACTAATTTCAACTGTAATTGCCATTTGTATTCAGCAATAACATGTGACGCAACGTATCTAGAGGATTTAAGTCACGGACATATTATCAACTTCCACGAGCAGTATCACTTCAACGAGGTATTAGTGATTGAATGTGATTTAGGCTACAAGTCGACCAAACTGAAGTGTTTAGAAAAGGATAGTTTCAGCAAGGAGAGCATAAAATGCGAAGGAACATATCATTCATAGGCGAAATAGTTGCGTAGCCACACTTGTACGCATATTTTACTTGTACGTCGTGTTCAAATATCGTTTTTAGGCTGTATGCCACTAGGCCTGCAAATTTTAATAACCGTATCTCGGAAATCGCATCGACAGATCGACATAACGTTTTTAACTTTTGGCAAACTAATGCGCGCACGGGCAGAAGGGTCAGCCCCAGCACGGTTAGAACTGCTGTGGCCAACGACCTAATTAACATTAACATTTACAGCAAAAATACCTAGTAAACAGTCGGCTCTAATTGCTACTGACTGCGTTCTGCTTATTAATTAGCTTGCTTAAAGATGCGCTGTAATGAGTTTTCAATCTATCTTATGCGGTTAATATAGTTCGAATAAGCTGCTAAAAGTAGCGCTGTAATGAGTTTTCAATCTATGTTATGCGGTTAATATAGTTCGAATAAGCTGCGTTTTGCGTAAATTAACGCAATTAAAATTGTATAAAATTCAATAATTTTAATATCGGTGAGTTACAGAACGCATTATAAAAAGCTGAATCGGCAAATAGTTTCAAAATGAACGGGTACTGAATCAAATAAATACATGTAATATATATCTGTGTTTACAGTTTGCTGCGGCCGAGGACAGATTATATCTACATGCACATTGTAGTTTTGAATATAATCTAGGTCATCGCATTCGGACAGGTTTTTTCCCCGGAAATAAACTTTGAGAATTCGTCAAAGCCCGGAAACTATGGATCGTTGTATGATTTAATTAAATGCTAATAATGCGTAATATATATAACCATAATGTTTAAAATAAAATTATAATACTTCATTTTATCATACAATCATTTTTTGTTGATTTTTGTTCATTCATAAGTATATTTTCTATATTTTAAATTGCCTAAATCGACTCTAAGTTGACATGTTTTATTGATATTGGTATTTATACTTGTGTTTGTTATATAGGTGTCGCATTAAACCATTCTCTTGCGTAAATACATACTTACAACCTTTTACCATTACTAAATGCATATTATATACTGTTAACATAAAATCGAATCGCGTAAAGCGTTGACAGGCTATCGACCTGCTACAATATGTGTCATAGTCAGGAAATGCCGAATAAAACGGTAAGTGTGGGAATATTTCTAAGTTTTCTCAGTAATTTGAATCCGACAGAAATCGCATGAATGATCCATATAATTCTAATACATGCAACTCAGAATGTAAAATTATTCGACGGTTTTATATCTTTAGCATGGCCCGTGTTCGATAAAGAGATCGGATTGCAATTGACAAAATCTCTAGAGACGGGCATCGAACAAGTGATGTTAGACTTTAATACAACAGAAAACAACAACGCAATTGATTAATATGAAGGCACTGTGGGCGGAACGATAGATGTTGGAAATGAATTCGGAGTTGATGTTTACATTGTCGTAGATGTTTCAAAAAGCATTGACGATTCCGAGTATAATATGACGAAGGAATTTCTGAAGGCGTTACTACCATATGTAAGTCATGTCCCCTTACAAATTCTCTAATTCGATTAGAACCAGTAAGTATAAAAATATGCCTGTTCTTACCCCGATTCTGTCGATGATCTTAATACTCCTTTGTTTGTTTGGTTAAGACATGCTTTGAAAATCGTTGTAAGCAATTGTTTAGTTAAATAAGTATGTTAAAATTAATCATTTATTCCATTTTTTTGCAGCTTGGTATAAATGATAGTGGATACGGCACCAGATTGGCACTGTATTACTGTGCATCTACATCACAAAAAATATTTAATACACATTACGCAAAGGGAGCATTTGAAGATTACAGCCAGGCACAGTTAAAAATCGATGAAATAAAGATCGATAAAATACAAGGGAACATTGGTAACGTCTCCAATTTTCAAGAGGATAACATTCAGATTGTTTAACAAAAAAGAAACTATTAGCTTATACAATGCTAAGATCGATTATCATTTCGGAATGTATTATATTATGTAAAAATAAGTTTACTCTGTGATTTTCTTATAACATTTGTGACTTAGTACTGTCTTAGATACTTATGCGGTCGACCACTCGCTCTGGTTAAAATTCATTATTTATGATGAAACACCTATATTTTAATCAATATTCTATTATATAATTTTGTACATCTTTAAACTGTTGGACTTTTAAAACGAATTTCCTTGAACAAATGTCACCCAGAATGGTTAACAAAAATCAATAACAAAATACATTTTTATTGTATGACAACAACGAAGTGTAATGAACAAACTTATCATCATTTCTTTGCGTTGTGACGCCCTAGCATGCAAATACTGAGACTTAAAACTCACCAGGTTGATATTCTGAAAATGAGTGTTTAAATCTTATCAAACATGCCCAATAATACTTTTAATGCACAAATTTTAAACAGTTCACCAACAGGCCTTAATAATAAAAATAAATAGTAAATCACGTATATTCATATATATATAGTTTACGAGTAGCACAGCCACATGGGTAACTATAAAGTATCTATGATATCCTCCATATAGTATCTGATTGGTTAGAAAATCGAATATACTTGATTGTAATAGATAACAGTTGTATTGGACAGCATTAGCCTTTTATATCTCTAATAAACAAACTTACATCAGTAACTTAAAAATTAAATTGCAGGAAGTGGTAGAGCTATAAGGAATGCCTTAATCGAAATTCTGGTCGATATTGAATCAAAACGTTTTATAACTGAATTTCGAGATGCTCGACAGATCATTATACTTATAAGTGATGGTAAGTTTTATATGGACCTAATGTGATACATGTTTATTTATAATCGCAATAATATGCTAAATGAATGTTCTGGTATTAAGTGTGTAAAGATTGCGATGGAATTCAGGATTCTCCAATGTGTCAATATAATCAATCATATATATGTAAATATATCGTTTGTCATGGTCTGCTTATAACTATAAAACTATAATCATAATTTTAATCATATTTTTAGGGCAGTTTTCTCGGTTTGGTAATCCGAAATCTGTAGCAGAACAAATTAAGGACATGGATACAGAAATATTTTCCATCGCGTTGGGAATTAAAGAATCAATTGATGGAAGATCTCTCATCGGATATTAAGGGACAGAAACACTTTTTTAAGATCAACGCCGCGACAAAGGATGACCTCAAATGAACAATCGACTTGATGATAAATCCAGGTATGTTGTTTTATTTGATCTTACAGTATATGCTTTCGCCCATAAACGCTTTGATTTTAAATAACTTGCATCATTATGACTGCCCTTGAAGGAAGGGATTTTATTTATTTTTTTTAAATTTGTGCCGGGTGCAAGAATGATATATATATTTGTCCACATTGCTGCAGATTTATCTCCCCTTGTATATATGTTTCTTAAAAAGTAGTCGTTTTCCATAGCACAACTAGATAACGATAGCCGACTGGTAAGAACTAAACGGACCTCCTCATGTGGATATACTGTAATGTTAAGTGGTGCACAGTGCTGGAATTTTATTATTTAAGCAGGAACGTCAAAGCTATTTTGCCTTCTGATATGCATTTGTGCTCATGAACATCAAGGAAGATTTAAAATCATTTCTGCCAATTCTTGCATCATAACGTACAAACACCAAGGCAGATTTTAAATAACATGTATAATTTAATGAAATTGTGCTTATTAAAAGGCATGGTATTTTTTAATTATCATACAATATCATATGTGCCTTTCTCTGTGTTGCATGTTCGAACATAAACGCCAAAGAAGGTTTAAAATACTGTTCATTAGTATATTTGGATTTCGGCAAAAAACGCCAACGATGAAATGTGTTATTGTTCATAAACGGCAAGCATACATTTCTTCATAGTTATTATACATGTGTCATAGTAGAATACGTTATATAAGACAACATTATACATACACATTATTGCAAATATGGCTTCAATTGAATAAGAAAATCCAATGATTGATTGATTGATATATATATGAATGATATCATAGACAACTAGAACACAAATGTTTATACATACATTTTTTTAGCTGAATATGACATAAAAGACATGTTATGAGTAACCTTCTCGTAAAATACTTTTTATTTAAAGACTCGATGAAACATGGGCATACGTCTTTATAACATTTCTGTATTTTAGCTTCAGTAGATACGTCTTGTGGAGCAACAAGGGCTTTTCTGACAAAGATAACTACTCAAAATGCATCCATGTATGATACATATGCCCATAGACACGCATGGCCTTGGATGGTTCAGTTAAGAAGTGTTTGTATTTTTCTTGGCTTATTGGTAAACATTCATAAGTATTAGCTATATTCACATATGCAAATGCATTTGATTAAAGGATACCTAATAAACTTGCATTAAGAGGAATAAGTCTAAAGTAAAGAAATTTGGAGCATAAATCTCGCTGTTGGATTTTGATTTTGAAATTAGATAAAAACTGCAAATATAACTATGATATTAAATTAGCAACGCAGTTGAATTTAATGATATTTCCAACATGATACGGAGCATGTATGCGGTGGATCGCTGATCAACAACCGGTGGATTTTGACGGCTGCCCACTGCTTTGGACCCAATCCTCAGCTCAAAACGATCCGCTTCAGTAATTAATTTCGTTTAACAATATCTAATTGTTAAATCATATTCACTATTCTTTTCCGAAAAAAGGTGCGATTGCACTTTAGTTCAATGAGAATGTTGATGCTAAGTATGTTGGTTTTAATACCTCTGATAATTTTTTCACGTCAACACATATATATATAAAGTCGGAGGACAATAGACACTGTAATCCCAACAGGGTTTGTAAACTGGGCTTTTCCCTGTAGTATTAATTGTATTATTTTCTCGAACAAGTTGGATGACTGCAAATATGACTGCATTTAATTTCTCACAATATTTTTTGTCATTCGAATTCTTCTGCATTTACTGCACCAACTGATTAGGGTAAATCGCACCCATTCGTCGGCAATTTCAACACACGGGGAGGGGGGGGGGGTTACAGGGTCACCACTGATTTGTATTTAAAGATTTGATTTGTTTTAAAAGCAGGCATTGTTATTGACTATGATATTTAAGTTCTATCACTTGCTGTAAAACACATATACATATATTACGTATCTACAAAACACTTAATCGTTATTCGTTAATGTTATAAATATACGTTGAGACAATTCAGTGGTAAAAATACTGGACTAGACTTGGCACTAGGCAGACTTAGTTCTGGACAACATATAGGGCCATCAATGAGTATGGTTTACTAAGTTTACAACTGTTTTTATAGGTCTATATATTTTATCAATTTTAGAAACATTAGAAAGAGATGCCACGAGCGATTTTATTGGGAACCCACTAAATCTCAAATACAAAAATAACAAATTTGCAACCGGAGAGAACCTTTTTATCCATCCAAAGTATGACGATGGCACAAAAGCTTTTGATCTTGCGCTGATACGCCTGAAAAACGCATTGAAGTTTGATGCAGATATGCATGCGTTTTGGAATGACGATCTGAAAGGTTATCATTTGTTTAATGCGTCTTTTGTTTAATAATAAAAAAACATTAATCCTTAATAAAGGTTTACCGGTCTAAAATGTGACTGACCGTCATTGATGTATATAGTTCAAACACGTCGTTACATACTTTACTTTTTCTAATCATCTTATTAATATTTTAGTATACGTTTTTTAACAAAGTACATTTTGCGTTTAATATATATATATTTTTTTATTTTATGACAAACACTTCATACACTTTTGTTCTATTTGTTTAATTATTTGCTTTATTTTTCTGTTCAAAGGTGAATTGGAAAACTATGATTACCAAAAGCTTTTTGAGGAAGGCACATATGGTGTGGCCACCGGTTGGGGATTTGTAGATAAGGACTGGAAAATAAAACCTGAATTTCTTAAACAGTTGCAGATGCCAATTCAAGCTACGTGTTCTAAAAGTTTAAAGCCCAATGATACCATACCTGACTACAATATCATGTTTTGTTCTGGAGACAAGAGTACGTTTATTGCCGTTATTTTTCATTTTCGCCGTCATATTAATTTTTACTGAATGTATAAGTGATATTATCTGTTTTCTATTTTTGTTTTACCTAAAGCAAGTCAGTTTATTAAACTGTACATTAATAACGAACATTGTGAATCATCGAAGTAAGTGCTATCTACATGCACATCTAAATTAAATGCAATGCAAAATATAATGATGCGGCTGTATCACACATAATTCATGTTTTATTTGTAGTTAAGGTTGGCGACAATTTCCAGGTGGTTGACACATGTCAAGGTGACATAGGGGGTCCTTTTGTGGTCAGCACACCGACAGAGCCAAGAAAATACATCCAAATAGGTGATTATTCTAGTCAAGTACATGCATAGTTTAGTCTAGTCATAGGGGCATTTTAAATTTGTGCAGACACACAAGCGTATCCGGGAGGGGCGCATCCGGTGCGCGCCACCCTAAAATCGAGTTTAGTTTGTATTTCAATAAAAGAGAACAAGGAATAAAATACACACAAAATGCACCGTTTCGGACAATAAATTGTTAAAAATAAATTGCATTACTTTGAATCCTGGATTCGCCCCTGAGATAGCTATATTGTGATAGTTGCATAAATGAAGGTTATAAGTATTTGTTCTGGTTCATGGTACGAAACCCTACTAATTCCAGTGTAATACACCAAGTATATCAGATATGTCAACTGAAGTATGTCATTGAAGGTGTTCCTGCGATGGGCTAAAGACCATATTTTTCTTCTTTTCTTCTCTGTTTTCTTTAAAAAATATTTATATTCTTTAGATCTTGCTAACTCAGCGTGTAAAGGTTAAATACTAATAGAATTTACCCTAATATTAACAGTTAGGAAATAAGTTTGAATTATCCTAACGCTTAACTTGTATAGAATCATTATAATACAGTATGTAATTCTTAACAGTTTATGAGCAAAGAATGTCACAATAAGTAGCTTTAAAATAAATAGACAAATATATCTACCCTACATGTATTTTTGAATTTGATAAAACTGTCTACTGATAATACAGCAACACTCCATCATTCTATTTAAACCCTCTTATCGATCTCGTTGTGTTTAAGATTTTAGTTTTCATGTTAAGACAACAAACGACTTTCAATATATAGCATGTATCAACACAATAATTGCCATTTATCAGTTACACATTTTGCCTAAATCATTTTTTACAATACTATTATTTTAGCGATAATCGTCAATACAATATTTACCACAATAATTACCAACAATGCACTCCTAATTGTAGATTCTCAATATTGATATAATTGTATGCTCTTCCTGTACAAAGGATCATTATTAAATTTCATTGAAAGTTCATACCTAGACTAGATAACATTTTGATATAACATGCTTACTGCCAAAACATTAAGAATAAATCACTTTTAACTATTCTCATTTAATATGAAACCTTATATACCTTACATCAGTGTTAACTTGTACATTGGTACAAACACATTCACACTATTCGAAAGTACACTTGAAGAATGATTGTCCTGTTTCTGTGATGTTCCAATGTACTTTTCTATTGTCTATGGTTCTGACATTCACTTGAAAACAATGACGACTAACGCAAAATAGCATAAATACAATGTACCTTAATTTCAAGTACACAACGACCGGATACCAACATCACATGTTAACGAATTATTAAGCCGGAGGTACAGTGCTAACTCTTAATTGGACTAGACACCAGATGGTCGAAAAATTGGCAACAACAGTATTTTCTCGCAACAAGCCTAAAACTATCCACGACTGCTAGGAGGAGGCCGAAAATACATAATTTTACATGATTGAATATAAACGCGACAATGACGTTGCTGTCTCATCTGTGCGTCCCCGTTTAAAAAGCGCATGATGGTTTTCCAGTTTAAATTATATTTGTTTATGAGTACAGACAAATATACCGACGCTATCTTTTAACATACTTGGATTTACGTGGTCGACAACCCCAGTACATTTCGATTTCACAAAATGCACAAAAAGCGAAAGATGCATGTAGTATAAGTGATCTCATACACTAGTAAGTAAGATTACGTTGTACACAGCGATGTCAATTGTATGCAAGATTTTGACAATATTCTGTTTTTCTTGCAATTGTGTCATCTGGTGCCTAGTCCCTTTAAGAGGTACGATAAAGTCCTTCGAAATCATTCAACTAGCCGCAACAAGGTTTCAAATAATGTCATAATCAAGTATCATTGTACAAACTAGGGAGCAAAATCAATATAATTAAACAATTAGTAAATATATAAATGCTGTGTAATATTCTTCGAGATGTAAACACAAAATGAAAAATGGTCTTAAAGGACATTTTCCAAAACGGCACATTGCAACTTTCCAACAAAACGTCACTGATTAATTTCTATTTTAAGTGCTTTGCAGACAGTTTGAGATAGTCTTAGACCTAGAACTGTAGCAAACAGCTCAAATCTTGGAATACTTCTTTAATTCAATAGGTGTAATATGTCTTTTGCAGCAACAAACGTCACACGTCAGATAAATTTCGTTAACATGTTTACATCTAGAGTAGATGTAGATAACAAATTCATTTGCTGCTGGTGATGCATCAACTAATGTATGACAAATCATGTACTTCAATTTGTTGTCACAAGTTCCACTTCTCAAGGTATACGTGTCAGTAGTGTGATTGGTAGTATAACTACTGTTCTTAGTATTTCAGTTCATTTAACAAATTCAGAAACTCGCTGTCCACATTTTCTGTAACATTTTCATCACAACCACTTTGTAGAATTTCCTGCATGATTTCTTAAGCTCTCATTATGTAGGATGCTTTAAATTCTAGGGGATCTAATAGTTTTTAAACATTTCCCTTTGTCAGACTTCTTGGTATGTTCGATTCCTCTCAAACTTTGAACACAAAAATATCATATTTCCTTGGAAGCATTGATCCTAAAGGCTTTGACAGTTGGTATAGTTCCAGTTCTTTGATAAGTTTCCGCTGTTCTGCCTTCTTCTTGAATTTGCTTTATTCAGTATACAAGGGATTTTGTTATCCACCTTCTAACATGCATTCCTGCTTTGTTCCGATTCCTTTTGAAACGAGACATAGCTCTATTGCTTCATCTGCGTTATCAGACAAATCTATGCTATCATCCATATAAGTGGAGTTTAGAATTGTAGCAGAGGCCATTGGATAATCACACAGTACTGCATTGCGATAGCTTACGCACTATGCTAATTAAGGTGACACATTTATCCCAAGCAATAGTCATGACTATCTCAATTGGTTTCTCTGAGGATAGTCTCCATAGGACTCTCTGAAATTAATGATCTCTGCTTTCAAGCTCTCCTCTCAAATACATCTAAGCTTTCTCACAAACTCTCACATCAACTCTCACATCAACTGGTTTCAATCCTTAAGCTTCAAAGTACATTTAACAACTTTCTTTGAAGTTTTAGTTCTCAACTAAAGCATTCATTCAAACTTATCTCGTCATGTTTGCACGAAACATCCGATACAGTTCCGTCTTTTTGACGTTTACCTTTCATGCTTTATAAGTGAAAACTGTGGATTAATCAATCTCTTTTTTCATTAATTCAAAACAGAAACCTTTTCTTCATTTAAGCGTGTGTATTCTTGTTTCAGTTCATCTATTTTTTAGCTTTTACTCGGTAAGCTGTAATATTCTAACACCACTGTTGTATTGCATGGAAATGATTCGTTGTTTTTTAAATGGCAAAGGAACAGTTTAACAACATTTACATGAATTAGGAAGACATTTGTCGTATTGTTCACACTTTTCTAAGAGTATTGTTAACTATTTATATTGGTCCAACGCATTTCACACATAGTTGTGTAAATCCAGCGATTGGTTCACCCTTTTCACTAACAATCTCTTTATTCATCAATTAACGAATTTCTCTCCCTATCTGTATTGTTAGCTTTCACTATACTTGAATGCAATATATTTTGTGTGCTTTACACTCAATGATTCTGATTGTTCATTATTCACAATGGATCATTCGGTTAGATAGAGCTCTCCAGCTTGTACCTTTACAATAAACCACGCATTTCTAGTAATTTTTCATTTTTTAACAACAGTCCTATGCCCATCTGTCTTTTACTGGCATTGGTCTTATTTTGTTAGCATCCACACAGCTTGTGCAAATCAGTACATACGTATCAATTTCTTTCTTCAATTTTTACAAAGAACTATTACTGTTTTGACATTATACTGATAAATTTTGGCGATATCACGTTAAATCGTTTGTTAACTTATTTAAACTTTATGTTTAAACTTTCAGCTACTGAGCTTGTTACTGTAATTTTCATATTAATATTGTACCTTCTTCTTCAACTGTTTAAAATATTAAAATGAACCATCCTGCATATGTCTTTCATTTTTCATGTCTTTGAGATTAATTTATTGCAGTATTTAATTAATCTAAAATATTTTCAAGATCTTTTACACTTTCGTTTCCAAATGCGGAAATGTTATCCAGTTATTTCAATAATTGGTTTACAAGACGTTTCGAGTTAAGATAACAAGTCTATTTTTCTATAACGAATATCAGGACAATTATCTAATATAATGTGTTACGCTTTGATATCATAATTTAAAAAAAAAAATGTAAAAAAAAAATGTGTCGGAGACCGGGTTCGAACCCGTGTCGTCAAAATTGCTGTCCTGACTGAGGCACGGCGGATTACGCTAAATCATTGATATACTTAAGCTATATACCTACCTCGGTAATATCACGTGATAACACCGACTAGCCAATCACGCATAAGAAATGAATTCTACCTGGTAGACATTTCCAGTAATCTTTTTTAATGGAACAATACGAAATAACTGCTAAACTTAAATAAATTGTAAACTATGTGGTACTTTATTTGTAAGTTTCAATGCATTGTACACATCGATGCCAAGTTTATGTCAGTTTTCGACAATTTTCTTTTTTTTTCGCTATTTTATCATACGGAGTACAGCCCCTTTAAAGCTTCCACTATTAAGAACTGTTTTAAATGTCGAAGTTTGATCGTATTGGCTAGATCAATTACATATGCTATCGCTACAATTATTGTTTTTTCGACTTAGTCTTATAGCACATTTGCATGAATGGTATCAACAATATCATTTGAAAGTTATATTTTAATTAATTTCTTGCTCTTGTGTTAGCTTTTTCTGTTGATCTTGTATAAACTCCTTTACTTAAGCATTATTTACATTTATCTAGAAACCTTGCTCTGCCACCACTTGAGGAGCAAAATACAATACATTTCTTGCTTACTTTATCTATTGTTCCTTTTTATCTATCAGCGTGTTTTCTATCACTCGGGACTTGCTAACTCAATGTGTAAAGGTCGCATATTTATGCAGCACTTAACACTTTTATATGATTTCTGAACGAGAAAGAAAGGAACTTACTGATTACAGTGTAATACGTTCAGTCTATCAGATAAATTTATATTCATTAAAATGTTAATTATAGGTAGTTTATCGGCCATATGCTTACTACACTTACCTCGATTTCATCTGAAATGAACAGAGATAAAACAAATATAATTTAAAAGAATTATTGGTCATTGGAAAATAAGACAAAACATCCCGATCGACATTGTAAGGTTAAACAAGAAATATTATTGGCCATTGTATCGGCAGTCGAATAAAATAACGTAGTACCGTCGAGTGCGATCTTTCTATCTTAGTGGTTGGCTCACCACAATGATGAATAAGAATGCTAGAATTATTATACAATATCGGAATTGAACTGTCTGACCGATAATCATAGCCCATGCAAACCGTATTTCGTTTTTGTCAAATACTGTGTCAAATTACTCTTTGATTTCCTGAGTAATCAACGCCGAGATGTCCATCAGCGGTCAACAATTATACAAGGACCAATTTATAGAGTCTTTAAACATTCAAGGCTGCACTAAGAATAGTCAACCGATGGTTTACCACGGCCGAATATATTTTCTAAAGATATTTATGGTTTAAAAAGGTTTGCTTTCAATACAATTGCAAGTTTTTTACCATTTCTCTTATCTATTTATATTACATGATTATAATATATCCTTTTGATCGCAGGTATTGTGTCGCATGGATATGGCTGCAAGGAGGAGGGGAAATATGGATTTTATACAAAACTCAACACAGACTTCTTGGAATGGATTGCAACGACAGTTCAAGAGGAAGATGAGAAAAAGAAACCTTTGCAATGATAATTTTCTTAAATTCAAGTGTTTCTTTAACCTTTGGTGGTTCTGGATTTTTTTTTATCTAAAAGTCACGTGACTGTTTGCTTAAATGCGATTGAGGTGGTTATTTACCCTTGGTGTTTCTGATTTTAAGTTTCATTTTAATGCACAAATGGCAAACAGTATAATTATGACATATATTTTATTGAAATCATCACATACATTATACGTCGTAATTTACCAACAAACATTGATTCAATATGTTTCGGAGCTTTACTTGAATAAAGAGAGAAAGATTTATGAAAAAAGATTCGTATGGATTTTTAGTTTAAAGTTTAGCCATTTTGATTAAAAGTACGTGTTTGCAATTAAGTAGATACCATATTTCCTATAATTTTTCGTTATGTCAACAAACATAATTTCATGTTATGAATACTATTCAGGTAGATTATTAAGACTTTCATGAAGATTGTTGCTGGAATTGAATATATATGCTATATGATTTGTATTGCATACTTACTACCCCCTTTAATTTCAAGGCCTTAAAAGAGCGACAAGAACATGTTCTGTCTTTATTTGGAATATCCAAATAAATCTTAAAATATCACCCTTATTCTTGTTACATGGTGTTGAGTTTATTTCGATTTACTCTTTACATGATCGCTTTCAAATACAAAAATATCGTTTTTATCACAGCACAGACTTGTTGTTTTTTATATAAATTTTGTTGTATGATGCAAAGCCAAGCAGTTGCTCCTGGCTAACTGAAGAATTTGTCTGTAATATCTACTGGGTACAGTCAACCTTGGGCCTAAATAAAAAAAAATGAAATGGGTTGATTATCACGTCATGTGACATGATACAACAATTCATTACGATTCCACGACTATATGTCCAGGTAGCTGCCCGTCGCTGACCCGATATCACATAGAAAACAGAGTTTTGGTTCTCCGGTATCACTATGTTTTCAAAGTTGAATAAAAAGATTAAATTACTGCTCTTTTTGCGTAACTTAAATGAAGTTTACACTAGCTTGCAAGTTTTGATAATTTCCAGTGTAGTTATTTTGATAAACTATAGATTGTGAAAGTCTGTTAATTATTTGTTTGTTTTGATATATTCAGTAGCCAACAGTTTAAACATAAACCCCATTTAATGGCACAGGGCACTTGTTATATTTGACTAAAATATTTTAATTTTACATTCTGACGTTCTGAAATTCGCCTTCTTCCGGATGAACTTGTTCTTGTAGAAAACAACTACAATGAAAAAATGGTGCGATAAAAACCTTCTTTTAAAAACTAAATCATTCATATTCTTAAATAATTGGTTAAACATAATCAGATTTACAAAATGTTTCACAATTTAATAACAATGAGCTAAACGTGACATTTCAAATTCAGAAGGTTTACAAATAAAACAACAGAACATCTTTTCTCCAATTTCAGATAAGTAGATCCAAATGCTGGAAATCCTTATCCTGCTCACGGGCAAAGATAAAAAGTACCCGGCATATGGAACTACTTTTTTACAGTCTGTGGCACCTTTGAAACATTGTATTGTGGCAATATTATAAATCCAAATAAATCATTTCTGGATTCAAGTAGAACAAAGCAAAAGATTTCACGCAGCATTCCAGAAATAATGCTGCACTCTCCTCATAACATTATATATATTTTGAATCGCGCTTATTTATGATAACCGCAAATTATCACATATCTATAGGCGAGTGGTTAGTGGTAGAAAAGGCGTCTTTCATGGGTGCTCGTGTAAAATATGTTTATCCCAACCCTCGCGCAGGGTGTTATGTGACGACTCTTTAAACCTCGTTTCCGAAAAACACCCTGCGCTCGGATTTGGCTGATTCTATCTTACACGGGCCGCCATGAAAGATACTTATAATCTTTTTACAACGCAACAAACAAGATAATTGGTAAACACAGAGGCACTTTAGATGATGATAGCATTATATTTGTACAGGATCAACGTTTACCTGACACATAAAAATAGATAAAAATAATAAAACGGAACATAATATGGCTGGGTAGTACTAGGGTAGGCGATGGAAAACAGATACGTTTTTTAATAAGTAAAATGCTTTCACTCTGGCAAAAGTTTAACCAATTTTAGCAAAACGTATTCCTGTAACCATCTGGTAAAAATCTACGATTGTATAAAACCTACGCCAAAGTCTGGTTTAAAACTGATTTGAGTTTATTTAAGGAACTACGCTGAGCTAAAGCAGTGGATTTAAACACAAACATAATTGCATAAATTGAACAGAAACTAGATGCAGTTTTCGAAAAAAAAAAAATTTTGAAAATTGGATTTCGTTTTTTTTTCGCATGTTGCCTTGTATCATAATTTATATACACCTTCTTTTTAAGAGAAATACTCTACTACGAACATATGTGCATCCTCAGATATAAAAAAAAATTTTAAAATGGACAACATGCATGTGATAAAATGATTGTGAAACAATATATTCAAATGCGATGATAAAAACGCATGCAGACGCTATTTAGAATATCCTTATAACATTTACCAGGACAACCGAATTAATGCATTTCAATGGAATACATATACAGACAGTCTCATTATGCACATGAAGATGACCCACGGTATTTTTATTGAACACGAAATGAACAAAACTTGATAAAGATATGTCACATTTTAATGATTTGTTTTAAAGAATGCCTTGCCTGACGTTGGGGAATACTTAAATGACATCGTATCACTATGAGAGTCTACGAGTACTAAAATGTCACTGATATAAGTTTGACTGTCATCAAAAATCTCTTAAATGGTTTCAGGAATGACAAGGTCATGAAAAAACATCAATCATGCCATCAGCTGAAAAAGAAAAGAAACTTATTTTCCCCCAAACGGAAAATCTAAATTAGTGTATAAATAAATACAAATAATTGTACAGGGCTTTCTTAAGGCATGAAATAAATAACGTTATCCCTTCAACAGTAAACATCCGAAATAGTAAGTGTCAACAACGGGCAATCAGTGATGCACACAATACAATTCCAACATGTTACCACTGCCATTCAAGAAATTGTATTCCTAATCGTTGCAATGGACGTAGTTCATTGTGCAGAACCGGCTATCCCATCTTTTCATTAACGGTAGAGTGTGAACGATTCCAATTGTGCATATATTACTTGTTCTAGTTGTATGTATTGCAAATTTTACGACTGCCCAATACTTAGTATTTCAAACAAAGTTACTTAGTTCAACAGACTGAAAATGAACTTCGACGACATTGTTTGATTACATATGGTAAGAACATTCTATTTATGTATAGATTTGAATATATATGAAAATTTCAATCTTTAAACAGAAACTTATTGATTATTTAAATAATACTGGCACGAATCTATTTCGAACTCAGCTCGTTGTTTTCATTATAGACTCAACTTATAGACTGCACATCTTGTTAATTTATCAACGTAATTTTCTTTAAGAAACTTCCTTTACGTGCGTGCGTGCGTGTGTGTGTTGTCAAGTAATGAGATTATTACCGTTCTGACTTGAATACCATGCTATATGCATATGTAAGCAATACACTAATGAACAAACAAACTAACATTCCTAAACATTTCACAAGTTAAATAAGTATGTATACCATATTCGAGATTATCAATTAAAGGGAGCTCATTGTGTTTAACAAATATGACATGCTTTTTATTGATGCATTCTCTTGATACAATTGCTCATGTATAGAGGTTGGATGTCAAGGAAAACCATGCTTATCAAATAAAACAAATAATGTAATACACTTACAAAATATTTATTGAAATGGTATTTGAATGGCACAACTTGGAATTCCTTTTATACTCAATTGAAAAAGAACATACCGAAACATAACACTAGTTACCACCTTTAATGGATAAACTGTTAAAGGGGGTAAGTCGTGTTTAATGTATACGATATGTTTTTATTGAAGCATTCTTTGACACAACTTCTGATGTATATAAGTTGAATGTTATGTATGTTGGTCCGGTGGCATTTTATTGCCAATTAACAAAATATTTGACGTAAATGAGAACAATTGAAGTAGTTCATATTGTTTATATCGCGCGAAGTTGTAACGTTTTAATTACGTTTTGGTTAAAAGAACGTGACGTCGAAAAACAAAATGGTATATGCTGCAAAAATAATCGGCTGTTATTCAATCCATATAGTAAAATAACATTGAAATATACTACATATACTCACCAATCGACAATATTACTTGCTTTTTCTCCTAATGAATACTCTTTATTAAAATGTATTGTAAGGAAGGTCGCATTTTGTAAGATTTAAGCAAATCGCAGCTTAAGTAAACTGAAGCACTAATTGCATAAGTCTAACGCAGAAGGATGGCAACACTACAAAGGTACTGCTGCTCGATGGGTTTTTAAATGAATTATGTTGGCTGTTTGATGCAGTTTGATTAATTGACTATTTTATTTTGTATTACTATTGAAATATAGAAAATTTTAAAATAGTTCTCAATTACTTCTCGTTACTGAAGACCACAGGAAAAAAGAATGATAATTTTCTACGTTTGAGTAAAACGATCTAGAATTTTTTTTATTTTACTTTGTTAAAGTTAAGAAGAAAATGTTAATGCAAAACTTATGCTATATTATGTAAGTTCATCAGATTAATTATAAAATGTGTTTTCACCTTTCTATGAAGAATACAGCGATGTAATACACACTTGTACAACACGATACCTCACGTATACATGAAACATATATATTAAATGTTTTCTATACGGGTAATGAGGCCCAACATCAAGTGGAAAGACAGATCCTGTAACTCAGAATTAAAAACGCTTGCTGGTTTCTGAGCTTTCCCCAAATAAAGGGTTTATCTCAGTTTTACCTCGACCACTCGACCACGTCTGTTAGCTACATTTAGCATGTTTTTACATTGACATACATTGCTCATGTTTTAAATACATACTTTTTATGTTGATCGGTTTCCCAAATTTATCTCTATGAGATTTGCAACTTATAACTTTGAAATGTTAATTTAGTTGATTCGAGTGTTTTCTTTAGAAGGTTAAAGAAAGGATTTCAGTTAACGGTAGTGCTTTTTATTGCAAGGTTAAAGAGTATTTACAAGTCTGCGTTTGCCCGCAATATAATAATACTTCTAGCCAGTTATCTACGTCCAAATTTTCATACACAGTGCATGGGAGGTTCAGTAAGGTGCTATTGTGATACAATATCTGACTCATCGAGGCACCTTAAACACATGGTCACCAATGAATTAAAGCTTTTAGAAGCATTAATGGAAAGCATGGCAGCATGTTGTTTAGTAAAGTTAACTGTGATTTTAATACATCACTTATATGTTAGTATTATGTTCCTCAATTTATGAAAAGAAAACAAAATATGCATTAATGTTAAAGTCAGCAAAACACAACTTCTTATGTTTGCAAAGCACAACTTGTATGAGTTCTGTCGTTCAACATTTATATGAAATATATTTAAAGATACAAGCCTTATCCATGGTTTTATTTCTCTCCAATCCAATCAATATGTTTTAATTATTGACAACCTATCGCACTTAACGTACCTTTGTTAGTGAAAGCCATTCTCGTTTTTTTTTCCTTTTACAGAACATTATATCAGATTTTAGTATATGCTTTTGACTCGCATGTCCACAGGTTATGATGTATTTTCCGTGGTAATGGTAAGAGATAAAAGCAATGCTTTTAAAGATCAAAGCAGTGACTAATAAATCAAGTTTCGTTGCTCGTTAATTGTTCATGCAGAGGTTAAGAAAATGTTATTATTTAATTTTGAGTCTATTGTTAGTTACAGATATATCTTTTTTTTTTAAATACATGTTTTTCATTAACTCAACATCGACTTCCCATTATGACATTAATCTGGTTATTGGACGGTGTTCAACTTTTGCATTATATATTTGCATTTGCGCGACAGGCGTGTGTATATGAGACGCTTGCCTTAACGGCAGGTGTATTTAGCTGTATATGTGTATGTTAGACGTGCGAAGCGTGAAATACTAAAGGGATTTGAACTCAAATAATGTCATAGCAAACATGTGCCTATGATATTATCATGATGGTCCTTTTATGAACAGGCCTTTTAACCGAATTCGTTTAAAAACGTTTATAACACTGTCCGAATCTGACAGAATAGTCTTTTTTCGTAAACTCGGTCCGGTTATAAGTGTATACACGTTCGCCTCCTCGTTAATCACCGTTTTTATACAACTGCGTTCGGTTCTTTGAATCACTTATATAGATTTTTCATCGATTGTGTGTTTAAATGACTTGTGAATTTCTTCATGTGTCATGTTTTACCTCATGTATTAGATTCAACTGAGAGTGGTCTAGTCAATAGATCCGCCATCTTGGATTTGGAAAAAGGGGCAGATGAGACAAAGGGCTACTTCTAAAGTCCACATCAAAACCTGTACACCCCGTCTCTTGCTTACCTCTCTTCCCCGATGGGTCTACCGCGGTGTTGAGATGTTGTCCAGGAAACAAAAGTCTGTGACTGGTACGTATATTACCTATTTGTTGAGGTTCTCTGACTCCCGAAAAAAACACAACCGCCATTAATAGAGCATGCGCAAAACAGTTGTTTCTAATACTTTTTGTAACAATCAAATACAATTATGATGAAAACCATTAATGACATGTATGCTATTGTCACATAGGTTTTGAAATTTACAATTGAGGAAAGGACAAAGTAACGCGAGAAAACAGATGTTTGTTTTTAACACGGTAAAAAAACTGTATATTAATGTTTTAAACTTAATAATTTAAATCTGATGAAGAAGGTTTCTATTGTGTAATTTACCAAGTGTAAATTCAAAATGTTAATTACATCTACAAGCAAGTATTTCTGGCCGAGTGAATAAAAGGTTCAGCTGATTTGTCATTAGAATGTAGGATTATCGGAATATTCAAATAATTTCTAAAATTTAATACAGAAAACAGACTATCGATTCAGTCACATTTATATCTGAATGCCCTCAACCAGATACTCATACAACAATTCGCACACCAATAACTAATAGCGACGTGTGCACGTACAGCAGGAGCCACGGCTCTGGATCAAATTATTGTGAAACTATGTATCTTGGCCAAGAACTAGCTAATGTTAGAAAATTATAACAAATTCCTGCGTATGTTTAACACTTGTGACTGGGTATGTCCATACCATGAAAAACATGGTTAATGGCAGGTGTATTGGGAGTTGCTATCGAGAAGATTCCTAGGCGAAGTTCAATGCAATTTGTAGTGATGCTCAATAATATTATAAGGCACTTTTCAATGTAAGATGCAGTTGGACTAGTGATCAAGCAGATTTTTATGCGGGAT